>NC_138768.1:746519923-747119923 GCF_965119305.1 Pelophylax lessonae
ATAGGGGTTTTATAATATAATCATATAGGGGTTTTATCATATAGTCATATAGGGGTTTTATCATATAATCATATAGGGGTTTTATCATATAGTCATATAGGGGTTTTATCATATAATCATATAGGGGTTTTATCATATAGTCATATAGGGGTTTTATCATATAATCATATAGGGGTTTTATCATATAGTCATATAGGGGTTTTATAATATAATCATATAGGGGTTTTATCATATAGTCATATAGGGGTTTTATCATATAATCATATTGGGGTTTTATCATATAGTCATATAGGGGTTTTATAATATAATCATATAGGGGTTTTATCATATAGTCATATAGGGGTTTTATCATATAGTCATATAGGGGTTTTATCATATAATCATATAGCGGTTTTATCATATAGTCATATAGGGGTTTTATCATATAGTCATATAGGGGTTTATCATATAGTCATATAGGGGTTTATCATATAGTCCTATAGGGGTTTTATCATATAATCATATAGGGGTTTTATCATATAGTCATATAGGGGTTTTATAATATAATCATATAGGGGTTTTATCATATAGTCATATAGGGGTTTTATCATATAGTCATATAGGGGTTTTATCATATAATCATATAGCGGTTTTATCATATAGTCATATAGGGGTTTTATCATATAGTCATATAGGGGTTTATCATATAGTCATATAGGGGTTTATCATATAGTCCTATAGGGGTTTTATCATATAATCATATAGGGGTTTTGTTGGTTAAAGCAAACCTGTGCAGCACAAAGTAGTAGGTTGACTTTGATATTTGATATTCCCCTCCCATAAGTAAATGCTTATTTTTTCTTTGCTCCACCATTGCTCTTTTCAGCTGCTCAGAGTGAGCTAAAAACACCCTATAAGCTCTGCGTCACTGTGGTTTGAGCCTATGCAGGGCTAGGGACTCTTTCCCCAATCCCATATGACAGCACTGGGCACCAAGCTGTCACATTCTCCTCCCAGCTTTTCTTCCCAGTTTATTCATTTGAATGCAGCTTTGCCTGTTTCAAAGTCACAAAGCAAGCAGATCACTAAACACATTGTTAAAGCACAACAACGCTGTGCTGTGTAAATGTTCCTTTTTCTTTTAACCACTTTACCACTAAGCCTATTTTTGACACTTTTTGTTTACAAGTTTAAATCAGTATTTTTTGCTAGAAAACTACTTAAAGAGGTTGTAAACTCTTTAAAAGTTTTTTTTTTTCTTTTGCAACCTGCAAGAGAAAGACATAATGAGCTAGTATGCATCGCATACTAGCTCATTATGAAATACTTACCTTAGAACGAGCCCCCGCCGTGCCGCTCTCTTACCTGTATGACGAGCGACATGTTCAGTCGCCCGTCTTCCGGGATCGCGGCATCCGGCCATCTGATTGGCCGGAGCCGCGGTGACGTCACTCCTGCGCACGCGCGCGGGAGCCGACGGTCACGGCACGGGGCTCTGAAGGAACGGCACGATCAGCCGTTCCTTCAGAGCGCATGCGCCAGTGACGTCACTGGCTGCATTAAAGGTAAATATCTCCTAAACCGTATATGTTTAGGAGATATTTACAGTACCTATAGGTAAGCCTTATCATAGGCTTACCTATAGGTACAACTTCCTGAGGAGGGTTTACTTCCTCTTTAAAACCCCCCAAACGTTATATATATTTTTTTAGCAAAGACTCTGGAGAATAAAATGTCGGTCATTGCAAAATTTTTTGTCACGTGGTATTTGCGCAGCGGTCTTTAAAACGCCATTTTTTGGGAAAAAATTTGAAAAATCACATTTCACTGCATTTAAAAAATACTAAACAGTAAAGTTAGCCCACTTTTTTATATATTGTGAAAGATGATGTCACGCCGAGTAAATAGATACCCAACATGTTACGGTTTAAAATTTCGCCCCCCCGTGGGATGGCGACAAACCACGGTCAATAGAGATCTCAATCTGCGACGCTTAAAATTTATTTAACGGTTACCAGTTTAGAGTTAGAGTGTAGCTCTTTTTTTAAAATTATTGCCCACGCTCTGGCGATCGCGGCAATACCTCACAATTGTGGTTTGAACAGCGATTTCATTCGCGGCTCGACTTGCGTATACGTTTTTTTTTGTGCGCGAGCTAACAGTGACGGGGGCGGCTAAATTTTTTTTTCTATTTATTTTTTCTTTTTTTTAACTTTATTACAGGTTTTTAAAAAAAAAAAAATCTGATCACTTTTATTGCTGTCACAAGCAATGTAAACATCCCTTGTGACACCAATATGTAGTGATAGGTACACTTTATGGAGGGATCGAGGGTCTAAAAGACCCTAGACCCCTCCACTACACTTCCCTGTATGCAAAACGCCGAAAACGGCATTTTTGCATATAGCCGTTTTTCAAATCTGCCGCCTTTTGCAGCACAGTAACCCGGAAGTGACGTCATGGACGCCGCCTCCGGGTTACGTCATCGGAGACCCGATCAATGCCGTTTCCGGCTTTCATCGGGACTCCATCCAGCCAGCGGACGTGCCGGCTGGGTGCTCGGGGCTCCCGATGGGACGGGAGCCCCGAGCAAAGCCACGGAAATCGGCGGGAGGACGTCCCCTCCCGCCCCCCCGGGTAACGATCGAGCGGCTCCCGAGCCGCATCGGTCATTACCGACGGAAAGCCGTCCGTCGGCTTCAAACCACGGTACCGGGATGGTGCCTCTAGCTAGAGGCATCATCCCAGTATAACCCCTTAAAGTCAGCCGACGTAGGTCTACGTGGCTAGACGTTAAGTGGTTAAAGAAGTGGTATGGCCATGTAAAGGCCAAGTCATTACTTTATAACTGGACACTTAGGGCATATTTTAACAAGATACATAATTAATTATTTTGTAATTTCTATTTTTTTGACCATAGGTGTAAACAAAAAAAAAAAAAAAAAAATGTTTTTCTTGCTGCATCTCCAGCAAACATAATACTCCAGGTGAAGTATCTCACAAAAGTGAGTACACCCCTCACATTTTTGTAAATATTTTATTCTATCTTTTCATGTGACAACACTGAAGAAATGACACTTTGCTACAATGTAAAGTAGTGAGTGTACAGCTTGTATAACAGTGTAAATTTGCTGTCCCCTCAAAATAACTCAACACACAGCCATTAATGTCTAAACCGCTGGTAACAAAAGTGAGTACACCCCTAAGTGACAATGTCCAAATTGGGCCCAATTATCCATTAGTCACTTAGAGGTGTACTTACTTTTGTTGCCAGTGGTTTAGACAATAATGGCTGTGTGTTGAGTTATTTTGAGGGGACAACAAATCTACACTGTTATACAAGCTGTACACTCACTACTTTACATAGCAGCAAAGTGTAATTTCTTCAGTGTTGTCAAATGAAAAGATATAATAAAATATTTACAAAAATGTGAGGGGTGTACTCACTTTTGTGAGATACTGTAAAATGTATGCAGGACCAGGGGTCCTCATGAACATTAAACACAATATTGTTAAACCTGAGCGTTGATTTAGATTAAGTATTTCACCACCACAGTAGTTTATTACACCACAGTGGTATAAAAATGAAGTTGGGGTTGTTCCCCTTTTTATCTAAAGTTTCATTTCTAATATTGCCAAGAATGAAAGATTTAGTAATTGGTTATCAAATAGCTTAATCATTTTAATATCAGAAACCTCCAATGCATGCGGATTTCAATACAGATATTATTTTTGTGCATTTTTTCTGCAAAACTATCACACGCAACTGGAAACCATAACTGTGCAAAAGACATCTGCATGTATCACAGATGCCAAGAAAGAAAGAAAAAAAGATATTGGGCATTTGGCAGCTGAACAGCAGCTTGAAGCCCAGCCACAAGCAAATTAGTACTGAAGTTGTATTGAACAGAAAATCTGATGCAAAATGTTATTTTTATGGTATAGTTTTCAGTAGCATCTGAGTCATTTTTTTCTATTTATATTTACCTGCTAAAAATGTCATCATTTACAAATAGCGTAACCATAGATGGCTGAAGTATGAATGAAGTGTAATAAAGTGGTTTATCAGTACAATAAGAATGTAAACAAAGTATGCATTCAAAAGCAGTTACTTGCCAGTACCACCTCCATTGCAGCTTGCAGAGCTAGAAGCGCGGGTGTAATCTTAAGCATATGGCACTTCCGGGTGTGTCAGATGCTTATGTTTTCCCACTGCGTGCTGTGACCCCCCCCCCCCTAGCCATTTTGTCAGGAGTTATCCCTGCAGGTCATGCGACAAAGGTAAACAGAGGACAGATGAAAATGAGATTCCAGTACAGTTCACATGGTCTGTGTCCATGCTACACCCACCAGGTACATTCAATAGACTGGAGATGTCACCATCGGGATGAGACATGTGTTGGTGGTTAGGGTTCTTTTTTTTGATGGGTCAGTGGACGTGGCTTTTTTTTTTTTTTTTTCTCTATTAAATGCCTTGTCAAAATGTGTGTGTTTTTATTTACACTTTTTTGTGAATGAGTCGGGGCACTATGTACTCCTTTTTCATTCACATCATTCAAATGAAGGGGACTTATCAAGGAGGTATTGTTAACCACTTACCGACCGCCGCACGACTATCTACGTCGGCGGTCAGCCCCTCACAGGCAAACTGACGTAGGTCTACGTCGCTTGCTTGTGAGGGTCTAGGGAGCGAGGGCGCACCCCCGGATGCGCGCTCCCGCTCCCGCGTGGTCACGGACCCCCCCGCGCGTGTGACCGGCGGACTCGATGTCCGCCGGCCACTCTGCGATCGGCGGGGGAGAGGGAGAAAGTCAGGCAGCTTGTGTAAACAAGCTGCCTGTCATTCTCCTCGGTGTAAAGACACTGATCACACGGATCTACTATGTAGATCCGTTGATCAGTGTCCTTACAGCTCAAGCCACAGCCAATCACAGTAGAAAGCACGCCCCTAGGGACACACACAGCCCCTCCCTCCCAAATAAAGTTAACCCCTTCACTACCAGTGTATTTTTACAGTAACAGTGCATATGTATAGCACTGATTACTGTAGAAATGTCACTGGTAACCCCAAAAGTGTCAAAAATGTCAGTCAAGGGTCCGACCTGTCCGCCCCAATGTCGCAGTACCGCAAAAAAAATCGCAGATCGCCGCCATTACGCGTTAAAAAAAAAACAACAAAAATCTTTCCCTTTGTTAGTAAACGCGATAACTTTTGCGCAAACCAATCAAAATACGCTTTTTGCAATTTTTTTTACCAAACATAGGTAGCATAAAACAAATTGGCCGAAAATGTTAAAAAATTTTGATTTTTACATTTTTTTGGGGGGGAATTTCATATAAAAAAATTTGAAAAATATTGCTATTTTTGCAAAATTGACGCTCTTTTTTTGTTTATAGCGCATGATCAAAAAATCGCACAGGTGATCAAATACCACCAAAAGAAATCTCTGTTTGTGGGAAAAAAAGGACGCCAAATTCGTTTAGGTACAGTGTCGCACGACCGCGCAATTGTCCGTTAAAGTCACGCAGTGCCGAATCGCAAAATACCCCCTGGTCGTTTAGCAGCCAAATCCTCCGGGGCTTAAGTGGTTAAAAAATGGCCTAGTAAGGTTCAGAAGGGGGGAGGGGCACATGTTCATCCCCCTTTTTCTGGCCTACCTGACTGCATACTTGGAAAAAATTGGGGTGTGGGTTTTTTGAGGGGACCTAATGATGTTTTTTTCTTGATTTTTGCATGAGGTCCCCCTAAAATTCACATCAGACCTGAAGCGCTTGGTGTGATTAAGACCTCATGCACAAAGGGCGTTTGCTTTTCTTCACTGTGCAGAGAAAAGCTGCTTATTAAAACATGCCTAAAGCTGCATAATACACACACATTTTGGGCGCATTTAGGAACATTGAGCATTTGACCATTGATATAATCCATCAGCCAGAATATTAGTTTTATTCTGGCTGTTGGAAGGCCTTAATGCTCAAATGTGCCTAAATACGTCTAGCGTTTAGGTACGTTCAGCATTTCTTCTGCTCTCCAGCTCTTCTGGATGTGCTTTGCCTGCAAGCACCTATGTGTACACAGACATGTAGGCGAACACAGAGGTGCTTTACAGGCTGGAAAAAAACAACCAAATGCCTGTAAAAGAGGCCTTAGGGAGAAACCCCCCACACCACTTCTTTTATTGGGGGTCCTCATTAACATCTACACCAGACCATTATCTAGGATAAGGGTCTTGGCATAAATGAAGGGAAACCTTGACCGCTCTATTTACAAACAGAACACATTGTCATTTTGCCCCCGATTTAAACACACTTTTTCTTTGTTAATGCTAGTTTAGCTGTAGTAGGTTGTATACATCATACAGATAGGCAGGATCAGGGCATTCCCAGTCATACTATTTAATGGAGTTTTTCATTTTTAATGTTTCACTTTAAGCATTACTAAAGTCACTGCTTCCTGCCAAACTTAATTTTAAGGGCCAATTCACACTATGTGCAGAGACAGACGTTTTACTGCATGGTAAAATGTCTGTCACGGCCCCAAATGCACTGTAATGTCAGGCAGCACAATGCAGTGCACTGCTGGAAAATTCGGTGAATGAAGTGTATGTTTTGTACACTTTAAATAAAACTCATACAAAAAAAAAAAAAAGGGAGCATTGTGATGTGCTGAATCACACACCATACGACCCCATAGCAGCTGGCAACGCAGAGTGGCCGGAGTGCTAAATCGCTCCGGCTGCTCTATGATTTAGCAGGGTGAACAGTGAGAATTCACCCTCAGACACTTTTTTTGCTTTGGTACATATATTCAAGGGCAGAGCCCAGACCCCATGCAATTTGTTTAGCAATCTGCAGCCAATCAACCTAGAAAATGGCTGTTACTATTTTTTAACATTGGGCTTCCATTAACTTCAGATTCGGCAACAGAACTTTAGTAATGTTTGTCGAACCCTGCTTTAACATAACCCAGGTATGTTTGGCTCATTACTATCGCTAACTTGAAAAGCCAACTTTTTAGGTCCATCTCTGGGCAAAATGACACCATTGCTGAGGTTTCCCCTGCTGAAGGAGAGCTGAAGGACCCTGCTGATGAACAGCCAATAGGAATTGTTCATGTCACCAAAAAGACTCTCCCATCCTGTAGTCCAGTCTTGGATCTTGCACTCCATGGATTCAGGTAAAGATTTGGGGCTTTTGGTGAAGCTTCTTGAAAAATATATTTGAGTGATGAGATACATTTATATTATCTCTTTTTTAAATTTTAAACTGTCAGGATATCATGAAATTCTAATAAATAGTGATAAAAATAATTGGTAGAGCCAATTCCATTCGTAGAACTAATTTCTGAAAATGTAAAATGTGTACACTTAAGTATTCTTCTTCTCCAGTGTTTAACACAGTTGACTACTGGGCTGCAACAGAATCCCCCTCTAGTATGAGCTTCTAGATACCTTATGCAAGCTATTAGTACACTTCACTGCATTTCTTGTGTCTAGCCAACTTTGTTTTCAATAGATTTACATTAGAGCTTTTATTTCCAATGATGAAGAAAAATTGACAAGAGGCCCATAGAATGACCTAACTGCCAGGCATTTCTTGGTTCACTTGTTAAATATGTGAAGGCATATGGCACTGTGCAAATCATGATGTATTGAGTGCAGCTTTTGTAACATTCTCTTCAGTAACACATTTCCATGCCATTTCTTGGTGTACATCGGCAGACAAATTATTTATCTTTTTTTTTATTCTTTTTATTCCTGCTTAATACAAAGTGATTCATAGAAATATGTTTTTTTTTTTCTTTTAGTTTATACTAAATGTAAATAACATGAAAGTATATTACCAATATTTCCAAACACCTGCCTTATGAACAGACTAGCTTATAAAAAAAAATGTATTACTACATGAGAGATTGTGCACAGTAAATGAAATTTAAAGCTATTTTTTGCTATGACACGGTTATTCAGTAACCAGAAACTGTAAAAACAAGCAATACACAATATTTTTGTAAAATTCCTTGTTCAAGTATAAATTTAAAGGAAATTTGACATTACTGTAGTTGATATAGAAAATTGACATACATTGAAGATGGCATGACATTTAGGTCATGTGCATGGCTGCATATTAAACCGCCCCATGAAATAATGATAATACCCTATATTTTGGCTAATGTAAATAGCTGCACTTTGCAAATGTGACTACAGTTCCTGCTGTATGTATGGGGAATGAAAGTGAATTTATACATAGGCAAGAATATGCTAATTGAAGAGCACTCACGTCACATATGAAAATCTTTTAATTAAAATTACTATGGCCACTGAGTGTTTCTTGAAACAACCTGGATAAATGTTTATTAAGATTAGGGATGAGCTAAAAATTCTATCTGAACACAAGTTTGGACATTCATTCTTGTGCCCAATATTTTATATAGTAGTAATATTTTTACTTCTACTATATATGACATTTTCCTCTCTGTCAATGGTTGCTTAGAAAGCGGTGGGTGACATCACCTGACCCCATTCATTTCCTGCCTGGATATCCCCGGCCATGTAAACAATAGGGGTAAGGATAGTATGATATCACTGAATAAATATGGTTATCTGGGAGATCCTCACCTCCCCGTCATGGGACCGCTAGAACGGGTTAACAATGGGATCTAAGTCAGCTGAATTTTTTTCTGTCCCCATGTGTCAGACATTGTTTATTGTGATTAAATTAGATCTGCATCACTGGACATCATGATTAATAAGGCATTTACAATATGGGACAATTATTTTTTCATTCACATGGAGAAGGGTATCTTTGTGCCCCCTTATTGTCAAAGGAGGCTTCCAGATAAATAAATACCTACAGAACCCCAAAACCACTGGGCCAGGGTTGTGGGGAAAAGGTCCTTGATTTTATTAAGGAAAAATTTGATTTTCCAGGGAGGTCCCCCCTATCATCCTCCATTGTAAAGGCATGTGGCTCAGTATGGTTCATCAGGGGTAAACCAGCCAGGATAAGGGTCTGGTTCTTGGAATGATTATAAGCTTTTTTACTTGTTTTTTTGCATGGGGTTCCCCCTAAATTCTATACCAGATCCTCATTGCGGATAGGGTTCTGGTATGTATTTCAAGGGAGTGTGTAGGGGGTCCCTCCTTACCATCTATATCAGACTCTCATCTAAGAAATGAGTTTGGTATAGGTAAAATAAATCCCTGGCCTTTCTTTTATTTACAAACAGAATAAATGTCTGAATCTGTAATTTGCTGGCAATTTAAACTGATTTTTTTTTCATTGTAAATATTAGTTTTGCTGTAGTAAGTTGTATGCCTTATAAATATGCGCCAATTCAAGGGCAGACTGAGGGCATCCCCCAGTCATGCTATTTAAAAAAATTTAGCATTTTTAAAACATATCTCTCCCCAAAAGGGGAAGCTCCGCTTTTTTAGACACATCCCCCCTCCAGTGCCACATTTGCCACTTTTTAGGGGGTAGCGGATGCCTGTCAAACCCAGGCTCCCACTTCTCGGTAAGATCACCGCACAACGATTGCGGCGATCTAGAAAATTTCCAGCCTCTCCTTCTTCCTACCCTCCCGATGTCTTTTGGGAGACACACAGGTCCCAGAAGACAGCAGGACCAGGGAGTATTCAGAAAGTGCAGGGCGACACGCGCATGTGCAATAGGAAACAGGCTGTGAAGTCGCAAGGCGTCACTTCTTGTTTCCCTTAGTGAAGATGCCTACACCCACAGTTGATGGATGAATTGGCTAGGGGTGCCAACATTGAGGGATACCTGGACAGGTAAGTGTCCTTGTATTAAAAGTCAGCAGCTACAGTATTTGTAGCTGTTGACTTTTCTTTATTTTTTTGAAAGGCTGGACAAGTTCCAAATGCGAGATGACTATCCAAAGTAATCTGATGCATTTCGAGGGATGTCCCCTCTTCCTCATAGCTCCCAGCGGTTGTCGGTTCTCTTCTGCACACGGCATCTGCCGCTGAAGACTGGACTGGATTGGCTTCAGAAAAAGTATGTATAGTGATGTCTTCTTCAGTGGCCATTAGTGCCGCCTATCAGTGAGCAACAGTGCCACATATCAGTACGGCATCATCAGTGCCTCCTCATCTGTGGCCACCAGTGCTGCCTCATCAGTGCAGCCTATCAGTGCCCATCAGTGTCGCCTCATCAGTGCCCATCAGTGCTGCCTATGGCCTCTTGTACACTACAGCTGCTAAATGGAAGTTTAGGAGCAGCTCCTGAACCCTCCTCTATGTTATCTCATGTGTACATGTATACTCGTTTATAGTAGTTGAGAGGCGATTGAGGGGACAGGCATTTTTTTTAAAGCAGAAAAATCACGTTCAGGACTGTAGTTTACTGGCTTTCTTAAATGCTAAATGGTTGTAACCTTGTGTAACCGCAGTAAACTGCATTTATGCGTGTTTGTGTTTATAAGCATTTTTAAAGGGGAAAACATTTCTGATACTTTTTGAAAAATGTTGAAAAAACACATATTTAATCACATGCCTACATCAATGGAAGAGTCCAGTAGCGATGACTCTTAAGGTCCTCTTATGCAATTTTCTACATCTTCGGTGCCTCAGGAACATCAGGAGCTTTTCCTCACACATGCTCATGATGGGATCCATAGTGAAAACACAAACAATAAGACCACTATCTACAAGCACACTGCTCTCTCTGCTGCTCTGTCTTCTCTCACAGAATGGCTGAAATAGTTAATAATTTACTTGTTTTCCATGCGTTGTGGGCATTTGGGAGGGTCTCCTAAAGGTTATCTTTAAAAAAAGCTTCACCGTTTTTCACCGTTGGTTTCCAGCTGTCAAGTTTCCAGTGTTCACAAAAGGTTTTCAACTGCCCTATTAGTGCCCATCAATGCAGCGCCATCAGCGCACATCAGTGAAGGAGAAAAATTACATGTTTAAGCTTCTAGTTTTGGCTAAAGGTTCAATAAAGATGGCCCTCTTATTCAAATTGTTCTGTTGTCTTTGGTGCTTTCATGACTGGGGACTGGAGAAGGTTAACAAGGAATTAAACAGGTAGGGTTCTTATGACAAAAGTGTCCCTAGTACAGGCATACCCTACTTTTAAGTATACAATGGGACCAGAGCATGTATGTAAAACGAAAATGTACTTAAAGTGAAGCAATACCTTTTTTCACTTCTCAATGCATGTAAATACACTAGCTCCATAGGAAATCTTGGTCAGCTTGACATGGCACTGCTCCCACCATAAGTGACAAGGACACCAAGCTTGGGGAGCATGTTAAGGGGATCCAGGACTATGACCTGGTAGATTACAAATAGGATATGTTGTAGTCCTGGGTCCCCTCTCGGTGCTCCCTAAGTTTGGTATCCCTTATGGTTTGGGAGCAGTGCCATGTCAAGCTGACCAAGATTTCCCATAGACGCCAATGTTAAAAACCGGGAGTAGTGCCATGCCAAGTTGACCAGGCTGTGTCTGTACATGCGAGTGTATGTAAAGTGAGTGTACTTAAAACGGGGTATGCCTGTAGTCTCTTCTGTCATAAATGCTTATCCCTGCCTGTCAGCAGTAATGTACACTGAGCTGTCCATGCTCAGCTCTGATTACACTTACAGCACTGCTTTAGTCCATAATGAAGTGACTCCCATGTACATGCACGGGAGTGACTTCACCGCAGCCTTGCCTTTCAAGAGCCCGAACTGAGCAAACAAGAAAGGAATTCTAGAAAATGGAAGTGTCCGGGACCAGCTGGAACACGCTTGAGGGATTTATCTGACAGGTAAGACTGCCATAATGTGCTAATATGCTGTGCGTACTAGCAAATTATGACATATTCCTCCTGGGGAAGCATTTAAAGAAAATATATATCGCAGAGTTTAATTCCGCATTAAGATGCTGTGCAGCTCGCTGTAAGCAGTGATGGCAGGTGAGCAGTCATTAAACTGACTCTGGCCCCAACTTTGTAGCAAAGTCATTTTATTTTAATCTATTATACAGTTTATATGTATATATATATATATATATACTATCCTGTTTGGTGTGTAATCAGACCTTAGATTTGAGAGGAGATAATTATTCTGAAAAGCCTCCTCTTCAGAGAAGCCTATCCTACCCACACTTAACAACTATACCTTTATTTTCTCCATCAGCCCATCCCCCACGGTTATTGCCTTTTGTTTCACTTGACCCTCCCTTCTAGATTGTAAGCTCTATCGAGCAGAGCCCTCTAATTCCTCCTGTATTGAATTGTATTGTCTTCCCTCACATTGTAAAGCACTGCACAAACTGTTGGCGCTAATATTATAAATCCTATAAATCCTATATATAAATCCTATATAATATAATAATAATAATAATAATAATAATATTTATGTGCAATTATTTTGGTTAAATGGTTCTCAACTAAAGCACGCAAAACAAAACAATTCAGTTACAACTAGGGTGTTATATCCAGAGGTGAGGGTATCTCACATGAAAACTTTCATTGTTCTTTCATTGCATGCATGTTGCTATTGCTTGTGTAATCTTCAAGTGAAAAGAAAGCCAATACACTGCTTGTCTTAGAAGTCAGTGGTTTTTAATTGGAAATCAATCATTTCAATTTGGTTTTGAGCAACTGCTGCATTAGCTTGCTTTACATTAGAAGAAATTCAACCTGAATGCCAAATATGTCTGGACTGACGGAATGTTTGAGTCTGGGAAACTACTACCCCCCTGGATGCTTCTACCCTTCAGAAAGAATATCCACTTCCTACTAACCTATAAAATACACTGCTGCTGCACAACATCTCCTCCGGCCCAGTAGGCGCTTTTAGATGCTTAATAATAATATAAATATTTAAAGCAAATCTGTCAGAAAAATAAAATAAAAAAATGTAAAAGAAGTGTTATTGCTAACCTACCGCAATGGTCATCACTTCGATCTTCGCTCTTTTGAAGACTAGAAATTATAAGGAGCTTTTTTTAAATGATATTGTGAGGAGTCATGAATATAAGCAGCGCTAAAAAATTGAACTCCATGTTGTGAAAACACAGAAATGAATCAATATGACATCAAACTTATTAGGAGAAAAACGTGTAAAAAGAAATCACACCAAATATATAATTAGTGTCCATAAAGGCCCATAAACAAGGGCTGAAAATGAAAAATATATATGAAACAAGAAAGTCCAAAGGAAACAAATCGTCCATGATTCACTTGCTCGACTGATGTCTTTTTTCAACCTCACTAACTGTGTAACTAAAAAACTATTAGATGGGCACCTTAAAAGCCACAACATACAGGGGTATACAATGTACGGTTAACAGCAAACACACACACACATCATAAGTTGAACTGGATGGACTGATGTCTTTTTTCAACATCACTAACTATGTAACTATGTAACCAGTGTCCCCACAATCACAATTTGTAGTGCTTCCACCAGCAGGTGACACCAAGTATTAAAGCCTCTTACCAGATCCCGGGGACCATCATATAATATGGTCAAATGCGCGTGTTACATCACCTTATGAAGGGAAACTCCAAAGCGCCAAACGTGATCCAGTCAGGGTTGGTTCGTCAGCAGGGTGAAAAGTAAAAAGCATATACGCCCATAGAGTAACCCATACAAAACATTTATTCAAAAAATACCAAGTGAAAAAAAAAAGTGCAAAGGGAATCACACTAGGCAAATCTTTGGGCAATAGGTTTAAAAAAAACATGCATTTAGCAATAAAAACAAATACAATTGCTCTCCCAAAGCAGCAGTTTGTGTGGCTGCACCGGACGCTCCCGCTAGTGAACAAGCGTGCGTAATGCTTCGTCATAACATTTATGTAATAAAGTGCAATGCGTGCAAATCAACAAATAATTGTCCTAGCCTGTGTAAATATTACCCTTTCAATAAAAGTGCACGGTGTACTTCAACAAAACAAGCGTGCATCAATTCAGGCCACTATAGAAACACTTTTGTTTTTATGATTAAACCATGAAAAGATTGTGTGTTTTCCACTGTGAAAAAATAATAAAAATTCCAAATAAAAATAAATAAATAAATAAATAAAAAAAAAAAAAATATATATATATATATATATTGTATATAAAAATATATATAGTCATTGTCTTGTGTCAGTATTTGAAACATGCTCCTTTGGTCAATCTTTTCCCACAAACAAGTCAGAATAGTAAATTTGATAAAAGAAATGCTGTGTGGGGATTCTAATGATATAACCACAAATGTGCCACAGTCTTCCAGTGAACAATATAAAACACCTATTGATATCGCTCTTGTTCACCTCATGTAGAAAGATTTTGTTTGGGAGATTGTTTAAGATCTCATTAACCTTCACAATATAATTGGATGACATTTACAAAGATGCATTTTTCAGTTTTTTTGCACCAGATTTATAAAGGAGCAGCACCTGCTTTCATGTTTATAGCATAGCTGCTAAACAACCACATAATTCCCTGCACGTCTTGATTCTGGAAACATTCCAGCAGCTATAAGGATCTTTATTACTGCTAAGGTGGATGGAGGCTAATGAATGTTTTATTCTCCCCGATACACCCTGACATGAAACGTGTGTTCTATTTTTTTCAGGCAGGAAAATGTATGAGCTTGAAGTCACCATCTTTGTAAACAAACAATTTCTCAGGATTTCATTACCTTTCGTCTTTTACATTGCTGGATGATTGTTTCCAACTGGAGTTTTACTCTTTATAAATGAGCCAACAGAGTGTATTTTAAAAAAAAAATAGCAACTCTTCCCGCAGTACAGAATGCATATGTTATATGCTGCTCAAAAAAAAATATAGGAGCAGTTGGAAAACACATCAGATCTCAATGCCGAAAAATCTCATGCTGGATATCTATACTGGTATGGACTGGGTAATGTGTTAGGTGTGAAAGCATGCCAGATCGTTTGATGGAAATGAAAATTATCAACCTACAGAGAGCTGAATTCAAAGACACCCTGAAAATCAAAGTGAAAAAATGATGCAGCAGGATAGTCAATTTTGTTGAAATTTCATTGCAGCAACTCAAAATGGTACTCAGTAGTTTGTATGGCCTCCACGTGCTTGTATGCATGCCTGACAACATCAGGGCATGCTCCTTTTGAGACAACAGGTGGTGTCCTGGGGTCCCAGATCTGGACCAGGGCATCACTGAGCTCCTTAACAGACTGAGGTGCAACCTGGTGGCATCAGATGGACCATAACATAATGTCCAGAGGTGTTCTATTGGATTTAGGTCAGGCGAGTGTAGGGACCATTCAATGATATCAATTCCTTCATCCTCCAGGAACCGGCTGCATACTCTCGCCACATGAGGCCGGGCATTGTCATGCACCAGGAGGAACCCAGGACCCACTGCACCAACCAGCGTAGGGTTTGACAATGTGTCCAAGGATTTCATCCCAAAACCTAATGACAATCAAGGTGCCATTGTCTAGCCCTTAGAGCTCTGTGCGTCCCTCCATGGATATGCCTCCCAAGACCATCACTGACCCCCCCCCCCCCAAACCGGTTATGCTGAACAATGTTACAGGCAGCATAATGTTCTCCACGGCTTCTCCAGACCCTTTCATGTCTGTCACATGTGCTCAGGGTGAACCTGCTCTCATCTGTGAAAAGCACAGGGCACCAGTTGCAGAAAATGCCAATTCTGGTGTTCAATGGCAAATGCCAATTGAGCTCCACGGTGCCGGGCAGTGAGCACAGGGCCCACTAGAGGACGTTGGGCTCTCAGGCCACCATCCTGCAGTTTGTTTTTGATTGTTTGGTCAGAGACATTCACACCAGTGGCCTGCTGGAGGTCATTTTGTAGGGCTTTGGTAGTGCTCATTCTGTTCCTCCTTGCACAAAGGAGAAGATACTAGTCCTGCTGAAGGGTTAAGGACCTTCTACGGCCCTGTCCAGCTGTCCTAGAGTAACTGCTGGTCTCCTGGAATCTCCTCCATGTTCTTGAGACTATGCTGGGAGACACAGCAAACCTTCTGGCAATGGCATGTATTGATGTGCCATCCTGGAGGTGTTGGAATGCCTGTGGAATCTTTATAGGGTCAAGGTATCGCTTCATGCTACTAGTAATGACAATGACTCTAGCCAAATGCAAAACTAGTGAAAAACAATCAGAAAAGAGGAGTAGGGAAAAAAATTCTGTAGCCTCCACCTGTAAAACCATTCTATTTTGGAGGTTGTCTCATTGTTGTCCATCTAGTGCCCCTGTTGTTTATTTCATTAACACCAAAGCAGCTGAAACTGATTAACAACCCCCTCTGCTACTCAACTGACCAGATCAATATCTCAGGAGTTTATTTGACTTGATGCTATACACTGATTAAAAAGTGTTCCTTTCATTTTTTGAGCAGTGTATATTCAAACTCAGAAAAGTGTGAGGAAAACTTTAAGTTGGCTACAATGATGTTATTGCATTGAATCCTAGAAGGTGCCTCCCCATTATATTTCTAAGCTGGGAGACCACACATATCGAATGTTCTTAGTAGTGGGCAATAGAGAATATGACTTTGGCAGTCTGCAAGTAAATGGTCATCCTTCACCCCCTAACCATCCACAGATTCACCATTAACTTGGACTTTATAGGGGGCTAATTTTTTTCAAATTGTTGTCACTTCAAACAGGATCTGTATTTCCAAATGGATGTTTCTACACATATTTATAATTATCAAGCTATTTTAATATTATACAGAATTCTGTGGCTAAGTGGAACTTACGTTTGAACGCTTTGTAGACTATCCCACATTATGTTTACACTCCAAAAACTAGTAAGGTAATTAATTTTTACTCAAACTGCTCCTGCTGTGAATGTGAGACCATGTAAGCCCATTGCCCTGTGAGCTAAGGAACAGAGATTCATGTGAATACTTTAATGTTCAAGGGTACATGAGTGAATAAAATGGCACATATATGTCTGATATTTGCACATGTGGACAATTATAGCTTTCCTGTTTTGCGCAACCTTTTTACTTTTTTAACCATTAGCCGCCTGCCAACAGTGGTTGTACTGCAAATGGGCGGCAGCTCCAGGCTGGGCGACGTACCTGTACATCATGGCCTTTCTTTCGAGTTTGGGGTGCACATGTGCGCACTCCCTGCCTACCCATGCAGTGATTGGCCACAGCACAAGTTTGGCAGATGATTTCAGCCAGTGATTTTGGTTGAATTTAGCTGATCACACACAGAGTTCCGTGTTTACAACAGTGATCTGGATGTTTCTTCTCCCTGCAATGCAGGGATTAAAAACAGGCAGATAGTAAAATAAAAACAGAACATATTACACACAATACACATTGTAAGGCATACTTTTAACCCTTTGATTGCCCCTAGAAGTTATCTCTTTTCAACCAGTGTTATTAGTACAGTGACAGTGTACAGTATTAGCATTGATCACTGTATTAATGTCACTGTTGACGTCAGTGTCAGATAGTCAGTAAGTGTACCTCCCAGCCAGTGTCAGCTAGCGGCAGATTGCCCGCCACACTATCACAGTCCCACCATAAGTCGCTGCTCACGACCATTACAGTATAGTGTCTATAGCTGCGTAAATGCCAGTATGCAGTATATACCATAGTTTTGCAAAACCAATTAATATACACTTATTGGGATTTTACCAAAGACATGCAGCAGAATACATTTTGACTTAAATTCATGACGAAATTACATTATTTTTTTTTTATAAAGTAGAAAATATTGAATTTTTGTTTTTTCATAATTTTCTGGCTTTTTTTGTTTATATGGCAAAAAATAAAAAAACCCAGTGCTGATCAAAATTTGCTGAAAGAAAACGATATTTATGTAAAAAAAAAGTATAAAAATCTAATTTGTGTACAGTGTTGCATGACTGCACAATTTCCAGTTAAAATAGAACAGTGCTGAATAGCAAAATATGCTCTGGTCAGGAAGGTAGAAACACTTTCCGGAGCTCAAGTGGTAAAGTAATGATAGACTGGTGACAAAAGCATATTACAGTATTTAACCTCCTTAGCGGTATAGCCACACTCGGGATTACTCCACAATGTTACTCACCTTCCCTATGCTCCCCTGCAGTCCTCCCTGTCATCCTCACACTCTCTCACCACTGTGTGCACGGCCGATTGCCGACACTTGCCTTCCGGTTCCCCTCCCTGCGAGCGTTGCGACGCAGGGGGGGGGTGGAACCGGCTGCAAATTCAAAAGTGTAAATACACAAATGACATGATACAAAGCTGTGATCCTAACGGATTACACTGTATAATGCCATTTCACCACAGGATTGCACCTGGTGGCTTTTCCAGTGCCCTACCTGTGCTTTTCCAGTTCTTTGTGCCTGGAAAATTGAGAACGACCATGACGTCCAAAAAGCGTTCCTTTTGGGCAAAAACGCTTTTAGACGAACAGGAAAACAGCGACAGCTAAAAGCGCTTTTGCGCAAAAAGAATGCTCTTTGGACGCCATGGTCGTTCTCAATTTTCCAGGCACAAAGAACTGGAAAAGCACAGGCAGGGCACTGGAAATGTCACCAGGTGAAATCCTGTGGTGAAATGGCATTATACAGTGTAATCCGTTAGGATCACAGGTTTGTATCATCTCATTTAGTGTATTTACATTTTTGAAATTGCCGCCGGTTTCACCCCCCTGCGTTGCAACGCTCGCAGGGAAGGGAACCGGAAGACAGGTGCCGGCATTGGCTAGGAGGACAGCTGGAGAATGGCGGGGGAGGACGGCGGGGGATCACAGGGGAAGGTGATTTTTTAAATATAAAACAACAGATTTACATGCAAAACAATGTACCACTTTTAGCACAGAAATCCTGACATAATTAGACAGCCAGGGAGGTTAAAGGGTAACTCCAATTTCATGGGGAAAAAGAAACAGCAAATAAAGAAAAAGCAATATGTATATACAATTGTGACACAAATTAAATTGTAATTTAATGTTATTAAAAATTCTCTTTCCTTTTCAATCTGCAGCTGTTGTAATTTTCTGAAAATGCAATGCAATATGGCTACCTGGAGTTCTGTACACAATATGTGTACTGACCACACCCCAGAAACATCATTTCCTGCTTGTGTAAATGGCTCACCAATTTTCCTAGACAGTCTGCACTAAGATAAAAGTCAGATTTCAGGCATCCCCTGCAACAAAAAGTCATTTTTGGTGAGATACTCCCAATAGGAACACGTCTAAAGGGATGCAGACCCAGCAGTTTTCCTCATTAGAGCCCTGTAGCTGCCACAGCTGATAGATAATTATCAAACCACTCCCATTAAACCTACTCAGCACAGAGTAACAAACAATGATTACTTCAGAATAACAAAAGGTAGGAATCCTTGTAATGTACAGAGATCACCCAGAGGAGAATGTTTTTTTGCTCAACAAAAGTGGAGTTACGCTTTAAGACAACTGTTTATATAAATAAGCTGCAACATGTAATAGAAAAAGGATATCAATACATGGTATTGCAGAATCTCATCTTGAGTTTCTATGACCGGGTTGTTCATGTTCCTGGCTATACTCTCTTTCAGAAGAACATAGTACATAAAAATGGTGATGGTGTCTATCTTTATGTCAGAAGTGGACTACAAGTGAGAACCAAAGATGACTGTGTGGATTTACAGTGTTTTGGAATTATAGATGTCATTACATATATTGTTACACTGTTTATTGGAATATGTCACCAGACACCCGATGTTCATGTTGACGTAAAGACTCAGCTTCTTGGCTAGATAGAAATGGGTTAGTATAGAACAACTGTAATACCTATATTTAACAAGAGATAAAGAACTGCATATTCCAGATGAGGTCTTACTAATGATTTATACAGGGGCAAAATGATATCTCTCTCTCTGGAGTCCATGCCTCTGTTAATACAAGAAAGGTTTTTGCTTGCTTTGGAAAACCGCAGCTTGGCATTGCATGTTATTACTAAGCTTAGGATCTACCAGAACACCCAGATCCTTCTCCGCTATGGATTCCCCCAGTTCCACCCCCCCTAGTATGTATGATGCATTATAAGGGGAAATCTTTAAGAGGAGAGCTTTAAATCCTTTCCATTCTATTCATAGCTACAAAAAAATTTGGTTTGATATACACTTTAATGTTGATTTGAGGAAACCTTTAACATAAAGTTTGCACTTGTTAGAAATCATGGCTCATTCATACAAGAAAAATGGAGAATGTACATTTATCTGTCAGTGAAATACACAATGTGAAATTTTCATAACCAACACTATATATGTGGTTCCTGCACATCAAATTATACTAGTAAGAGTTTATTTTCAACTTTGTGTTTGTAAAATACATACAAAGGTTGGACCTCTGCCCAGCTTGCGGCTCTTTGGGACTTATTGTGATGCTCTTTTTTTTTTCAAAACGTTTTATTGAATAATAAAGATACAATACAGCAAAAATGACAACCATATGCAAGTAAACATACATATACAGTATATACCAAAACAATTGAGTTCCCCACCTACATTTGCAGACATAGAAAGGCCAATAAGACCCAGGACCAACTCAAGGCATCGCAAGCTTCAAGCTATGCGTATTGGTCCAGGAGCATCTGTCAAATCTTGCATAGAATGTGTAACCTGTAATGGTATACCAAACCCAGAGAGGGGAAGGTTCAGGTCCAAAATCCCTATACCCAAAAACGTGAAGGAGTATAGAAACACAGTAACAAACCCTTAGGAACATAAAAGAAAAAGAGAACCACTGTGAGGCACTCTAAGCAAAAAGGGTCATGACCTTGCACGTGGACGTGCTCCGGGCCCAACCGGCCCAGGCACAGCAACGGTAGGGAGGGGGGAATCAAAAAGAGGGAGAAAATAAAAGAAAGAACAAAAAAAATGGTCGTCGGGAAGGGCTGTGGTAAGGTGCGAGCCGTGTGGACCAGCCAGACAGGTCAGAGCACCTAAATGAGGTAGGGGGCAGGGAATTGTGATGCTCTTTGAACCCCTGCAGAAAGTAGTCTGTTTTGGTGCTTTGAAATCTTTTTTCTCTTTATACTCGCTTCTAGCAGTCGGATGGTTTTGTTTACTTCTTTCACGCGGTCTTGCTTTTTCTATGCTGTCCATCCCTTTCGTCCTTTTTTTTCCCTTCTGATCTTTTATAATAATTCTTCTTGAGCAATATCACATATGGCTCAAGTAATATTTAACGGGGTGGTAGACAGCATAGATATGGAAGCATTGGTTTGTGAGAGGGGCAGTGTTGCCTAGCAGTCCCTTGCAACCCAGTTTCTGAACATCTCCTATAGCCTGTTTGCAGTCTCTAATCATCTCATCTCCTGTAGCATGTCCATATTATCTGACTATATCTTGTAGCATGCCTATAGTCTGTACCCATCTCCTGTTGTTGATTTATGTCAAAATAGAAAACTTCTCAAAAGGGGTTTCCCTGAATTGATATTGCGCACACAAATACAAAATAATTTCACTAAATGTAAGGGTATTTTTATTTAACCATGTAAAAAGGCCTTATATATGGGGAATACTCCATAATAGATGAATGTTTCCAAGCTACTTTTCAAGTTTAGAGATCACAAAGAAGGCAGTTGGTGCTGCCAGAAGTGTAACAAAATCATTTCTCTGTTTTTATCTTGCAGTACCATTTAGTTTGTTTGGCTATTTTAAATTTAAAGTATAACTGAACTTTTAAAGTGCTTAAAAGCAGGTCACCCCCCTGTACAAATCTATTTCATTTTCTGGGATAAAATCTCAGTTCATTATAAATGTATGCATAGATACATGCATATATAGGTGCATCTATAGGTGCATCTTAAAAAATAGAATATCATCAACAAATTTATTTATTTTAGTAATTAAATTCAAAAAGTGAAAACCCAAAATTCTGTATCTCAGTTAATTAGGATATTGTGAAAAAGTTAAATATTGTAGACTCATGGTGTCACACTGTAATCAGCTAATTAACTCAAAACATATGTAAAGGTTTCCTGAGCCTTTAAATTGTGTCTCCGTTTGGTTCAGTAGGTTACACAATCATGGGGAAGACTGCTGACTTTCACAGTTGTCCAGAAGACAGCCATTGACATCATCCACAAGGAGAGTACGTTACAAAAGGTCTTTGCTAAAGAAGCTGCCTGTTCACAGAGTGCTGTATCCCAGCATTTTAATGGACAGTTGAGTGGAAGGAAAAAGTGTGGTAGAAAAAGGTGCACAAGCAACAGGGATAACTGCAGCCTTGAAAGGATTGTAAAGCAAAGGCCATTCAAGAATATTCACAAGGAGTGGACTACAGCTGGTATCAGTGCTTCAAGAGCCACCACACACAGACGTGTCCAGGACATGGGCTACAACTGTCACATTCCTTGTGTCAAGCCACTCCTGAACTAGAGACAATGTCAGAAGTGTCCTTACCTGGGTTAGAGAGAAAAAGGACTGGACCGTTGCTCAGTGGTTCAAAGCCCTTTTTTCGAGTGGAGAGGCACAGAATCCAAGTTGCATGGGGTCCAGTGTGAAGTTTCCACAGTCAGTGATGATTTGGGAGCCATGTCATCTGCTGGTGTGGATTCACTGAATTTTATCAAGTCCAGAGTCAGTGCAGCCCTCTACCAGGAAATTCTAGAGCACTTCACACTTCCCTCCGCTGACCAGCTTTATGGAGATGCTGATTTCATTTTCCAGCAGGACTTGGCACCTGCCCACACTGCCAAAAGTACCAATACCTGGTTTAATGATCATGATGTCACTGTGCTTGGTTGGCCAGCAAACTCACCTGACCTAAACCCCATAGAGAATATGTGGGATATTGTCAAGAGGAAGATAAGAGATACCAGACCCAACAATGCAGACAAGCTGAAAGCTGCTATCAAAGCAACCTGCGCTTCCATAACACTTCAGCAGTGCCACAGGCTGATTGCCTTCATGCCACGCTGCATTGATGCAGTAATTCATGCAAAAGGACCCTTAACCAAGTATTGAGTGCATACTATACTGTACATGGGTTGTAGAGTTGAAGCTTGTATAGCTGCAAAGGGTGGGCCAACACAATATTGAACCCTATGGACTAAGACTGGGAAGCCATAAAAATGTATGTGTGTGTTAAGGCAGGTGTCCCAATATCTTTAGTAATATAGTGTATGTTGTTTTCATGTATTTTATGTTCATATAGTATGCATTATCAGTATGAATTCTATTTTATTGTAGGCTGTGTGCTTCCCAATCTCTTGAAGAAACAGCTTATTACTGTGAAACATGTTGAGAAACATCAGCTGTACACATGTTCCCCTGTGTTGTTGACTATGAAAGCTGTTGCAATATGTCAAGTGTTATATGTTTATTACAGGATATAGGTACAGCATTTCAGGTAACTGGGAGCTACGCTTCTGTATGAATATTTCATTTGTAATGTCTTGTTTAGCAGATCTATTTTTAAAGCAATTTTGTAATAAAGCTCGACATGCTTTTAACCCAAAAATAGATCTGTGGTGTCTCTGGAGGTACCAAGAAAATTCACATTTCTCAAATATTTCTCAGTTTTTTTATGTGGTACCTAGGGTATTTTTAGTTGGCAAACACTTATACAACCTCCTTCGCTTGAGAGTGGACCCCAGTGGTAGCAGTTGCCTATATTTCCATTCTGACTTTAACCACTTCAGCCCCAAAAGGTTTTGCCCCCCTTAATGACCAGGCCATTTTTTTCTCGATTCAAAACTGGATTATTTAATAGACTGGTCGTGTGACACTGTACCCTAATAAAATGATGTCCTTTTTTTCCCACAAATTGAACTTTTCTTTTGGTGGCATTTGATCACCTATGCGATTTTTATTCATTGCGCTATAAACAAAAAAAGAGCGACAATTCTGAAAAAAGAAAGAATATTTTTCACTCTCTGCTATATAACATTCCCAAAAAAAAAACATTAAAAATCATTTTTTTTTTCATAATTTTAAGCCAGTTTGCATTCTGCTACATATTTTTGGTAAAAAAATCCCAATAAGCGTATTTTGGTTGCTTTGCGCAAAAGTTATCGCATCTACAAAATATATGTCATTTTTATTTATTTATTGCTTTTTTACTAGTAATGGCGGCGATCTGCGATTTTTAGCGGGACTACGACTTTGCGGCAGACAGATCGGACCCCTGACTGAAATTTTTGATACTTTTGGGGGAACCAGTGACATTACTACAGTAATCAGTGCATATTTTTAGCACTGATTACTGTAGTAATGTCACTGTAATTACTACAATTACTGTAATAATGACACTGGCAGAAAAGGGGTTATTTCAGGGGGCAAACAAAGGGTTAAGTACATGCCTAGGGGATGTTTTCTAACTGTGAGGAGGATGGGCTTGTGGAAAGAACACAGAGACCTGTGATCCTAAATAGGAGGATAACAGGGCTCTGTGTTCATTCCAGAGAAAACAACGGTCTGCTGTGTTTACAACAGCAGACCGTTGTTCTCTCTCTATGGGTAGCGATCGCGGGTGCCCAGTGGCAATTTTAGCTGTCGGCTCCGTGGATCGGCCTCCCCGCTGTCTAATGGGGGCACGAGTGTGCCTGGAGGGGTGCACACATGCCCCCAAGAGCGCTCCCACGAACAGCCGTACAGGTACGGCGGTTCGTGAATCCGAGCCAGCCTGCCACAGTATATCTACGGTGGGTAGTCGGCAAGTAGTCAATAAACATGCCACACCTTGCTGCCCTCTCAAAACTGGGGAAGTCTGGATATGTCACATCTCATAACGGGACAATAAAAATCCAACAGACTAATTCCCTCTTCCTAAGAGCCACTGTGGTTTATTGTACCGTTATGAGATGTGATGCATCAAGGTCTTGAAGATGCTATTTTATGACAAGCTTTGATGCACAGTTTGTGAGTATATTACTTACGACCTTTTTATTAAATAAAGACATGTTTTGAGGATAATGCACTAGGCTGGTGCACCCTCTGTTTTGTTTTTTAGTATCTTTAGTTGGAACTGTTTCATTAACTATAAAAATGATAAGCAACTGAGCATGTGCAGAGCAGATCGGATCAGATGGGATTGGATGAGAACGGACAGGCGGTCCGTTCTCATCCGATTCCCCCATAGAGGACAGCGGGGATCTGACTGCTCCATCTCCGCTCTGTGTGCTGTCACCTGCCTGCTCAGTGGGGATCTGCGGATCGATCCCCGCTGAGCAGAGAATGAACTGCGACGGACATCATGTGAAAGGACCCTTAATGTGGGGCTTTTCATGCTGCAACCAGGTCCTGGGGGGCCATATATTATATATTTTTTCAAATTCAGAAAATTGGTTAAAAAATGCCTAATCATGCCTACACATGCTAAAGTACTTAAACTGTCACACTGAAAAAAGGGTCAAAATCTCTTAGTGGAGGGCTCTGTTGGAATAGGTGGTCCTGGGAAAAATCTAATAGTGCATGTCCAGCTTTAGTGATGTGACCAGCATTCATATAAACTATGCTTTGTGTCCCATAGTAATTTGGGAGTAGTAGTAAAACTGAACTCTGGGCAAACAGTTAAATAGACAGTTGAATTGCATATTTGCAATAATTTGTATGGCTGGCATCCAGTATTAGGATTTAAAGAGTTCGATCACACAGCAAAGTCAGATGGATAACACCACTTACAGTTAAGCAATAATGTGGTGCACTTTCTCTACCCCCAGCCTGCTGACCAGCTAGTGAATGAGCAGCAGCACACAGATGATGTCATGCATTTATTCACTCTCCTTCTATCCACATGTTCCTTATGTGCCACTGTACAGGAGTTTAAAGGAGACTGATAAAACATCAAATACAGGTAATACCACCAGTTGCATTTAAAACTATACCTAATGATTTATTATTACAGAGGTGCATTTATCTGTGGTTTTTATATCTGCCTAGAGTTAAAGCGGAGTTCCACATTCCGCTTTAAGTACTCCTGACCCCCTGACTTGCCACATTTGGCATGTCATTTTTTTGGAGGGGGAGCGGGTACCTAGGTTTGACAGGTATCCAGCTCATACTTCTGCCTAGGCGGCTCGAGCTGAAGTTCTCCTCTCCCCATCCCTCCCTGCAATCTTCTGGGACACGTCAGAGGTCCCAGAAGATTACCCGACCATTCAGGAAGCACAGCTTCACAGCCGGATGCCCACACTAGTGATGCTAGCGCCACCAAGAGGAGAAGGAGAGGATCGAGGCTTCGGCCGGCCGCATTGCTGGACTGTGGGACATGTGAGTATGTGTTTATTAAAAGTCAGCAGCTACACTTTTTATAGCTGCTGACTTTTAATAAACACTCCGCTTTAAGTTTTAATGCTTTGCTATTAAATACCCAGTAATAAGGCTACTGGAATAGCCCAGAAGGTCCAGTCCATATTTTGTCCCCGATTTGACATGAATGCTGTAAGTACATATCTACCTTTTAATAATGATTCTCTCCTCCTTGTTATGAGGCAGGCTGACATTGAAGCAGGTTTGAAGGAAAAAGAATACATCTTTCTATTTACAGTTAGGCCTTTTGGTGATGTATAGCCCTCAGCTAATCAGCTTTCACGGAAGGTCCAGGATATTTTAAAGTCAATGCCTTTATTGGAAAAGAACCATGCTAAGATGCACTGTTTATTAGGGAAGGTGCTATGACAGATACACTATATTACCAAAATTATTGGGACGCCTGCCTTTACATGCTTATAATGCTTCAATGGCATCCCAGTCTTAGCCCGTAGGGTTCAATATTCAATATCACCTTTGGGATGAATTAAAGCAGAGGCTGCAAGCAAGGCCATCATCAGTGCCTGACCTCACAAATGCGCTTCTGGAAAAATGGTCAAAACATTCCCATAGACACTCTCCTAAACCTTGTGGACAGCCTTCCCAGAGGAGTTGAAGCTGTTATAGCTGCAAAGGGTGGGCCAACTCAATATTGAACCCTACAGACTAAGACTGGGATGCCATTAAAGTTCATGTTCGTGTAAGGGCAGGCGTCCCAATACTTTTGGTAATATAATGTATCTCTTCAGTTTTTTGTGTATCCCTGGTAGTGCCTCCCCTAACAACTACAACCGTGCTTTACAATGAGGGCAAACCGACTATATTTTAAATGATTTTATCTATGCCATTGTCATGGTGCTATATTGCTATATTATAATATAAATAAAACATTAAAAAAAAAATAAGTACCCCACTGTACTCACAGCAGACATTTAGAAAATAAATGGAACATTGCCTGTTAGAGAAAGCTAAAAACCATTAAAATTACATTTTTAATTCTGTTCTGTTCTAAAATGATTTAAAATCATGCATGGAAAAGGAAAACAAAGAGAATGATCTACCTTCCATTCCCATAAGAATTCAATAATAAAAGATAAATTCTATCTATCAATTCCATTCTCTTGATTACAGGAACAAAGATGAGCTGCAGAAGAGGATATGAGGACACGTTGCCTTGGATAAGAAGGACATGTTCTGCCCTGCACACAACAGCATTACCCATAAGGGAAAGCTAAAGAATGTAAAACTCTACTGCAAGCTGCCACAAGGGTAAAGTAATGCTCTTGTTGATTATGGCTCAGCAAATGCACTAGTTCTGTTCCATGTCAATTTAATAAAAACTTGGTGCAGTAAAGTTGAAGCGTATCTTACATAATCCTACTTTCTTTTTTTTCCCCTTTATCGTCTGCACGTCTCAGATTTATTCTCTACCCCGCTGGCAACTGTCTCTGTTTACAACATGCAGCACAGAAAAACAGCGCTTTTGTCTTCCCATAATTAACTAATTTATTTATAGGCAGGCAATTAATTTATGCATTCATGTTTGATTAATGCTTACTGAATAGTTTTAATAAAAGTTCAATTCAACCAGCAGGACAAGCAATACTACAAATGGCAAATGTTTTATTCTTTTAGGCTGACTTTGCTGATAAGTCAGTCTAGGATATTTTTGTATTATTTCACAAGTATGTTTGGTTTCACAAGTATGTTAGTTATTTTGCAAAATAAAGAGAAAAAAAACTTGGCAAGACCCATTGTTATAGATTATTTCATATAATTTCCACCAATTGGACAACAATGTCCTTGAATTAGACAATTGTGAGTTATTTTTTAAAATAATTTTACTTGTTTGTTTTTCTCAACTATTTTAGCAAAATTGGTTGCGTAAATTCATATACACACGTAATTTTATAAAATAATAGCAGTTTTCACCAGGGTTTTTTTCAGTGGGAAGATGGGGGAACTCAGTTCCGGAACCTCCAGCACTGAATATGTATGTAATGGCAAGTGGTTCAGGGTCTATTGATGCTAGCTGCTGGAGGAGATCTATTGTTGCTGGAAGAATCTATTTTAGTGAGCTGGAGTGGAATCTACTGTTGCTGTGGGTGGGCCTTATGTTGTTGGGAGTACAGTTGCTGGGAGAGATCTAGTGATGCTGGCTGCAGGGAAATCTGATTTTGCTGCTGGAGGTCTATTACTGCTGTGGAAAGGGGAATTTTGTTGCAGGTGATCTATTGTTGCTGGCTGCTGGAGAGTCTATTGGTTCTGGCTGTAGGAAAATCTGTTATTGCTGCTGGGGATCCTTTTGTTCCTGGGGAGGGGGTATTTTGTTGTTGGGGGTTATATTGTTGCTGGCTGCATGGGATCTATTTCACTGCTTTTCCTGTTATCATTAACACATTGCATACAAATTACTCAGAACCACAATCGTTAGTTTGTTCTGTATTATCTAAAAGGGGCAGTACTGGGGGGTGGGACCAAGGAATGGTGCAGGAGATGGGTAGGAGGTTGAGACAAGGGGTGACTCAGAAAGGGGGAGTTCCTGCACCTATTGTCTGAGAAAAAAAGCCCTGGTTTTCACAATCATAATGGGGATGTCCAATTGTAAAGCTTAACTTCAATTTGTTTTTTTTTTATTCTTGACAATGTATTAGCACTTGTACCTGTGTAAAACAAACAAAAAAATAAATAAACAATTACGCAATGAAAAGCATCATGGATTCATTACTGCATAGAATAGTGTTTAGACATCACAATGTTGCAATGTGTGAGTACTGTTCAATGCAGAATTGAAGCCCACACTCATTCCAATGCTTGAGAAGAAAAACAGTGCAGCGAATGGTTTAGGGAGGGGTAGGGAAAATGGCTTGTTTTTTTTGTAAACTTCTAACTGCACTTTATGAAAATCCCCCACTTTTTCTGACATATACTGTAAATGTAGGGCCAATGCCAGCAGGGTTAAAAGGGTGAGCACCAGGTCTTAACCCATGAAAAAAACAGGATCTTAGTCTTTACATTAGGATGTCCATAAGCAGCCCAACTAAGGGGTTGACAACACAGCAAACTAATTCTAACAGGCCCATGTAACAACGGATCAAGGAAGGGCTTGACAGAAATCAGAAAACAGCTTGCAGCACTTTACTATTTAGACTGGCATCAGAGGATGTCAGTCCTGCGCCATCAAAGTAGGCATTTTAGGTGTGATGGTAGACTTTGAGAGAAGATGACTTCTTAGCCTTTAGGAGTGAATGGATGGCCAAATCTTATAGGTCGTTGTCCCTCAGAACCGGAGCTTTAACTGCAACGCTGTTACAGTAGCAATTGTGAAGCAGAATGGTGTATGGGCTAATGGGGACAGAAGACCTTGATGAGTTTGCCAAAAGTTTGAGTATGTCCAACCAGTAGAACTGCCAATGTCCAGTTATGGCATTGCAACACCCGTATATGTACATGCTCTGAAGTTTCTGCATAGGCTTGTGATAATAAATGTCAATGTTTATGGAACTATATTTATATATATATATATATATATATATATATATATATATATATATATATATATATATATATATATATATATATATATATATATATATATATAGTCAATTGTTTATACCTACTTCAGAATTAAGTGGGCTTTTCGTTTATGATTTGCTACCTCCAAGCCAATGCTGATGGCTAAGTTTGTAAATGCATTGAACTGTCTTTTGTTTGTAAGGTTTTGAAGGAAATAATGAAAGCATGTCCAACAGTGTGGTAGGTATTTGTCTTTTCCCTAAAATGTTGGTGCTAAAAATGTTCTGTCCTTCCCATTTAGAATAATGAAACTTAGTGTGTGTTATGACTAGATTCTGTGTTTTAACTGCCATTCATTTTCCAACCTATGAATATATATTATCTAAGTAAAAAAGCGTGTGCCATTTGAAAGAAGGTAAACTACAAAGTCTACATGTTACTGGTAGATGAGTCATGTGACGTCTTTACAAGAAGCAAATTACAATTTAAGTTATGTACCAGCTGAAGTTGCAGAAGATAAACGCAATCAAATTCATTATAATTTGCATAAAGAAGTAAAGGAGGAAATCAAATGTAAAAAGCACTAAGCATAATTTTCACTGGCAATTTCAAGAGGTGCTTCAGCTAAAAAAAGAAAATATTTCTGTCTGCTGTGAGACCAATGAATCTGTCCTCTTAATCAGTCAAATTCTTGGAACGTTGAGATTGCCAGCACGGTGCATCATAGAAGTGATTTAACACTAGTTTTCTATGATGTTTTAAGATGGATATGCTGAGCTTAAGTGGGAATAAGTATCTGATTTTAATTATTACAAAGCTGAACACTTGATATTTGCCAAAAATAATAAAAGTTGGCATGGATGAGAGTGGAGATGTCAAATGCAGAATGTCATTGTAACAACTGTAAGAATTCTGTTAAAGGTTTCATAGAAACTTTAAGCAAGTCACAGAAAAAAAGACAACAAAAAATAATTAGACAATGTGCACCAAGTTGATCCCATGTCCTTTTTAAATGTTATATTTTATCCCTTTTCCAAAGATTACTTGTTCTCAGAGATGTACACATACACAGATACATAAATTCATACACACACCTACTCCCTCGTATATACAAATCCTTTTAGTTTCAAACGCTTGGGTTCAGATACATGCTTGTCTGGCACATATTGTGCAAAAAAATTGAAAGAGTTACTAAACCCACAACAGAAAAAATCAGTGTGTACATGCAATAAACAATTCTTGTTATACTCACTGTGGAACCTAATGGGTTAATCCTCTGCATTGTGTAAAAAGGCTGTTTGATCCTGTCTCCTCTAAACCTCCTCTTCTTCCAGAGTCCCCAAACCATCTCTGGATAGTACAGAGGCTAGGGAACAAGCTTCACATGTTCATTTTGGTGTGTATTGCTGGAGAGTTTTTATTGTTTTTCTTGGGAAAGTGCATGTGATTGGCACAGGGCCAATCAGCACTGTCCAGACAGAGGGTCAGGGGTCCTGCATCCTTATAGGACAATTATGGGAGAATAAAATCTCCTTGTGACGGAAGTCACTTTGAGCGGGAGCTTGTGGAACCCAGATTACCTTAGAGAGGTCGGGAAACTCCTTATCCAGCTTCCCCAGCCCCTCTTATGTGTAAATCCCCCTATGTCTATTAGAGGCACAGGGTGACCGAGAACCCCAGTCGGTTCTGCACTAACCAGACTCACAGTATAACCACACCGGACTCAGAGTTTTATGTTACCCCGTTTATCCTGGGTTCTATATATGTGGTTTGTGTTGAAAGAATGAAGGGGCTCTTTCACTTAGGACAGTAATATTTATAAACAATATCCCTCAAGAAATATATTATGATACATTGGTTCAACCTTTTCAGGCTGCTTGTAGGAGTTTATCTCATAGACCATTGCTAGATAGTTTGTTATTGTTAAGTGCCTGTATCCCATTGTTCTATTGTTTCTGTCTGCCTTGGGATTAACCTATTATGGGATGTATATGTGTATGTGGATTAGCTGGGGGAGGGGGGATTGTCCCAGAGTGTATATCTCTTTGTGCTTGTGTTTGAATAAACAGTCTTATGCTTCTTACCACCCTACACTCAACAAGTGACAAGGTGGGCTAAGGGATTTTGGATCATGCTGGTACCAGGCAAGGGAAGCTTATATGGCGGACATACTCTTCTTGAGTATGGGGTCCGTCACACTCCTCCTACAAGCTTTAACCACACACTGATTGAAGTCACAAGACTGCTTTAACTGTTGATGGAAAAAGATATTTAGCAGTTTATATTTACTAAACCTATTGCATTTCGAAGGTCTGTGTACTGTGGGTGACCAGATATAGCTAATGCAGGGTCCTGGGTTTAGTAACATTTTAAGAGAAGAACATTCACTCCCCCTAATACAGAATGAGCTATGTGATAAAAAAAATCACTACATATGCCAATCTTCATTTGTAATATATGCATTTATGTGTCCCTGCAAACTTATCTATGCATAGGAAAAAAATCAATAAAAAGATTGCATAGCCCAACAGAGACACTTTATTCAGAAGTGCCAGGTGACATTGTCAGTACCTAAACATGTCAAGGAGCAATTGCACTAGGAAACATAAATGTATGATGATCTTAGATAATGTACCCAGAAATAGAAGGGGGATAACAGAGTAATGACTTTGAAAAAACAGGAAGTATGGTGGAATAATAAAATGCCATCCCTACATCCTTAGGGATTTCATAAAGAATATGAGTTATATTTATTTGTGTGAAGTTGTTGTTGATATTTTATCTTTTACAGAGACATGATAGAGAGCACCAAGGAACTTCAAGTGATTGTAAAAGTCTTGTGTTTTTTTTTTTAAACAACAAACATGTTATACTTACCTCCTCTTTGCAGTTGGTTTTGCACAGGGCAGCCTGGATCCTCCTCTTCTCAGGTCCCTCTTTGCTGCTTCCTCTCCCAGTGTCGAGTGCCCCCACAGCAAGCAGCTTGCTATTGGGGCACCCAAGCCGAGCTGCAGCTCCGTGTGTCCATTCTGACATGGAGCTGCCGCACGGCCCCCCGCCCCTCTCTCTCCTGATTGGCTAACTGGCTTTGATTGACAGCAGCGGGACCCAATGGCGCCGCTGCTGTGTTTTAGCCAATCAGGAGGGAGAGTCCCGGATGCCCGCGGGACTTGTGGACATTGCTGGATAGAGATGGGGCTTAGGGAAGTATTAGGGGGTGCTGCTACACACAGAAGGCTTTTTATCTTAATGAACAGAATGCATTACGATAAAAATACTTCTGCCTTTACAACTCGTTTCATTTATACGTAGTATCTATCACGTAATGAAATATATATACTGTATACTGTATATACCATGGTACTGCCCCATTAGAAAGACTGCTCATGGTAATTTTAGACAAAGTAGGATAGCGCCTAATAAATATTTGAACACAACCAATACCAAAGATAGCTGATTTTTGGCCAGCAGATGTACCACAAAAAATTGCTAATTATTTAAGACTGGTCTGCCTTTTTTTAATTTATTTTTTGCAGTTCTTAATTAAAAACCAACAAAAATTTGCCTCCCCTCCCTTGAACAATGCCAGCTTGGAACACCAGGCTTGCATTTCTATAGTCAGAGGGCTATAAACCGATCCTTCAAGAGAAGTTCTAAGAGAATTTGTGATATGGTAATCATGGGGTGTTGTCCAAGTAGTGCAGGTATCACCTGTTCAGGTGAGCTGGTGAAGGGCCTTTTTTGTGTGATTATCAGCCCACATATTTGTGTCAGACTGGTATTTTTGTTTTAGGGGGCATATATATAATTTACTGTGCAGATATATTTTTTAAAACTATTTAAAAAAAAATGTGAAATGTAAGATAACAAAACTAATGAGCCAAGTTACTTTACCAGATACAACAAATTGCTTCAGTACTGGATTTTTTAATCATTAACTGTACTCTACTGCTTGTGCTAGAGAGACGGAACAAGCCAAAAGGATGTCAGCCTAAGACCCATGTTAGACTAGCGATCCAGTTGCTGTCAGTGACTATGCATCAACAGAATAACAAATGGAACGCATACTGTATAATTCTAGTATATTGCGCCCTCACTGCTGCAGAATCTTGTTTACCAGCAAGAAGCAATGGTGGAGCAATGGGCAGGTAAGTGGTTTCTCTGCTCTCCTAATGATCTTGTCATTTGTGACTTGGGACTTAGGGTACCAGGTATGCTAGATGTGGACCAAATGGGTGCTTGGACCACATTGCGTGTAGTCTATACATGGGTGTGAAATTGGAATTTGAGGTCAGTTAAAGCAAGGATGATCAATCTAATCATCACATAAAGACATGGGAATTCCATAGACTTTGTTTTAGAACAGCTCAGTGGGGAATAAAAAGAAAGGTCGATAAATGCTATAAGAAAAGGGACAATTTAGGTATAACTGTTGCTTTGCCCTGCAAAAGCAAAAAACACGTTCACTTTAAAGATAACAGCCGAGAACCTAAATTATGTAAATCCTCCAAACAACCGTTCAGTTATCCTGTGATTGAAATCTTTTTTAGGTTCTGTTTTTCTGATCTCCTCGTAGGAGCACACATGAATTACAGTATAAAATGTAACTCTTGCATGACCATAAATGGCTTATTATTTAAAAATTAGGAGCTGCTGAAATCATATATATCAAAACAATGAATACTTTTACTTTCTTTCCATGTAGTGGAGAAGCATATACTCCCTTCATAGTCTCATTTTAAGATATTGAAAGGTAAACAGTGTCATAATATAGACAGCACAGAGGCTAACAATATTTCCTTGCTTTGCTTTTAGTTTCTATGAAGGGCAATGCCTACATGAATTATATATGTTCCTTCTGTGGCAGAATCTCATGTGTAGCTGGTTAAAGATGATGTACATCATTTCCGGGTTCTTTAGCTTAGAGAAAACCATTTCCACAGGTTTCTTTCCACAAGTGGATTAAGTATACATTTTATACAGACAGGGAAATATGGAAAAAAAGAGGACCACATTTAATGAATTGGCCCTCAGGTTAGCTGATGTTCTCGAATAACTGCAATGAATGAATTACTCTGATCTGGGTCACATCTCAGTTTCCATGGCTTGGTTCCCATGATACTAAAGGTAACAAAAATGTGATAATTTGTTTATGTTTTCCGTAGTTGACTGGGGAAGACTTGAAGGCCACACAACGTTCTTTTCAAAGAAAATATTATTGGTCTTCTGAAATTGTACTGGTTATGTTTGATCTCCAAAGTCTAAATTTGAAAAATGCTGCTGTAGAATAAACAAAGGGTGTCTAATAATGAAATATACGGTAATTGATATAAAAAAATAATGCCATGCCTTCCCTACCTTAGTCCATAAAGAACAGTTCCATCTGGATGAAGTCGAATCATTCTGTTCTTCACAGTAACCCCATGAACAAATGATCGTTTATCATTAAGAAAGTATGTATCAGGCACCCACAGCTGATCAGCGACCCTGTTATCCAGTGTGAGGTTTAGCGGGATTCCTGAATAAGAAAGCCTTTTGTCTCTCCATGACTGCTGAAAGTACATTGTGAGTGTATAGTCCTAGAAAAACAAAGAAAACACTAAATGTAATACTTCAGAAAAAGCTTCACAAATCTAAAGGAATTATATGCAGGACTGGAAACTGAGGAAAAAGTAGAAAGAAACATCAAACACAACATCCTACAAATACATATCATTAAATACTTTTCTTGGTTTTTTCATTTTTCGTAGCAAGAGAAGTAATTTGTAAGGCCCATACTTATTTGGCTAACAATTCTTTTGCTTGAGTGCCACAATCCTGCAGTGCTACATCACTTACTAGATCCAAGGCAGTCATGTCAAAAGCAGGGAAGCTGAAGAGGTGCTTTACTGACCCGGAAAAACCACAGGCAAGGGTAATAGACTTCTCACTTTAAAGAATGCCAGCATTGGTTGGTTTCAACGACTCACTGCTAGCCTAAGTTTGCCAAGTTTTGAACTAAGCATATAGTATCAACTTCAGAATGTGTTGTCTTTCACTATATCTGACAGTATTAGGTCCCATAAAAGTAAAGGGTAACCACTTCTGGACCGGAAGGTTTTACCCCCTTAATGACCAGGCCATTTTTGTTTCCGATACGGCACTGTGTTATTTTTAATTGACAATTGCATTATCATGTGAGACTGTACTCAAACAAAATCGATGTCCTTTTTCCCCACAAATAGAGCTTTCTTTTGGTGGTATTTGATCACCTCTGCGGTTTTTAATTTTTTGCTCTATAAACAAAAAATAAGCGACAATTCTGAACAAAAAAAACAAAATTTTTTACTTTCTGCTATAAAACATTCCCAATAAAATAAATAAATAAAAATTCATCAGTTTAGGCCAATATATATTCTGCTACATACTTTTGGTAAAAAAAAATCCCAATAATTGTACATTGATTGGTTTGCTCTAAAGTTATCGCGTCTACAAACTAGGGGAAAGATTTATGTAATTTTTAATTATTTATTTATTTTTACTAGTAATGGTGGCAATCAGCGATTTATAGCGGGACTGCGACATTGCAGCGGTTAGACCGGACACCTAGCTGACACTTTTGAGAGGACCAGTGACATTATTACAGTAATCAGTGCTAAAAATATGCACTGTTACTGTACTAATGACACTGGCAGGGAAGGGGTTAACACCAGGGGCGATCAAAGGGTTAAAAATGTGCCTAGGGGTTGATTTCTAACTGTGTGGGGGATTTACTCACTAGATGAACACAGAGACCTGTGTTCCTAAATAGGAGGAACACAGTATCACTGTGTTCACCACTGACAGAACAGCGGTCTGCCTTGTTCACATAGGCAGACCACTGTTCTGCCTCCACGGGGAGTGATCGCGAGTGCCCGACAGATATCGTGTTTGCCGGACCCGCTGATTGGCGTCCTCTCTGGCCAATTGGCGCACGCGTGCCCCTACTATCTGCTATATTTTACGTAGTTTCGCATAACAAAGCCGACCTGTCGCTGTAAAACTATGGATGCTGGTCGGCAAGCTGTTAAGTACTGAAGCAGAGTTGTGTTATAAATTAGTATGTACAGTAAACCCCCCTCCATTGTGGGGGTTACGTTCCAGACTCACCCGCGATAAGTAAAAATCCACGAAATAGAAATACCCTATTTAACCACTTAAGCCCCGGAGGATTTGGCTGTTCAAAGACCAGGGCCTAGTTTGCGATTCGGCACTGCGTGACTTTAACAGACAATTGCGCGGTCGTGCGACTCTGTACCCAAATGAAATTGATGTCCTTTTTTTCCCACAAACAGGGCTTTCTTTTGGTGGTATTTGATCACCTGTGCGATTTTTATTTTTTGCGCTATAAACAAAAAATAGCATCAATTTTGAAAAAATAACAATATTTTTCAAATTTTTTTTATATGAAATTGCCACAAAAAAAATGTAAAAATCAAAATTTTTTAACATTTTAGGCCAATTTGTTTTCTGCTACATATTTTTGGTAAAAGAAATCGCAATAAGCGTATTTTGATTGGTTTGCGCAAAAGTTATTGCGTTTACTAACTAAGGGAAAGATTTATCTAATTTTTATTGTTTTTTTTTTTTTTAACTAGTAATGGCGGCGATCTGCAATTTTTTTTGCGGGACTGCGACATTGCAGCGGACACATCAAACCCCTGACTAACATTTTTGACACTTTTGGGGGTACCAGTGACATTACTACAGTAATCAGTGCTATAAATATGCACTGTTACTGTAAAAATGACACTGGCAGGGAAGGGGTTAACTTTATTAGTGATCAAGGGGTTAAGTGTGTCCCTAGGGGTGTTATTCTAACTGTAAAGGGGCGTGGCTTTTGATGTAACCACAGAGACATACGATCCTACATAGCAGGATCGTATGATCTCTGCAGTTACACCAGGGAGAATGACAGACAGCTTTGTTTACATCAGCCGCCTGCCTTTCTCCCTCTCCAGCGGGAGATCGCGAGTGACCGGCAGACATCAGAGCCCCCCTATTGGCTCGCGGACGAGTGACGTACCGGTATGTAATTTGGCCCAGGAGGGGCTGACTGCCGCCGTATATAGTCGTGTGGCATTCGGCAAGTGGTTAAATACACCCTAGCCATGTTTTTTAACTTTTATAGTACTTTTGACAGTCTTTAAACACACTTTTAAAACAATAGAAACACATTTAGAGCCCATTCACACAGGAGCGACACGACTTGCCGAGGCGACCTCGGCGCGACATGCACGGACTTCATATCATTGAAGTCTATGCAAGTCGCCTCCAGGTAGCCCCAAAGTAGTACAGGACCCTTTTTCTAAGTCGGAGCGACTTGTGTCGCTCCTATTAGAACGGGTCCTGTGCTAATCAATGGCAGGCGACCCACCGCGACTTTTCAGGCGACCAAGTCGCCTGACAAGTCGAGCTAGTGTGAATGGGGACTTAAACACATAAAAGATTGAGAGAGAGAGAGCAAAAGCAATGGAAAACACAAAAATATTTCATTAATAATTAATTAATTACTATAATAATATTAATAGATCTTACAGAAAAAAAAACGCAAAATACCGGGACCGCGGAAACTGAACCGCGATATAACAGGGGTTTACTGTACTTAGTTATTTAAAATGTATACAACAATATGCTAAAACTTATCAAGTTATTGATAATTAGCTATTCATAATTAACTAGCCAAAATTTGCTTTTGGGAGTTCTAAAAATCTGTGTGGCACTACAAATACTGAAAAAAAAAAAAAAAAAAAACAGGCCATATAGATGCTTCACACTTCCAGCACAAAATAGGAAAAAGTTCCATAAAGCTAGAGGTCTTTGTCCTCAGAAATGAGTTATCATAGGAGCAATGTTAACCAAGTTGGTAAGCAGCACACTAGCAACCTACTGTATATTCAATGAAGTAACCAGCTGATTGCAGAAACCACAAATTAAGGGATTCTGCCACTTATTTCTGAGCAAATACCGGTACCTATCTTTCTCCCAGCCAGGTCTTTTCAGTATTCTAGTTACTAGAGCCAGGCAATAGCTGAATGTAAGGCATTTAATGAAGCTTACTGCTAAAGCTAACAAAAACATGTAAAATGCAATCATCCATAGCAACCAATCAGAATCCAACTTTCACTTGTCCTAAATGTTAGGACCTAATAAAAGCTTTATTTGTTCTGAGAGCTACTGTACTCTCGGCATTTGCATCTTGCTTGGACTGTCTTATTAAATAAGTCTGCACAATGCTTTTACTGACACATTAACGCAAACCTGTAAGGGGTTTGGTGGCTGACCTTGTGTGTAAATGCAAGGTCTTATGTTTTAACTCCCCCCCCCCCCCCACTCTGAAAAAATAACACTCAGTGTAAAAAGGACATTTAAAGAATAAAAAACATATTTAGCTTACATTCAAAAAATGACTGAGATAAAAAAATTAATAAAATTATCTCAATCATCCTGTGCTTTAGAGAAATGTGCAAAATGCAACCATAAATATTACATATACCATATGAAGAAGCTGCTGCCTCATAAATAAAAACAAAAAAGTATATAAATGTGTCAATCTCCTCATAAGTCCATCAGGACGAAAAGTCCAACACACAAGCAGCGCTATAAATAGTGTGACCCCTCAAAGAATCCACACCGGTGAGTCCACAGAACAATCCACACAAAGAGGAAAATCCAAATCCACAAAGTGAAGGTAAGCACGGACAACTTCCACCACACCACGTGACCCCTTAGGTATTGCTCACTCACCAGACAAATGATATAAGACAAATTATATAAGACAAATGATATAAAAGATGCTCTAGATAAATGTCCTCACTCGGTCTGGATCTCGTATAGCCTGTATAGTACCACCGCCTCAGGAACCAATATCTCCCAAATCTGGATCTTTAGGCATAAAGCCTTATGCAGTGTAAGCATACATAATTCTCCAGAGTGTAAATGCAAGCATATTGGAGAGAAAAAGGCTCATAGGGTAGTAGTCCAAACATAAATTCATTAGTGATAAGACCCCCCCAATCCCTCATTCAATACACTCACAATGATAATAAATATAAAGGCACTCAAAGGAAACTAATATCTACTGCAGATAGGCAGCCAAGGCTCTCACCATCCCTTCACTTGCTCGTCAGCGTCCGGAAGGAATGCGGAAGCGGGTTCGTGGCCACCGCTCTGCGTAGCGTTGCCGGGGTGACCGCGTGCTCACGCCAGCAACACTACGCAGAGCGGCGGCATTTACACTCTGGAGGATTATGTATGCTGACACTGCATAAGGCTTTATGCCTAAAGATCCAGATTTGGGAGATATCGGTTCCTGAGGTGGTGGTACTATACCATCTATACGAGATCCAGTGTGACATTTATCTAGAGGAGCAATACCTAAGGGGTCACGTGGTGTGGTGGAAGTTGTCCATGCTTACCTTCACTTCGTGGATTTGGATTTTCATATTAAGCTTTAGCTTTGGGATACTCTACCAGAAGCCAGGTTGTAAGGAATGTATATTTTTAGTTTTGTGTTTTTGTTGTTTTGATTTTTTTCTCATTTTTTTAGGGGGCGGGGGGCTGCAGCATATGTGGACTTTGCATTTTTATGCAAGGCCTGCTTCAAGTAGCAGAGACATTTTTTAAAAGTTGCAAAAGCAGAGGGGTTCTTTTTTTTAAACCTACTTTTAAAAATGGGTACTAATTGGTGAGTGCAAAGTGCAAATATACATAGCTGGAAAGCATTGTCTATAGGTTTGGTTTTATAAAATACCTTCATGCCAAAAATAAAAGCATATTATGCAAGTGAGAGTAGCATGCTGTCTGCCTTATAGGGGTATTAAACCCAAAACCAAAAATGTAATGTATTGCATGCGATCAATCATTAGATGTGGTGGTTGCATTTGTTTTCTTTTTCTACGCTTTTTCACCCTCCTTTTTCAACAGGTGATCTGGCCAGTAACACATCTCCTGTATTAGAATGTTTGCACTCTGGATGAAGGAGCAGACTGGCCACAGCAGACAGCAGCATTGTCAGTCTGGAGGAGGGGGGGGGGGGGAGTGTTAGATATACTAGCACCAGGGCTTCTTCCCAGACAGTAGGAGCAGAAACTCACCCCCTACCCACCTCCTGTACCTCCTTGGTTCATCCCCTTACCCACCTTGCAGGATTGCCCCTTTTAGAGAATACAGAACCAAGTAACAATTGTAATACTAAGTAAGTTGTATGGAATTTGTTGATGATAACAAGAAAAGCAGTAAAATACATCCCTTGCAGCCAGCAACAATACCTCCCCCCCAAGCAACAATGGATCATCCACAACAGAATACCCCCTCCCCCAGAAACAAAAGATCCCTAGCAGTAATAACAGATCTCTCTGCAGCCAGCATCAATAGACTCTTCAGCAGCAAGTAAGAAACAACTTCTCCCAGCAACAATGAACCTCCCGCAACAAAATACACCCTCCCCCAGAAACAAAAGATCCCCAGCAGCAATAACAGATCCCTCTGCAGCCAGCATCAATAGATTCTCCAGCAGCCAGAAACAAGCGCTCCCCCCCAGCAACAAAGAACCTCCCACAACCAAAGAACCCCTCCCTCAGCAACAACAACAGATCTCCTTGCATGCCCCTCCCTCAACATCAGACCCCTCCCAGCAACAACTGACCCCCCAGCAACAATAGACCTCCCCAGCTACAATAACCCCCCCCCCTTGCAAAAATAGATCTTCCCTAAAAAAAAAAAAAAAAAAACAATAGATCCCCTAGCAGCTAGCATTAATAGACCCTGCACCCCTTGCCATTACATACATTCAGTGCAGAAGGTGCCAGAAGTGCGTTCCCACTGAAAAAGCCCTGACTAGTACATTTAAATACACTAACAATTTGAAGCCAAAATCCAGCTCACATATTATCAACAGTTACAGAAACATTTTTTTTCCCCTTTTGGTATAAAGGTTTTACAGCAGTAAATAAAAGCTAATTATTGTAAGCACCCCTGCTAGTGTTCAATGCATTGTCTCATCTCTGTAACTGTTACGTTCTACTGGAGAGCTTAGTCTGTTAAAAAACAACAGACGTACTGGCTGGATCACCAGATGAACATAGAAGAAAGCCTTAAAAAATGAATGCAGCCATTACAACTTAGAATACCTCTTTAGAGACAGGGCTTCTAATGAATTATACAGTCTGATTGGGGTATGTGGATGTGGGCTTGGCCATGTAATGAAGTGCCAACCTTCCAGACACTAGCCATCTGACAAGTTCCCCACCCATTTGGTCATCACAGCTTTAACATAGGTTGCTAACTTCCATGGTCAATGTGAATTTGTTTCTGCATCATGATTTGGGTAAAACTACTATTCTAATGTGATGCTTTATTCATAATGCTTCTCAGCAGGCATGTAATCTCGCACTATATACACTGACTGCATTTATAATTTACAGTGTGGTTCATCATGCATTATGAAGCCCATCTCCACCTGTTTCTGATACATTGTTTCTTGAATGTATGCAGGCTTTTCATAATTTACTATGCATCAATTGCATTAGCTTATACTACTCATTGTAGCAACCTTTTAGTTGCACCTAAGTCTCCATTCACACTAGTACGACTTGTCAGGCGACTTGGTCAGCCTGACAAGTCGTGCACCGTCGCGGTCCATTGACTGCTACAGGAACGGTTCTAATAGGAGCGACACAAGTCGCTCCGACTTAGAAAAAGGGTCCTGTACTACTTCGGGGCGACCTGGAGCGACTTGCATAGACATTCATTTTATGAAGTCCGTGCAAGTCGTGCCGAAGTCACGGTGCACGCGAATTCACAGATCGCCCCCGAAGTCGTGCAGCTGCGGTGTGAAACGGCACTTAAATGATTCCAACACATTTTCAAGAGATCACTTTTTTATTTGGTTCATTTTTATGTCCCTAGGTTTACAGTCCTTAGTTGTTTTGAAGCTACGTCTTTGGAGGAACAAACATTTTACAAATCAAAAAATAAAATAATTGCACTGTATTCAAAATATGTAAAAATATTTTTTTTTTCCTACTTAAAGTATAGGTTAACATGAGATTACCAGATTTTCAAAATGAAATCCAAAGACACCTACAGACCTGCCCACTTTTTAACCACACACAAAATCACGACCCCATTGGCAGCAAAAATCATAACATCACACCCCTATTTTTAACTCAACCTCAAACAATTGGTCACGGACTTTTGCAAAAAAAAAAAGCAGATATTGAAGATATAAAGACAAACACATATAAAGAGATTTCAAATAAGACGCACCAAGATACGTATGTATGCTTAGTTAGGAGGGGTGGCTTGAAGCTATCAGGCAGAAAAATATGGTGCGCATGGCATGCCACATGCTGAGCTCTTTGAGGCGTGCCCAGTTAAGTGGGTGTTGCCAGTGGCGTCACTAGGGTTGGTGTCACCTGGTGCAGTAAAACATGCTGTCACCCCTCCCCCTGGGGGGTTGAAACCATGCTGTCCTGCCGCTACTCCTAGACTGCTCTCAGAAATCAATACAACGTGAATACGTGAATAGTGTCCACAAAACGTATGTCAAAACCAGCTCTTAAAAATGGGTAGGGGGGATCTTTTTAATGCCACTATTTCAAACGTGGGTTTGTATGTTCCTCCACCGACACCACATTCACAGCCCACTTACCAGATGCCTCAAGGTCAAGGGTAATAGCAATAGGTATATATCAATCTCCACAGCGATCTCCTTAGAACCAGATACTGAAGCGCCCCTTGCTTAATCCCATATATCAGGTTATAGCGGTTAACTTGGTTCCTTTATATAAAAGACTGTCTCGGGGCTGCAGTTCCTCTGAGCTCCACAAGGTGGTGATCTGACTTCTACCCAGAATCCTTCTCACCTCTCCGGTAAGCAGAGACTTTCTGTCTGGGTAGAAGTGAGATCACCATCTTGTGGAGCTCAGAAGAACTGCAGCCCCGAGACAGTCTTTTATTAAAAGGAACCGAGTGAACCGCTATAATCTGATATATGGGATTAAGCAAGGGGCGCTTCAGTATCTGGTTCTAAGGAGATCAATGTGGAGATTGATATATACCTATTGCTATTACCCTTGAGGCATCTGGTAAGTGGGCTGTGAATGTGGTGTTGGTGGAGGAGCGCACAAACCCACGTTTTAAATAGTGGCATTAAAAGGACCCAACCCTACCCATTTTTAAGAGCTGGTTTTGACATAAGTTTCGTGGACACTAATTCACGTATTCACATTGTATTGATTTGTGAGCGGGATCTACATCACCTTTGGACACATTTTCAAGCTTTATAGTTTTTTGGACGAGCCACTCAGCACAATTATATCATTATTTATATTATATGTATTTATGTGTATTTATTCACGGAATTATATATTGATATAATTATTTATTCACCAATCACATATTTATTGATTCATTTATTTATATATTTATTTATTTAATTATTCATTCACGCCTGTGCACAATTGCATTGGTGTATTATACACCACTTTTTTACTAATATACCAATACTCTTGGTAATATAGTGTATTATAATGAAGGACTAAATATACTGTACATGAAGCAACAAGAAACATCCTGTATCACAAAGAGAAGATACTAATTATAATGCATATGCAGGTGATTTAAATGTTCCAACAGAGCATAAATATAGGTCTCAGAAATGCATAAAGGACAATGGAACTGTAACACAGCCTAGAAGCTACAGCACAAGGACAGTTCAGACTCTCTCTGCCTGTGAATGAATAAAGTCAGGAGTGTGCTTGTAGTCAAGCTCTGTGTACAGTGTCAGTACATACACCCAAATCCAAAAAAGTTGGGACACTGTACAAATTGTGAGTAAAAAAGGAATGGACTAATTTATAAATCTCATAATCTTATATTTTATTCACAATATAATATAGATAATATATCAAATGTTGAAAGTGAGACATTTTGAAATGTCATGCCAAATATTGGCTCATTTTGGATTTCATGAGAGCTACACATTCCAAAAAAGTTGGGACAGGTAGCAATAAGAGGCCGGGTAAAGTTAAATGTACATATAAGGAACAGCTGGAGGACCAATTTGCAACTTATTCGGTCAATTGGCAACATGATTGGGTATAAAAAGAGCCTCTCAGAGTGGCAGTGTCTCTCAGAAGTCAAGATGGGCAGAGGATCACCAATTCCCCCAATGCTGCGGCGAAAAATAGTGGAGCAATATCAGAAAGGAGTTTCTCAGAGAAAAATTTTAAAGAGTTTGGAGTTATCATCTACAGTGCATAATATCATCCAAAGATTCAGAGAATCTGGAACAATCTCTGTGCGTAAGAGTCGAGGCTGGAAAACCATACTGGATGCCCGTGATCTTCGGGCCCTTAGACAGCACTGCATCACATACAGGAATGCTACTGTAATGGAAATCACAACATGGGCTCAGGAATACTTCCAGAAAACATTGTCGGTGAACACAATCCACCGTGCCATTCGCTGTTGCCGGCAAAAACTCTATAGGCCAAAAAAGAAATCTAAACTTCATCCAGAAGCGCAGGCGTTTTCTCTGGGCCAAGGCTCATTTAAAATGGACTGTGGCAAAGTGGAAAACGGTTCTGTGGTCAGACGAATCAAAATTTTAAGTTCTTTGTCGAAAACTGGGATGCCATGTCATCCGGACTAAAGAGGACAAGGACAACCCAAGTTGTTATCAGCACTCAGTTCAGAAGCCTCCATCTCTGATGGTATGGGGTTGCATGAGTGTGTGTGGCATGGGCAGCTTACACATCTGGAAAGGCACCATCAATGCTGAAAGGTATATCCAAGTTCTAGAACAACATATGCTCCCATCCAGACGTCGTCTCTTTCAGGGAAGACCTTGCACTTTCCAACATGACAATGCCAGACCACATACTGCATCAATTACACCATCATGGCTGCGTAGGAGAAGGATTCCTGATACTTAAATGGCCAGCCTGCAGTCCAGATCTTTCACCCATAGAAAACATTTGGCACATCATAAAGAGGAAGATACGGCAAAGGAGACCTAAGACAGTTGAGCAACTAAAAACCTGTATTAGACAAGAATGGGACAACATTCCTGTTCCAAAACTTGAGCAACTTGTCTTCTCAGTCCCCAGACATTTGCTGACTGTTATAAAAAGAAGAGGGGATGTCACACAGTGGTAAATATGGCCTTGTCCCAACTTTTTTGAGATGTGTTGATGCCATGAAATTTAAAATCAACTTATTTTTCCCTTAAAATTATACATTTCCTCAGTTTAAACATTTGATATGTCATCTATGTTGTATTCTGAATAAAATATTGAAATTTGAAACTTCCACATCATTACATTCTGTTTTTACTCTCAATTTGTACAGTGTCCCAACTTTTTTGGAAACGGGTTTGTACTTACCTCTGTGCCTGCTCCATATTCACTGCTGCTAGGGACACACCTCTGCCAGAGATCAATGTGGCTCTGCTGTACACCATTGCGACTAGGGTCATTGCTGGGGACATTTCCCAGGAACAGACCCCTCAAAAGAGGGCCTATCCCTAACAAAAAAGGGACAGGTGAACACATTAAATTACCACTAATAAATTCTCTCCATGTATGAAATACATGATTTTTGGTGCCTATATCAACCAATCAACAACCAACTGTCATTTTCGCAGTTCAAGTTTAAAAAACGAGGCAATTGTGTGAATTGGATGTTATGAGCAACAAGGAATTCTTCTTTTTGCACACTTTTAATGTTTTAACTCCTTGGCAAATAGAGACATGTCAGGAAATGTTTAAACGTATTTAAAATGATTGAAAGTAAAGGTCACGTATATACTGCATATATTTGGTACAAGGTTTGTCATTTTTATGTCCATTTATTTAGAAAACAGAGGAGAAACCAATCTGGAGTCTTACATTTTAGAAAATCAAATTTCATATGAAGTATTTTTATACTTTAGATGTTGGATAAAACTGAAATGATGTCAGTAATGGGAAATTTCAACGTTCAAGTTTTACATTCGCAATCTCATTCCCCATCGTTCAAAAGCTTTCCTAAAGCCAAAGTAGAAGAATTAATGTAAAACAGAACTGACCACATCAAACATTATGCAAATAACTCAGGAGAAGGTATTTTATTTAGTATTGGTCTAGCCTTGATGTAGAGTGAAGAATTTTAATCCACAGATTTCAAGAATACAAAACCAAGAACATGACAATGGGGCTTATTTACTAAAGGCAAAGTCACTGTGCACTATAAGTGCTCTGCAAGTGCAGTCTCTGTATATCTGAGGGGGACATGCAAGAAAAATAAAAAACAGCATTTTTGTGTAGCACTACTCCCATGGCAGCTGCATAATGCGGATTCCCCTGGGTTACCTATAGCAACGACTTGTAAATTCTTAGTACCTTAAGTCCTTGGCTCAGTCAGTAAACAGTACAGGGGATTTGTTTTTTTTTTTGTATTTTATTAGAACTTGGATGGGAAAAGGGATGATTGGGATACTCCAACTTAACAAACTATGCACAATCTTGAGGACTTCTGTCTTTATTAAATGCGGCAAGGCCGCTGCTTCACCCTGCCACTGAAGTGAAGTATTGAAAGGTGAACTATTTGGTAGATTACTCTTCAGGGTTCTACTTGGCACCCTTTTCTCACTTAATGTGTGTGCTGACCTTCTGTCCACTGACCTCACTGAAGTGGTCCCCTTCCTGGGCAGACCCCTGGCAAGCCCCCTGGTACTCACGGACACTGTTTTTCCACAGGTAGCTTCAACTCAACTGTCAGTTTCACCAGGACCTCTATGGTTCAGCTCCACACCTGGCTCACCAGACCGACTGCCTGTGACCACTTTCCCTTCTGATAGGAGGAGAGACAGCCATCACCCTCCTCCTGGGACCTGGCTTCCCGCCAAAGACACCCTGCCTCATGTGCTCTCGGCTTTTATGGTCAATACCAGGATGCACTGCGGTGATGCTTTCCCACTGGGACAGCCACAAAAGCCTGTGCATCATTGGCTAGGTTTCCTCCACTGTCCAACATGCCTCCCTATTGGATGCAGTGGGGACACTCCCTCAGACCAAATTAATACACACTGAGCACAGAGAGCAGGCCTAAATAAAGATCAGGCTCCCCTGATAAGCAGATGAAGCAAAACAAATGCTTTTACCTAGCACCTGTCTAGAAGGGTGCTACATCTGCTTGCACATGATTGGATGATAGAAATCAGCAGAGCTTCCCTCATTTCAGATCTTCCCTTCAGATCTACAGCGACTATACTTCCAAGTGCATTTGTAGTGCACAGTGGATTTATCTTTAGTAAATCAACCCCATTGTGACACATCTTAAGAATTTCTAATCCTAAGAACAAAAATGTAATATATTGCAGTTTACTACTCAATAAATGTAATTCACACAGTCAGGTGTAATGAAAAACTTGTATTAAAACTCAACAACGTGAAGAAATCAGGTTTCAGCCAGACTTACTGCATCTCTTAAGAGAGCAGAATGCTGCCTGACTGTCTCGTGCCCAAGCGGGATAATGCCCAGAGGAGTTTCGACCCTACACTTTCCCTCCTCATCGGGAACCTTTACCTACCGCTAATACTGTCCCTAACAGACGGGGTACCTGTCACTATTCTACCCACTTGCATAAAGGGCACTAAACCTGGGAGCCTGGACCTTAAATAGGCTCTGCTTGATCCAAGATGACTGTCAGAGTCACATAGGGTGGCAGCATCCAGCCGGATAGCTTCCCCAGTGACCCAGGAAACCTTAGAGAAACTGTGTTCCTCTTGACTTCCTCTCCAGCTGCAAGGCTGCTGTGGGTGAGCGCCACCTGCAGTGGTGAAGGTAGACTGCACCTGTCCACACACATGACATAGGACAGCACTAGATTTCTGTACATTTTTTTTGTTTATTTATTTTTTACATTTACCAAAAATAATATAAATAGAGACTTTGAATTGTACGTTTAACAGACCAAAATTAAGGAAATAGGAGAAATTCACAGTTAGGGTTTACAATTACAGGCAGTCCCCGAGTTACAAACATCCGACTTACAAACGTCTCCTACTTACAAACGGAGGGAGACAACAGGAAGTGAGGATAAATCTCCCCCCTAGGAAGGGAAATTCACTCCTGTAAGAGTTCTCCACTGAAGCTTTATCACTAATCCTTGTTTCCACAACAACCAAAAATATTCAAAATCCAGTTGTCATAGGGACAGAAAGTGAGGTGAAATCTTCTGAGCAAGGGTTCAGACAGCAAAACAAATGGTACAGGGGTGTTAACCCTTCCCTATGCTATCCAAAAAACTTAAAAAATATTCTTTTTGCTGGAGCTACACTTAAAAAATGTACCTGTTCCAACTTACAAACAAATTTGACTTAAGAACAAACCTACAGTCCCTATCTTGTTTGTAACCCGGGGACCGCCTGTACTTAAAGTGGAGTTCCAGCCTATTTTGCAACTTTAGTGATTCCAGGAGTGCTGATCAACAATTGGGCATTTTCATTTTTTTTCAGGGGTCTCTTACCTTATTTTCAGGGCATTTTTGATTGTACTTCCTCCTTCTCCCCCCTCTGTGGCCATGGCCACCGACATCACTTCCGCCTTTGCATTGCATCCTGGGAGCTGTTTGTCATCACTCCCAGGAGGCTGGAATCAGGAAGAACTCCCAGAACACTCCCTGGAATCAGGAAAAAGGACACAGCAGATTACACTGCGGCTTCGGATGCCCACATCCAAGATGGCCACGCTCAGACAGCGTTTTTAAAAGTAAGATTTTGACTAAAATCCAATACTGTACACCTTGTAAGTATGAGAATAGCGGTTCTGTAAAGGGTGATGGATTAGTATTATAGGGGTATTTTTAGTTAACCGCTTGCCGACCGCCCACAGTATATTTACTGCGGCAGTCAGCCCCTCCTGGGCAAAGCGACGTAGTACTACGTCGCTCGACCAGGAGCCTGTAGGGGGCGAGCGCGCGCCATCGGGGGCGAGCGCGCACCGCCGGAGGCACGCTCCCGCCCCCGCTCGTTCATGGCCATTCCCGTGTGAGTGACCGGCGGCTCCGATGTCCGCCGGCCACTCGCGATCTCCCGCTGGAGAGGGAGAAAGGCAGGCAGCTGATGTAAACAAAGCCGCCTGTCATTCTCCCTGGTGTAACAGCAGAGATCATACAAACCTGCTATGTAGGATCGTATGTCTCTGTGGTTACATCAAAAGCCACGCCCCTTGACAGTTAGAAGCACTCCCCTAGGGACACACTTAACCCCTGGATCGCTAATAAAGTTAACCCCTTCCCTGCCAGTGTTATTTTTACATTAACAGTGCATATGTATAGCACTGATTACTGTAGTAATGTCACTGGTACCCCCAAAAGTGTCAAAAATATTAGTCAGGGGTCCAATGTGTCCGCTGCAATGTCGCAGTCCCACAAAAAAAATTTCAGATCGCCGCCATTACTAGTTATGTAAAAAAAAACAATAAAAATGACATCAATCTTTCACTTAGTTAGTAAACGCAATAACTTTTGCGCAAACCAATCAAAATACGCTTATTGCAATTTTTTTACCCAAAAATATGTAGCAGAAAACAAATTGGACTAAAATGTTAAAAAATTTAGATTTTTACATTTTTTTGGGAATTTCATATAAAAAAATGTGAAAAATATTGTTATTTTTTCAAAATTGACGCTCTTTTTTTGCTTATAGCGCAAAAAATAAAAATCACACAGGTGATCAAATAACACCAAAGGAAAGCCTTGTTTGTGGGGAAAAAAAGAACGTCAATTTCATTTGGGTACAGCGCCGCACGTCCGCGCAATTGTCCGTTAAATTCACGCAGTGCCGAATCGCAAAATAGGCCCTGGTCTTTGAGCAGCCAAATCCTCCGGGGCTTAAGTGATTAAAAAAGGTGTTTGAGGCCGGAACTCCGCTTTAAGACTGATATTGGCTTGAAATACTATTATTCTAGCTTCATGTAAAGTGTTAGCTTACCAAAACAGATGACAAATTGTTACATATTGTGACGTAAATCTAAGAAACAAATCAGGCATGATGAAAAACACAACTAAGGAAGCTCCACAATGAACCTAAAAAAAAAAGTTGCTCCCTGTGTGTAATGTATCTGTTAGGTTGACTGGATAATTGGATGTGACATTGGAAAGGCTATATAGGAGCCAAGGGCCATACAGCAGGTCTCTTGTCACTATGACAAGATGTTGAAGGATTAAATGAAGTGTTTTAATTTAAAATTCCATCAATAAAATGCAAGACTTTAACCTACAGGTCTCACATTCTGATTTATTTAAGAGAACAATGACTGGAAAAGAAACTAGGACATCTTGTACTCTGTAAATACAATATCCTGCACTAGTAATATGTAACTGTAAATGTATTCTGCTAAATGAATGAGTTGCATACCACTTTACAAAACACACCGTAAACTATGTCAATATGTCATTTCAGTTTGACTGTACAGCTATTTGGAAAGGTAGACCGAATAAATATACAATTGTAAGCAACCCAGAACAGTCCAGTGTACAAATTTGACTCTTAGCCGGAAATTTTATTTCCTACTATTTAACTATTGTTTAACTCATTTTTAAGGGTAAATCCTCTGGTTAACTGATATTAAAGCTTTTGTTGACTGTTGGCAAGTTAAAGTGTTTGTAAGAAAAAAACTAGAAAATATCTCAGATCTGTCTCTTTAACCACTTGCCGAACGCCTGCCGCATATATACTGCTCGGCTGTGTGAATAGACGTACTGGTATGTCAGTTCGCGGGCGTGGTGCTGGGGGGCAAGCGGTCTAGACAGCGGGGATGCTGATCCACTGGACCTGCAGCTGCGATTGCCGCCGGGCAGTGTTAATTCCGTCGACTTAAACCGACTAAAACGTTTTCGTCGACTAAATTAACATAATTTTATTCGACTAAAATACGACTAAAACTAAAACAATTCAGATGACTAAAATACGACTAAAACTAAAATGGCATTTTAGTTAAAAGACTATAACTAAAACTAGATCGAAATTTGCTGCCAAAATGAACACTGGTACATGCTCAAAGCTTAATACCATGAATAATAACATATTAGATTTTTCACTCCAGGACCAGCAGTAGTATATAATGAGTTTGGAAATTGTAGAGAAAAGCTTAAATAATGCATTACAAATTACAATTGAATTTTTACACCCATTCGATTTTAGATGACTAAAATGAGTTTTAGTCGACTAAAATGTAGGACGTTTTAGTCGACTAAAATGTACTGGACTTTTAGTCGACTAAATACGACTAAAACTTAAACACTTGCAGAAGACTAAAATGGGACTAAAACTAAAATTCCATTTTAGTCCTAAGACTAAGACTAAAACTAAATTGAAATTTGCTGCCAAAATTAACACTGCCGCCGGGCACCCGTGATCACTCCTCGCTGAGAGAGAAGTACGGTCAGCTGTTGTAAACACAGCCGACCGCTCTTCTCTCTGAAATGATCACAGGGTGCCTCTGATCCTTCTATATAGGAACACAGGTCTATATGATTATTTCACAAGTCTCTCCCCCCACAGTTAGAAAACACTCCCCTAGGCTCACAATTAACCATTGATCACCCCCAGGTCAACCCCTTCCCTGTCAGTGTCATTATTGCAGTAACAGTGCACCTTTGTAGCACGGATTACTGTAGTAATGTCACTGGTCCCCCCCAAAAGTGTAAAAAATGTCAGTTAGGGGTCCGATCTGTCTGCCGCAATGTCGCAGTCCTGCTAAAAATCACAGATAGCCGCAATTGCTAGTAAAATAGATAAATAAGTAAAAATGACATAAATCTTTCCCCTAGTTTGTAGACGCGATAACGTTTGTGCAAACCAATCATAATACGCTTATTGCAATTTTTTTTTTTTTTTACCAGAAATATGTAGCAGAAAACAAATTGGCCTAAAATGATGAAAACTTTTTTATTTTTTTATTTTTTTTGGGGGGGGAATGTTATACTGTAGAGCAGAAAGTGAAAAATATAGTTTTTTTTTTTTTCAGAAATGTCGCTATTTTTTTGTTTATAGCGCAAAAAAATAAAAATCGCAGAGGTGATCAAATACCAAAAAAAGAAAGTGCTATTTGTGGGGAAAAAAAGGACACCAATTTTATTTTGGTACATTGTCGCACAACCGCGCAATTGTCAGTTAAAATATGCAGTGCCGAATCACACAAAATGGCCTAGTCACTAAGGGGGGCATCCTTCCATTCCAGAACTGGTTAATGCATTGCTATTCATTTGATGCTAACATTCTATGAATTATTCTGGCAGTTATTCTTGATTACCTGGTTGATCCTGCCAGTTCCTGTCATCCTGCTAACAAACTGACAACGCGAGCCAGGAAGCTGATCCACCCTAGCGTGGTCAGTTTACATCCTTTGTCATCATGCACAGCGTGCTTGTATCTTCCTCAGTCTGGTTAAAGCCACGCCCCACCCAGCCATCCCTCCTCCAATGATTGACAGCGACATCACTGGATTTTGCTGGGGAAAGGGGGGAGTGACACAATGCCACCACGGCATTACCTCACTTCCTGCAATGACGTCAGGCCCAGCTCTGTAACCTTCCCCTGCAGGTCTGTGAATTTCAGATCTGTGAAGTACGATCACGTGATCTGCATGTTGATGACATAATAAAGAGCTACAGGCAATTTTTTTAAAAAAATACAAGCCAGCATTTTTATAACGTATGATAGCATCTCTTCAAAAATACTTTTCTGAGAAATTAACTTTACAACCACGTCAGCCCCGGAGGATTTGGCTGCTCAATGACCAGGCCCTATTTAACGGACAATTGCGCAGTCGTGCAACGCTGTACCCAAACAAAATTTACGTCCTCTTTTCCCACAAACAGAGCTTTCTTTTGGTGGTATTTGATCACCTGATGCGATTTTTATTTTTGCGCTATAAACCAAAAAAGTGCGACAATTTTGAAAAAATAACAATATTTTTCACATTTTTTTATATGAAATTCCCAAAAAAAATTAAAAAATCAAAATTTTTTATCATTTTAGGCCAATTTGTTTTCTGCTATATATTTTTGGGTAAAAAAATTGCAATAAGCGTATTTTGATTGGTTTGCGCAAAAGTTATTGTGTTTACTAACTACGGGAAAGATTTGTCATTTTTATAGTTTTTTTTTTTTTTTACTAGTAATGGCGGCGATCTGCGTTTTTTTTTTTTGCGGGACTGCGACATTGCGGCTGACAGATCGGACCCCTAATTGACATTTTTGACACTTTTGGGGGTACCAGTGAAATTACTACAGTAATCAGTGCTAAAAATATGCACTGTTACTGTAAAAATGACACTGGCAGGGAAGGGGTTAACTGTACTGGTGATCAAGGGGTTAAATGTGTCCCTAGGGGCGTGCTTCTAACTGTGGAGGGGCGTGGCCTGTGAAGTAATCACAGAGACATCCGATCCTATATAGCAGGATCACATAGCCTCTGTGATCACTTCAGGGAGAATAACAGATGGCTGTGTTTAAATCAGCTGTCTGTCCTTCTCTTTCTGCTGCAGGAGATCGCGAGTGGCCGGCAGCCATCGAAACTGCCGGCCACATGTGCTGGCTCCCCAGCTAACAAGCAGGGCGGGAGCGTGCCGTCGGAGGCACGCGCTCGCCCCCTACAGTCTCCTGAGCTAGCAATGTAGTACTACGTCACTTTGCCCAGGAGCGCCTGCCTGCCACAGTAAAACTGCGGTGGGTGGGGCTGAGGCGGTTAAATTACTGACCAGGTTCTCATATGTGGGATTTAGCATTTACATTTTTATTCTCGTGGGTGATTGTGTAGGCAGGGCCCCACTGCACTGCATTGCCAGGGGCCCTTTAATGCTCTTAAGATGGCACAGGTTGGGTTCTCTATTAATGTTACATTACAAAAGGATGTACTTATGAAGGGAGACTCTTTTTGACACCCTTTGGACACTTTACTATATAATATAAAAATACAAGCACCATACCCAAGCATTCTGCATTGGACAGATTATTGGCAATCACTGCTGTGCTGATATACAGTACATGGCATTTATTTAGACATTTTGGGAAGATGAAAGGCAATGGCAGACATGGGAGTAAGTCACACATGTGCAAGTCACAAGGAAGTCTCAAGTCTTAACCTTTAAGTCTCAAGCAAGTCCCAAGTTACTGTGGCGAAAAGCAAGCAAGTCAAGTCGAGTCCCTGCTAAAAGTCAAGCAAGTCAAGTCAAGTCATTTATTTTGGTCAAGTCAAAATACTGATCTACCCCAATTTTCACCTTTAAATCAGTTAAAAGTCAATGGTCAGGAAAGGTTTTGTTTTATTTTCAACATTAACAAAACTGCTTAGTGCTTTTTTCTTGGCATATTAAAGAAACACTTTGAATGCCCAAACAGCTCAAAATCCTTCGCCCGGTCATGTTTCAACACCATAGTCACTAAAAACATGTTAAGTATTTCCATTGTTAAACAGCCAGTCTCCTAAAAATCAGAACACATTGAGGTGTTTTAAGGGACTGTGGTGTCAGAAACATAACAGGCACATTCATTTTGCTTTAACACATCTTGAGAAAATGCAAATATTTAAATAAAAAAAAAGTAAAGTCATTTCAAGTCATATGTCTCAAGTCATGGATACCAAGTCAAATTCAAGTCAAGTCTTTTATTAATTTTAGACAAGCAAGTCTCAAGTCCTCAAACTGGTGACTTAAGTCTGACTTAAGTCAAGTCATGTGACTTAACCACTTAAGCCCTGGAAGATTTTACCCCCTTCCTGACCAGGGCCTTTTTTGCGATTCGGCACTGCGTGACTTTAACGGACAATTGCGCGGGCATGCGACGCTGTACCTAAACTTAATTGACGTCCTTTTTTTCCCACAAACAGAGCTTTCTTTTGGTGGTATTTGATCACCTGTGCGATTTTTTGATCATGCTCTATAAACAAAAAAAGAGCGTCAATTTTGCAAAAATAACAATATTTTTCACATTTTTTAATATAAAATTCCCCCCAAAAAAATGTAAAAATCAAAATTTTTTAACATTTTCGGCCAATTTGTTTTATGCTACATATGTTTGGTAAAAAAAATCGCAGAAAGCGTATTTTGATTGGTTTGCGCAAAAGTTATCGCGTTTACTAACAAAGGGAAAGATTTTTGTCATTTTTGTTGTTTTTTTTTAACGAGTAATGGCGGCGATCTGCGATTTTTTTTGCGGTACTGCGACATTGCGGTGGACAGATCGGACCCTTGACTGACATTTTTGACACTTTTGGGGTTACCAGTGACATTACTGCAGTAACCAGTGCTATACATATGCACTGTTACTGTAAAAATGACACTGGCAGTGAAGGAGTTAACTGTATTGGAGAGGGAGGGGTTAAGTGTGTCCTAGGGGCGTGTTTCTAACTGTGATTGGACATGGCTACTGGTGTAAGAACAGAGATCAACGGTCCTACATAGTAGAACCGTGTGATCTCCATTTTTACACAGGGGAGAATGACAGGCGGCTTGTTTACATTAGCCGCCTGCCTTTCTCCCTTCACGGCGAACGATCGCGAGTGACCGGTGGACATCGGGTCCAACGCACTGACTTGTTAGGGAACGAGCCGGGGCAAGCGCGCCCGCTATTGGCTCACAAGTGAGTGACAGGCTAGTGACGTACCGGTATGTCACTTTGCCTGGCTGAGGCTGACCGCCACAGTATATGTACTTGCGGCAGTCGGCAAGTGGTTAAGTCCCCCACCTCTGGGCAATGGCATCCTTGAAATGGTTCATCAGACACCTCAAAGTGCCTGCAGATAACTTTAGTTTATTTCTAGTGCACACCAACATCCAAAACCCTGGAGTGTTGTAGTATACACATAGCAACGTCAACTAGTCTCATAGTCCTGTCCCTCAGGTTTTATAATGAGCCGTGAAAGCTTTTTATCACATTATCGGGGCAAAAGTGAAGGGTTGGAGGACATACCATGCTGCCAATAAAACTTTTTGGAACTCATGTTTCAGTCCTCTACGTAAAGTGATATACTTAGAGGTAACTAGTTGTGCCTGGTTCTACTGTATATCATAGCACGTGTATACGGCACAACACTGTGCACTGCAGAAAGGCATAATCATTTATCACATTCTAATTAATAAGAGTTTTCACACTTCATCTCATCCTCCTCAAAAACAACTTCTTTCTATTTGGAGGACAACCTTTCACTGCACCCACCAGTGCTGCTTACATGATTAGGTATTGGTGGGCACTGAAATGAGGATAAAGTTGTACTCAGATCAAGGCTGCTTGGAAGGAATGAGGAGACGCGGTAGGACTGCCTCGTGCCCTGGCTCAAAGCCACAGTTTGAGATTCAGCATTCTGTTGCAATTGTGAAAGCAAACAACCAGTTCAATCAACAATGTCAACCATTTGGCTGGGAAAAAATTGGCCTATTGGTACTATGTTGTGACAATTAAAGAACTGCAGGAATTACTTGCTGCCGGACCTTTTTTTGCTTTTGCCTCTAATTTTGAATTTGAAAATAAATATGTGATGAAATGACATGGAAATTTCTTTATGTCATATATACTGTAAAATTCTTTATAGGATTATTTTTTCAACTGGTTGGCTGCTACCCAAAAGCCACTTATAAAACTATATTTCATTCAACTTGACAACCTAAATTAGAGATTGCCAGACGAATTGAGAAAAAAATAAGAATAATAGTTATTTTTCTCTACATTTACTTAATACATGTGAAAAGAAGCACTTTACTTAGCTTAGCTAGCAGAAAGTACTTTGAGAACTAAAGAAAAATGATATAGGTGGCACTATATACCCAACAGCAGTGGCAGATTGGTAATATATATATTTTTTTTAAATATTAAAAGATACATTTGCTAAATATTATTTTCTTGTGGAGTAACATGTTGAAGAATATAGAACTTTTAGCTGCAACAGTAAAAACAAGTAAACTACCAAAACATATGACCAATAATGTTTGTCCAGAAAAATAGGAATAGTAGATTTGCTTTTGCTTTTTTTTTCCCTGCAGAGAAGAAGTACAATTACGTTTGTCTAAGAGACTGGAAAATACTTTTTTTTGCATGGCCTAAATGCAGTCAAGGATTTAACTTGCACAGAAAATAATTTCAGCAAGGACAGTATTTACCAAAAATCAAACATTTTTTTTTTTTTTACTGGTAGTCGAGATAGGCTGTACCTTTAAAATGAGTCACTGTAGGAAAAGAGTTAAAAAAAAAAAACATTGGTAAAAGCTCTGTATAGCACTGCTGATGTACTCAGGTGTGAAAATGATGATGAACATGAAAAGCAAGCATGTGTCTAGCTGTGAAAGCTCTGCCCAGCAATGATATGGGCATAGCTTGGTGTGTAGACAAGAACTAGCAAACATAAGCTCCTGCGGTGCTTTAAAATGAAACACTGGGGATGATACAACAAGTGGAGTAAAAAACATTAGCAAAAAGCTGGCGCTGATGACAAAAACAACCTAACAGGTTTTACTTTCTAGTTTATGGAAACATTAAAGTGGAAGAAAAGCTTAAAGGAGATCATTTGGCTGTACATCTCCTATGGATCACAGGAGTGTTGTTTGCTCCGCACTCCTGTGACCCATTTTCAGCAGAGAATGGGCTGAAGTCCGTTGTCTGCTGACGTCACAGAAGTGGGTCCAGGCAACGCGTCATCATGACCATGGAGTCGGGATCTGCCAGATCTCTGGACCGACACCCGGCTCAGCCTCTCAGCAAGCTACTGATAGCCTGAGATGGCCTCTCCCGCCCCTCCACAGCCCAGCGCTTTAGTGAGCAAGGATGGGGCAGGTAATTGACAGTCAGCAGCTCTCTGCTCATAGAGCTGTGGAAACCGAGAGATCGGCGGTGTTAGATCGCTCGGTTCTCAGTGTAGAGGTGTCGGGGGGCAGATGCAGCATCAGACCAATGCTGCATCCACTTAGGCAGGGCTTTTTTCAGCTGAAACTTGGTGGAACTCAGTTCCACCACCTCTGGCTTAGGCCCTCGTCTCCCTGCTCCCCACTATCACTTGTAAACACAGACATCCAGCTTCTGTATTTACCAGTGACAGCTTGTCTCCCAGTGGCTCCCACTGGGTGCAGAATGGGGACAAGGGAGAATCAGGTGCCCAGGGTGCATTGCGGATGCTGACACCCCCACTGGATAATCTCCCTGCAAATGAGAGAGGCAGAGCCACCTATAGTGTATGAGGAGGTACTAGAACCAGATGGGTGCTTCAGTTTAATACAGCAACAAAAGTAAGACATGCGGAAGATGATGGAGCTTGGGGGGGGGGGATAGGGGCAGTGGGGGGAGGGGGTGGGGGGGGGTTTGCATGCAGAGGTTAGAGCTGAAAAGGGGTAAAAGTGAAATGTGGATAGGGGATATAGAGGGAAGCAGCTGTGGAAGAAGGTTGAACTCTATATTCTGTTTGAAGTGCATTCCCGAAATCTGCACATAGCACACCCCAAACTCTGCACATAATACACTACTGGTATTTAATGCCCCTTTAATATCCTCCCATTGTTAGTGAAATTGGACCATATTCGGAATTTGGGGGGTCGTGGTTTAGTTCCTGCGCCTATTTTCTGAGAACAAAAAGCCCTGCACCTAGGTAAGTATGATTGGGGAAAAAAGAGAAACCCATACTTCTCTTTTTTTATACTAACTATTCCTAAAAGTGTTCCCTACCCCCTCCTCCCACCTATCCTGCATACCCAGTGTAGAAAGGATTAGTGTATTTACCTTTCTATAATCTGCTCCTGCCACGTTATCCAGCTCCCCTAAGGGAGTGCTTGACAACAGCTGTGAAATCTGAGAACAGTGATGTCACCCATAGGCTCATATGGCCAAGCCATTATCGGCACTCCCTAATCTCCCCTGATCCTGCCACTTAGTAACACAGGGAAACTGGAGCTCCAAGATCATGTGAGCAAACCAGGGTGGATTAAAAGAATACACAGATCTTTTTTACACAGGATATGCAGGATAGGTAAGAGGAGGGGGGAGGGAATGTTTTTAAGAAGAGTGAGCGTTAGGCTTTACTCCCGTCTTAAACAAAAATTCTGATTTGTCATTATGGGCAGGGCTTTTTTTTCTCAAAGAATAGGTGCAGGTATTCTCTCCACTATGACTTACCTCTCTGCACTGCCCCTTGTCTTTGCCGCTTATCCACCTACAGAGCCAAGTATAATTTTATGGTGCTGAGTAAATTGTTTGGAATTGGTTATGGTAATAGACCCTCCCAGCAAAAACAGATCCCCAAGCAACAACATATCCTTTCTAGCAACAATATATCCTCCCAGAAACAATAGACCCCCCAAGAACAAAATAAAACCCCCAACAATGATAGATCCCCATCAGCAACAATAGATCTGTCCCAGCAACAAAAGACCCCTGCTGGCAACAATAGATCTCCCAGCAGCAAGCACCAATAGATCCTCCTCCGTCAACAGTTTATCCCCCCAACAGCATAAGTGAGTCCAGAACAAAGGTTCCCCACCAGCAACAATAGATTCCCCCAGCATCAATAGACCCCCCTCCATCAACAGTGGATCCCCCCCCCCAACAGCATAAGAACTCCAGAGCAAAATATTCCCCACCAGCAAAAATAGATCCCCCCAGCAACGGTAGATTACTCCGGTAACAATTGACACCCCCAGCTACATTACACCCCCCAGCTGCAAAGAGATCCCCAGCAATCAGCATCAGTAGGCCCTCTAGCACACCCAGCCCCCTTTGCCAGTACATTATTTCTCTGCTGAAGGTGCTGGAATCGCCTCCCCTCCGCGTTCCTGCTAAAAAAAAAAAAGCCTTGATTATGGGTAGCATTGTTACTGAATCATCATTGCATCTTGTGACAAGAAAACCTTCCTTGATGATTGATTGTAGGACAACGCAATAAAGGAAAGGCAGAGGCAGCTCTATAATTAGGCAATTTAGGCGGTCGCCTAAGGCCTCGCGCTTACAGGGGCCCAGCGGCCGCCTAATTGAAGAGCCCCCTCTGGGCTCCGGAGATTGACCTCGCTCATCCACCCCCCACCCCTCCCTCCTCTCAGACAGTCGAGGGATTGCATCACTCAGCTGCAGCTCTACTGTGTGTACAGCAGCCTGGCTGTGATGGCTTTGTCCCAGTATGCAAGATGTAGCCAGGGACTATGCTGTCACTGCTCTATCACGCTGCTCACTCTGCTTAATACAGTGGCATTGTGAGCACCAGGTCTTCCTGGGTGTCTGCCCCCCATTTTTTTAAAATCATCTGTTACTACTCTCCCACTCAGCACGGACCTTGAGGGTAGCCGTCACGTAATTTGGCTCCACCTCACCTGCAAGCAACAAGGAAAGTAGCATGCAGGCGTGTGGAAGGGGCATCAGAGATATAGTATAGAAACTGGTGTGTGTTTTTCAGTGCTGAAACACAGAACTCACCAGCACTGATACCAGCATTGCGATAAAGGACACTGACAGCATCACTTTAAGGCTCTTAATAATAGCAATTTATACAGTTAAAGTAATTGTAAAGGTTTTTTTTTTGTGCAAAATCACAAAAATGTTATACTTACCTGCTCTGTGCAAGGGTTTTCCACAGAGCAGCCTGGATCCTCCTCTTCTGGGGTGCCCTAGCGTCGCTCCTTGCTCCTCCTCTTCATCCGGTGCACCCACAGAGAGCCGCTTTCCATAGGTCACTCATGCAGCCGCGCTCACGAGACCCGCTGTTGCGTCCATTGACACAGACAGCAGGACTTGGCCCCACCCCCGGCTCCCGTGTCACTAGATTTGATTGACAGCAGCAGGAGCCAATGGCTCCTGCTGCTATCAATCTATCCAATAAGGACACAAGACAGCGGCTGGAGCCACTAGGTTTGTGTTTGTCGCTGCAACAATCGGGTTCAGGTAAGAATAAGAGGGGGGGGGGCAGCTGCAGCACCAAAGGTTTTTCAGAGTGAAAAACTCTGAGACTTTACAAATCCTTTAATATTTTTTGCTTAAATGATATCACCACATTGTATAAATATCTAAAAGTTTGCTGAGCACCCTGTTGCAGGTCTGTAAATCTCTGTCAATGGTGGTCATCTAGTCTTCTACTGCTGAAGATGAGAAACTTTAGAATATAAACTTTCTGAGCTTGAAATTGACCAACTGGGAGTTATTATCCAATTAAATCATGTGTACAGGATAAAGTCCTAATTGCTTTGAATGTAGCAGGGAAGAATTTTTTTTTCTTTTTTCTATGACCCCACTGGGGTGATTTTCCTATTCCTGTGATACCTGGTCATCACCAGGATAGGAAGGCATGGACAGCAATAAAAACATTTGTAGTAGTTTAAAGACTTCCTCATTCTACTGAAGTGTTCCTATTGGAAAGGTTGTCCCTCATGGCATGGTGTTGGATACATTTTCCAGTGGATGCCCTGAGGGTTACAATTCTCCATTATATATCTATGAAGATTATGCATAAAGACTTTTTCAGATAATTTTTCCTGTCTTCACTTATTCTGTATTACTCCATATCTCCATTTGTATATTCAAGCCATATATTAATTTATAGGCCTGTGCACAGGGTGTGTCTGGGTACATTCTAATCATCCTATGTGGCGCAGATTCCCACTGTTCAGACCCTAAAAATATTGTAAAATAATGATAAAAAAAAAAAACAAAACTAAAAAATAATAAAAAATTAAATAATAAAAACAATTACAGACACCATCCACTGCCCTACTGGCACCAATCTCTGCCCTACGGACACTATCCACAGCTCTAAGGTCACTGTCAGTATATATACACATGTACACACACATATTTATATGAGCTTTGGGGTTCACACCCTAATGCAATAGGCTGCACACCCCTATGATTTATTCATATAATAAATCACATTTTTGGATTTTAATGTATTTTTTTTTTTTACAAAAGCATTGTATTTGCAGTATATTAACCTCCCTGGTGGTATGATTATGTCAGGAATTCTGTACCAAAAGCGGTACAATTTTTTGCATGGAAATTTGGCGTTATGTATTAAAGGCCTACAATTCTTAGTAATTACTGACTTAAACCTGACCAAAACAAGAGTCTAGTAGACATCCCAGATGTGATAAATTTGAAACACAAAACGCATGAATTATAATCTAATCAATAATATAATTTTGTTATATAATATATAATATAATATATATTATATATTATATACGGACGAGCGGCGGGGATCTCGGCTGGCGATCACAGCAATGGGAGATCATCACTGGATCGCCAGGAGAAGGTAAGGGATACTGCTGCATGCTCTGCACATCCACCCCGAGCGTGACTCGGGGATACCGATAATAGCATGGAAAATCCACCCCGAGTCACGCTCGGGGATACCGCTAAACTGGTTAAAGTTATGGATTTTTTTTTTTTAAATAAAGCACATTGATAGGCTCTGAAAGACGCTTTGTTAACACTTTCATAGAGACCAGAAATATTTATATACAGTACATACTTTATTATGTATATGGGGCATATATAGTATAACAAAAAATAGAATTATAGAGTTAGATGCCCTTTAACACATGATATAATAATAATACATACATTCTCTTCTAACACATAACACCGTCCCTTTAATTTGCTGGTTTTCCTTTTGTACAAAAAAAAAAAAAAAAAAACGACCTTTGCTAAACAAATAAAAATTGATCACACTTTGCCGGAGCTATTATTAAAAAAAAAAAAAAAAAAAGCATGGCCGTACAGAAAACTGGCTCTGACAACAACTGTATATGTCATTTTTATTCTAAACAATTGTCAGGAACATAGCCACCTTCCTACTGGTGCAGCCAAGATGTTTTGCATTTGCCTGAGGAGTTTTTTGCACTTGATCTGGGCTGGCATGCCTGGCTATGCTGTATCCTTTCATACCGCTTGTCTGACGTAGTATAATCTACACGAGGGGACAGAAAAACAAGCTGATATTTACTATTTACGTTTGCTTGTCAAGTACAGGATAACAGGGAATTCACAAGGAACAAACCAGCCGAACAACACATTAAAAATCTTTTTTTTGCTGCTGGAAAATAATAACTATTGCTGAAGCTAGGAGGAATCCAATGTAGATGATCAACACCAATCACAATGGATCATTTTTGGTCTTTGTTTTTGTGAGTGGTCTGTGTTCCAAAACCCCCAGCTGCTATGGAGGCCAGGATTCTGTTTCCAGGTCAGTGCTGCTGATGATGTTTTCCTAATGCTGGCTATAGGCGTACAGAATTTCGGCCGTTTGCAGACTGAATGATTATGCGCCAGTCGAAAGTTAACTAGCCACTAACTGACAGAATAAACTCATTTCCATGAACGTTCGATAACAATAAAAACGTATATAAATTATACAAGGCAGAATATTCTTTTTGTTTAGATTAAAAATACTGTACACTTATAAAATTTAGTTGAAACGGTAAAAGTTTCGTTTCCGATCCATCTATATTAGCCATGCCCGCGGTCTAAATCATCGGTAAAAATAGGGCCAATGACGGCACGAATGTTGAATAATCTTCCCAAAAACTTTCAGTTTTTGCCAAAATTCTGCACGTGTATGGCCAGCATATGTAGTAGCAGTGAAAAGTTTAACGCTGCACTCCAGGCTAAAGAAAACACTAAATCTAAATATGGGTGGGCATGTGTATTCCTATTTGATTTTTTTTTTTTTTTGTGTATTTCTTTTCGATCTGGGCAGTAATCAAGCATGAAACAATTCATGTACTTTGCCTCTGTGCAGGAGCTTCCTGTAATAAAGACTAGGGAGGGGCTTGGTGTTCAAGTCGAACGTAAGGCGCTCTGCGGGAAGTTCGTTCCTCAACGAGAGCCCCATAATGCACTGCAATCTTGCAGTGCATTGGCTGCTGATGATTGGCCACAGAATGCGCCTGACCTGTATGCTTTCTCCCAATCACAGCACAATGTACTGTAAGAGCCAAGATTGGCAAAAGTCAGGCTGCCTTTGGCCAATTATGGCTCAGAGGCCAAGTCCACACCCCACACTTATACGGTAGCTGTGTTTAGTGTTTCAGTGGAGATTAGGCAGGATAGTCAGTGGATCGTGTGTTCAGTAAGTTAGGGCAGTCAGTGTAGTGTTGTGATTCTTGTCAATAACACAGTGTAGTGGTGCCACTGACATGCTGATGTATACAACACTTCTGTGTCATCCCACTGATCCCATTTTTTTTTTTTCATTGACAGATTTTTTTAATTTTTATGTTTTTTGCAGCATCAGGTTCTGTTGCTGCATTATTAGTACTCCCCCATCTATGTCGCAGCTGATATTCCTTCTGTGTCAGCAGTGGTTTTCTTTTTATTTTTTTTTCTGGTGGCGCAACAGCACTATTAATATTTAGGGCATATTTGCTGCTCCCCTTCTGGATCACAGGTGCTAGTCCTTCTGCGTCAGCAGTGTTTTTTTTTTTTTTTGTGGCACAGCAGCACTAATAATATTTAGGACATAATTGCTATCCCCCCTTTTGTGTCACAGGTGTTCCTCTATCTGCATCAGCAGTGGTTTCCTTTTTTTTTCTGCAGCAACACTAAAAATATTTGCTGCTCCTCCATTTTGCATTGCAGGCATTCCTCCTCTGCATTAGCGGTGATTCCCCCCTTTTTTTTTTTGCTTTATTTTTTCTTTATTAAAAAATAGTGCACCAAGCACAAAAGTATTGCACCATATTTCCTTCCCACATTCTATAATAAAAAGTTATAAAAATCCCGCCCAAAAAATAAAAAACAATAATAAAACGGTTTATAGTGCACCAAGCATAAGAGTATTGCACTCAAGCACCATATTTCCATCCCACACTCTATAATAAAAAGTGATAGAAAAGTAAAAACAGTAATAAAACAGAGTACAGGTTACAGTGTTCAAGCTTCACTAACACCCAAGGCCCAATTTTTCTGCACCTGTTTGACAGGTGCATGTAATTTAAGTATTTATTTTTAACAGGGCCCGTTCCTGCGCCCAGCAAGAGTAACTGTAAGGTTTTACAATGTTCAGGTACCACTAGGGATGGGCGAACAGTTTGGGCCAAGCATAAGTTTGGCCTGAACATTGCCCATTCAGGTACTCGCCTAATACCTGAACTTTCTTGGCACTTAGCGGGATGCTGGCCCGCTGAGCGCACAGTCAATAGGTTGTTAAAGCTTGTTAAGATGAATTAAAAAACAATTGTAAAAAAAAATGTAACTGAAAAAGAAATAGGGTAAAAACTGCTTGGGGGACCCTTTGGGTCTGGTATGGCTTTTAAGGGGAAAATCCTGACAGAATTAAGAAAAAAACGGCATGGAGTCCCCCCACCCCAAAATCTATACCAGTCCCTTTGGGTCTGGTAAAGACTTTAAGGGAAACTCCACACCAAAATTAAAAAAAAAAAAAAAAAAACGACATGGGCTCCCTCCCAAAATCCATACCAGACCCTTATCTGAGGATGCAGCCTGGCAGGCCAGGAAAGGGGAGGGGAAGAGCGAGCAGCCCCCCCCCCCGAACCATACAAGGCCTCTTGCCCTCAGCATGGGGAGGGTGCTTTGGGTTGCCCTATAGCACTCTGATCTCTGACACTCGAGTTCTATAGCCGATTCCTGAGCCTTGTATGTTGCTTCACACATTTCTGCTGTAACAACGTTCTTAATATTTGAGAAGAGTTTTACTTTTGTTCTTTGATTTAGTTTATCAACTACTCCTAGTGCCCCTCCCCCCTCTTTTTTTTTTGTAGATTTTACTACCCCCACCTCGAGGGATAATCTGTGTGCAGCCACCTTTTGATGAAACTTACAAATTATAGTTGACAACAATCCTGCACTGATACATTCTAGCTATTTTTTATCTGCAAGGTGGACTATTCACCATTTGCTCACTTTAAACAGAGGTCTGATGTATCTGTCTCAGTACTAAGAACTAATAAGTACTAAGAACTGAACACTCAATAGAACTTTCAATCAGCCAAACGCATTCCAGGTTCATCAAAACAAAAGGGTGTCTTACTTTTATTTATTTTTTTACTAGCAGGTTGAAAAAAAAAACAGAAAGATTGATGCATCAACACAAGTGATGTTAATACTGTGACCTCTCCTGCTGATACATTGGATTCTGCCAGGAAAACTCTCCCCCCCCCCCCCCCCACTAGAATACACTGATCGGGGCTCACAGACATTGGCCAGATGATTTTTGACCCGTGTGTACCAGGCTTTAAACTAGTTCTACACAAACTTATCTTGTTCGGCCCACAGGCTGCAAAGTGGTGTCCATGGCTCAAATTTCAAGGAGATTTAGTGGGAAACAGCTGAAATTCGTGCCAAGTATGGGCAGCTTTACAATGCTTTCTCTGTCTTACCACAACCAATAAAGGCTCAGGCAGCCATTCTACTCTGTCTATTGCTTATTAAATCCATATGACATAGACAAGTCACCGAAAACATTTTTTTTTTATACTTCTTAATTGTTCCTATTTTAGTTCTCCATTGGTCTGCTTCCTCACAACCGCACATCAAATGCAATCTTTAAAGTCAAACTAAATTCAATTGGTCAGCTTGAGGAAGAAACCCTAAATGTTAGTCCATATATCCATATTTTGATACATAAAATTCTCACAGTTTATTTAAAAATGGCTGCTGTTTTATCTAAATTGTATTGGAGTCATGTTACGTGGTCAGTTTGAATGCAAGTAGAGCTTTGCAAACTTTTTTCATACAGTACACATGAAGAAAATGCTGAGAAATATTTGAAATATTTGGATAAGTGAATCAAGATTTTTCAGCATTTTACCTCAATGTTCTATTGCGTGTTGGTCTCCTGAACTCTGAGAAACCCAATTAAATGTTGATAGCTATTCAATTTGTCGAGCACTCATATAAAGTAGATTTCTTTTAGCTGTGTGTGAAGGTATAGTAGGTATAGTACATAAGGTTAAATAGATCTCACTTTGATGGGCACATAATCTATGCCCAATTCCTATTAGCAAAGCTTATTGTGAAGAATAAAAGGTACATAGGGTTACTCAGCAAGAGCTTTCTTTAACTTATGTTACTTTGTTAAAAAATAATCAAGCAGCCCAGAATAATTTTGCTCAAAAATCATTTCATAAATAAAGGAGCACTCCATGCATATGTAAATGTGTCCAGCTGTAGGTAACCTCATATTTCATGTACAGATGTTGGGTGATAAAAGCTTTTCGGCAATGCAGAATGTACAGGCAGAGTTCAGTGTCAGGTTTAACAAAAACAACTTCTTCTAAAACAATTGCAAGACTGGCAAACTTTCCAAGGCAAAGCTGATATGTGTTGGATGGCTACCAAACTGGGAGCCCATAAAAGAAAGAAGTGCACCTGAGAAACCCAGTTAAAGTTGGATTTTAATCACTTTTTATTCCAAGTTTTTGGCAGTTTTCCATCCATATTGTCATAATTTTAACCATTGACTTATATTCAATATTTTGTGTACTGAACCATAATATTCATATTCTGATCATACCGCTGGGTCATTTTGCTGCAGAAAAAAGTTTTAGGCAAAAAATAATGCATGGCTACTCAATGTAGATTCATTTTTTGTTTCATATAATGCACTGCTTTTAACTATATTGCACATCCTGCAAATTTTACCTGTGTATTCAGCCTAGTCTGTTTAAATAACCTGAGTATTGTAAGGGTTTATACAGCTAGACACTGGCTAAAAAACCTCTGAATGTGATTCTAAACCCTGTCAAACATCCATCAGATGCTGAATCATTGCAGGGTGTTTTCGCCACCTGCTTTGTTGGAGTGATGTTAGGACAGCAGAGAGGATATCCAAGTATGGGGGAGCATGTGACCTCCCCATTTTATAGTACACTAACCTGAGTGGCCAATCACCAGGCCAGGACATAGACATGTAGACAAAGCAATGTCATCATTCACCCCAAAAGCTCCAACACCATTAGCCATTGCAGGTCACCCAAACTGGCCTTTTATAGCAGGGAGGCAGCAAGACAGTATAGATTGGTGAGCATACCTGGTAGTGGAGTGTGGGGTATTAGGAAGTACTGTTATTTTGCCCAGAATGGGCAGGTAACAGTGGCTCTTTAAGGTTTCCTGTCCTGGAAAAAAAAGGTACCAATGGTGATGGAATAAGAACAGTTTTGATGTACCTTTTTTAGATTCATGTACCTTTTTTAGATTCATTTTAGATTCATGTACCTTTTTTAGATTCATGTACCTTTTTTAGATTTCAAAGCAACCTTTGTGTCAATATGGAAAACACTGGATCACAGGTTTAGGCCATACACATGGCCTTGACTTCTCTCCAAGCTGAGAGTAAGCCTTGCTCCATCCTGGTGCTAAGCTCATCATTAAAATGTGAAATAGAAGAGCTTCAGTGGGCAGTATTGACTATGGCTTTTTAAAATGAAATGAGCATGGGTGGTGGTGGAAGAAGCAGGGTCTAGTTCCAACATGGAGAGGGGTTGAGTCCCTGTGTACTTGACTCTAAATTACTGGCAGGCGCTGGGCCCTTTAAAAAAACACAGCAAGGGTTAAGGATGGAGAAGGGTGATACAGAGGAAGTAGGACGTGAACAGGGCTTCTTGGGGTAGTTCTGATTTAATGTTGGACAAATGCGGGAGAATGTTTTGGTTGGCTAGGCCTGTGGTGCCACTGTCTTGGCTAAAGTAAGCTTTATAAATATTTTCTTTTGTTTGGCCATTTTTTACCTGAAAATAAGCATTTATTTCTCTTTTTGTTGATGTGGACTTCTTGTTTGTTTTGCTACTTTTAAGCCTTTTTAAGTTCAACAAAGGATTATATTGCTCCACAAAACAGATGTCCTGCAATCCCATTGACCATCAAATTTTACACTAGGTATATGCAAAATTACAAACTAAACATAGAAACTATTTTTTTTTTTAAACATTATTAAACACAAATAGGATTGTTTGCATCAAGTTGAACATTTACATAAAGTATATCTAACAAAAAAATGAACAAGGCTGTTGATTCCCCTTGTAATAACAAGAATGGAGATATAGTAAGCATACCAAAAAAAGAATATTATTAATAATAATAATAATAATAATAATTGCAAATAGTAATAATATTTAGTATATATGCAACTACATGCAGTGCTCTCCAGTATAGAAAAAGCAATGAGCTTTGTTACATGATTTTAATTAAAGCTAGCTGCTGAATAAATTCAATATTTTACAAATTCTATATATTCTACATGAGAACCACTCTGTAAAATAAGTTCCAACTAAGTAGTAATAAAGACTATTTTGCACCAACAGCTTGATGGCTTAGAAAGAGTGACTGCACACTGTGTATAAAAGAAATGCAGAAAGATTTGAAAAGTCTAACACTATGACCTTCACAAATAAAAACCAGAGGCACCAAAATGACCCAAGGCATCTGCTGTGGCATTCTTCTGTAAAACACCAAGTGTTGTAATTGAAAAATGGTATGAGTCAAGTCCCGTATTGATTCCTCATAACTTTCTTAATTCGTTGAAACCAGCGCCTTTGTTTTTTAAGCGCAGCTTATAAAATAAACATTTTTTTTTTTTTTTTTAAGAAAGAAATAGATCAAATAAAATATATTTTCTTCATTTTGCAGAATATACTGTAAACAATTCTTTGCTAGAAGAAAAAACTCAGTCTCTTACCATGAACTCCTTGGAAGTGAGATTGGCCATGGTAGGTTACCTTTGGGTTGCTTAATTAAGTATGGTATTTTTGGATACAGGGATTTGTGTGGCTTATAAAATTTGCAAAGATAAACACTAAAAAACCTAGCTTGTCACACAGGAAAATTGATTGTTCAATGCTGAATATTTCCTTCTATGTTACCAATATGTTCTTAGCTTCACTTGTCCTAACTGAATCCATTACTGTATCAATGCAATAAAACCTATGCCCTAAACCTACTGCCTAAACTGGATCTAGCATTAGATATATTTTTTCACGTTCATGTATAGCTTGAAGGTAATTATTAGCGCTCTTCAGGAGGATGGTGTCATCTACTTTCTAAACTGAAAGCTACAATGTTGCAGTTAGAAGAGACAGCATAAATGCATTCTTCTGCTTTCTTCTGCTTGCAGCAGACTGGCTTTTATTGATTGAGGCTAGGTTTACAAAAGTGGCATAGATTTGCATGCTCCTGCCCTCCTCTCTGGACATTTATTGTGTTTCAACTCCTTTAGTAAAATCATCCCAATGATCTCTCTCATCTCTCTCTCTCTCTCTCTCTCTCTCTCTCTCTCTCTCTCTCTCTCTCTCTATATATATATATATATATATATATATATATATATATATATACAAATGAAGGCCAGCATGGTGACCTGAATGTATGAGAGGAGATTGGGGGGGTATATATTCCACACTCTCTCCTATCTCCCTGTCGGTTTCTGGTACATGATACGTCTGGCATCACCAAGCCGACTCATCCTCAATCGAATTTTCATGTTCGGTTAGGCGATGTTCGTTTGTTTTGTCGTTTTACTTTTTTCTTTCTTTTCGGGTTCGGATTTTGTGTTCTCATTTTTTCTGGTTGAATCTTGCTTTCAGCTGTCATCTGTCGTGCCGCACGGTTCAAAGTTTCGTTTCGACACTGCATGTTTTCTCCGTACGTTTGCATCCTACAGTCTCCTTTCTCTATTCTGTCACAAACTTACCACACCTTTTCGCTTCCACATATTCTGATTCTCCCACTCGTTCTATGTCTGTATTCCAATTTCATTTTTTCATGTCCATCTGCATGGCGGTTTCAAACAGTTCACACTTTGTGTTTCTATCAGCCTTCCTCAACAAGGCTCCAAGGTCGAACTCACGCATTTCCAAACTCGCAATTCGTTCGATCACTTGCCTACATATTCCATGATCAAGTCATTCCTATTTCTGTCTTCCTTTTCAGGCTGTCTTTCTCTTTCTTCAGATCACTAGTTATCAGCTACTCATCATCTAGCTACAAGGTCTCCATAATCCATTCAGACTCTAGTAACCAGATTTTCATTAGGGAAACATATAAGCATATAACACAAGGGGGGGCTCAGGGAATACATGTTCCTTTATTTTTATTGTGGAATCAGACCTTAGGGCTGTCATATGTCCCCTTTATTTTCAGGCTACCTTCCATTGATTGTCTGAGCAATCACAGTTAGGATCTGGGAATTTTTTCACAGTATTTCAGGTGTGTAGTGTTAATTTTTTCTCAGTTCTTTCTTTTTGTTTCTTTTTCTCTCTCTCTTTTGTTTCGCATATCCTTTTCGCATCATTGTTTACACCTGGTTACTTCATACACACATTTGGTGTTTTGATCAATGGTGTTTAGGTACTGTCTTGTTCTTATTTGGCCCTTCGGACGGTTGCGATCGGTTAGCTTGGGGGCAGTATAAGCTGTTGCATCCATCAATCATACGTTCATCTGGTTGCTAAATCATTACATGCCTACGATAGGTTGTTACCAGACATTGGGTTTTCCCCGCCCGGAACGCCCTGGGCCCCCACATGGATGAAAAATATATTTTAAAAAAACATTTTTATTTTTTCCAAATATATTGGAAATATATTTGAAATGCTACAATTTTGGCCATATTCAATATATTTCAAAATATTTTTTCCCTAAATATATTGGAAATACATTTTTCTTCCATATGGGCCTCTGGTTCATGCTGTTGGTCTGTTCATATCACAGACCGGGCAATCAGAGTAATCTGTATAACACTGCCAGTCACCCCTGGCAAATCTCGGTTGCCCCGCACCCTAGTGATTCTTCCAAATTTTCCATATCATCATTGTTTAACTCTTACGCATTTCTCACTTCACTCTGTTCTGCTATGTTTCTTTCTTTTCGGACTACACTCTCGACTTTCTCTAATACATATCTTTTTTGTAGCTGGATTATGTCCTAGGCTTCTCACAGCAATGATTCTACTTCTGCCCCTCTTATGCCTAGCAGGGGTTCCGAGCATGGCAGAGCTAAAAATCAAAAGAGCTGGTCCATTCCAAAGCTTACAGCAGAACTACAGCATAGAGACATTCCTTACCTGGCCACAGCTTGAGAAGCAGAGCAGTTTAAATTATTATTTCTGCCCTATCAGCAGCCAGGCCTAGCTCCGAACCAGTTTCTCTATAGTCCATTTCTACGGCACTCACTCAGTTACAAGTGATGATCAACACCTTATCCACATCTATAAATGCTATCCAAACCAGGGTGGGGGTCTTAGAATTCCGTCCTGCAGCTGCTACACCAGAGGTAGTAGCAGTTCCAGCATCAGCAGTCCCGATTGTAGGTACTATGGAGTCCAACCCCACCATTTATCCAGCACACTTAATCCCAGCCAACACTAAAAAAGATATTTTAGAGGGCAAGGACGTGAACTTGGCCTCACTCCTCTTTGTGGCAAGCGATTTTGCCAACAACAAGTCTTATAATTGTGGCGACATTTCAGTTGTGGTTAAGTCCATAAACCCTAGGCTCAACAGGAAGTTGTCCATCCCGGAATTTATTCTGGCCTTTGGCATCTTCCGAAATGTGCTTTGTTCAGTTAGTCCCAACAGGAGAGAAGAGTTGGATTTATATCTTCATTCTGTTGTGGATTTGGGGTACAAATATGCGTGTTTCACATTTTAAGACTATCATCGGTCATTCGCAGCTAAAGCGACAGCCAAGCTCACGCAGTTCAAGGTTGTTACCAACTGGAGCAATATAGATATGGAGCTGTTCTGCCGCCATTTCACTGGCTAACATTCTTTGCTCTGCTCTGTCTGCCAATCTTCCACACACCAGGCTAATTGGTGTCCCAGCTCAGATTCTGGGGCCCCCGGTTTTCCCTTCTACCTCTAAGGCTCACAAGGCATTCTTATCACTCCTGCACAGCGCCATTAGGTGGACAAGTTGGGTCAGCCTATTGAGTTGCTCAGGAAGGCACAGATATGCAATAACTTCAATTACACCTGCTGCACTTACAGCCAATGTCGCTTGTTGCACATCTGTGCTATCTGCTATGGAGCTCACCCCAAGTCAGCGTGCACTCTCAAACACATCAACACCACCTGTTCAGGAGCTCAGTGATTCCCTGGTCCAGATCTGGGAGGAAATACCCCAGGACACCATTCGTTGTCTGAAAAGGAGCATGCCCCGACATTGTCAGGCATACATACAAGCATGTGGGGGCCAAACAAACTAAAGAGTACCATTTTGAGTTGCTGCAATGAAATTTCAGCAAAACGGACTAGCCTGCTGCATCATTTTTTCACTTTGATTTACGGGGTGTCTTTGAATTCAGCCCTCTGTAGGTTAATTATTTTCATTTCCATCAAACCAATGAAATCTTGCATTTCAGAATGCTAATTCATGTTTTTTTTGTTTTTTTTTTTTCTTTTACAAACAATGAAACATTTTCACTCCAGCAAAATGTATATAACAAAGGATAGGTAGGCAGATGTATTGATTTAATTTACCAGAAATACAATGTTGTAGGTAATAGTTTTTATACAGTTTCAAAGTCAGTTCACACCAGTTACATCTTAACTTGTAAACTGGCTCATATCTTTGTTCATAAACTTTCTTTTTCAAATGCATGTTCAACATTTCTGTGACATCAAATCACAACATTTAATTACAGGATGTCCAAAATACCTTCCACATGTCCAATGAGTCCACATGAAAGGGCCAGTGGGGACCAAGCAGGAGGCCAATGCTGTGTCCCCCCCCCCCTCCCACCTGTTGGAAGGTGGCCTACTTTTTAAATGAACAATTGTTGAAAATGTCCTTTGATTAACATGGAGGTTTCCTCAATAAAGTGTGTTTGATACATAAGATTATATTCAGACACCATAAAATGAAAGTAACAATAATATATGGAAAACAAGTCTTTGAATACCATCTATGCCCCATGTACCAGCCATAATGCTGTACAGCTAGACCACCATTATTACTTATTTATCAGCAGTTCTGGGGTCCATTTGAATACATTGGGAGAGACTCTCCATGAACTTGCCTAGAGACACTGCAAACAATGATATAAAAAATAAACCCCAATTATTGTTATTCTAAATGGAAAAAAAAGGTCCTTAGAAGTTGCAGCCAATAAAAAAAAACCCTCTAAATGTAACACATTGTAATATCACATACCTAAAAAAAATGAATATATTTGCAGAGATGTGCTTAGCTTGTTGATCCTGGGCCTTTATCTATATGCAGAGATTTTCTTAGCTCATTGTCAGTCCTGTGCCTAACCACCATACATAGACCCAAAATAGCCACTAATAGCTGCCACCTGGACCCCACCCAGTGTTCAAAAGGAACCAAGATGGTGACTGCCCACTCACAACTCCATAGTCCTTTCTGAGGAACCATGGCTGCCCACCCAAACTAGAGAGCAAGACCATGTCAGTTGCAGACAAGTCTAAAGCAATCTCAATTTACTTAGTAATCTTAAAGCAACCACATTAATTATTCATCACATCCTACCAATATAATTTCCTTGGAACTTCCTTGGAACATTTAGGACCAAAAGTCAGAAATCCCCAGCTTAATTAAGTGACCCAATCTGATTGCTCATCTCAGTGGAGAAGCTCCCCAGCTAAGTCTGTTATTCAAGTAGATCTATGCTCCGCTCCAGGCTCATACCTTGAGGGATCAAACTTGTTTAGAATGAAAAAGTTAAAGTTCATAGACTTTGCTGCATAGGAGAGAGAGAAAGTGCAATGCAATTTGACAGTTTCATGGCTATGATTGGAGGGGACAGACATGATCTGAGGATAACTAAGACATCTTCCAGGTTGCTTAGTTTATTGTGACCTAGGTGTCTCTAATCCCAGTTGGCAATAAACAAAATGATTTTCATAAAAGGCAAATTGTTACATAAGTATGTATGCACTATGTATAGTATTTCTTATATATACCTTCTTCTTACCGATTTTAATTTTTTTTATGCGTAATATATGAGGGAGATCATTAGCATGAGTCCCTTTTTGACTTTGTCTGCAACGCAGCCAATCAACTTTCTTACATGATTACTCTGGGATCTGTTGAGCATTTTGGGGATAGCTTTTCTAATGCTGTTTCATGCTTTGCATATCTGAACTTGTAGCTCTTACTTTCATTCATATCCTATCCTGATTGACCCTTTTCATTGTGTTTTCCAGACCCTCTAGATAAGACTATCCTGGATACTAAAAAAAATATTTTTTTAAGGGGTAAGTCTACTAGGAGGTCTCCTAGGTCATGGAAGAAGGACGCTGGACACAGATTTTCATAGGTTATCAAAATGTGAACAAGTCATTACTTGAGCCCAATTGGCCTGCATTTGGCAGCTCACCATGAAGACAAGGACCCTCTCAGTAGACGATATTCACCAAATCCAACTGTAACAGGTGATTGGGCATGTCAAATAAAAAATCCTTAGGAGTCCAAAGTCTTTATTGTTCAGCTGGCTAAAACAAGCAGGGCAAAGACAGTCAGCATGTTTTAGGGGGCCACATAATCCCCCTTAATCAGGACTGGAGGAAAAGTTTAACATGACACACATAAAAATGGTAATAAAACAGAACCGTTACTAAAATTTGTATTTTTATTTAAAGATTTTTTATTGGGAGCGCTCTTTGACCCATTACACTTAGAAAAGTTCATCAAGACAGCAAAACCTTTTCCTGAGTCAATGGTAGGGTGTCAAATTTGTCTCCTTTCCTCCTGTGTTATTTGTAAAATCATTTTTCTGTATCATCTGTTGCTGGAATACCTATGCTATTCTTCTCAATCTACCATGGAAAAACTATACAAATAGTAAGGTAAAAAACTGCCCAACAGAGCCAAGCAGATATACTTTATTTAGTGGCAGCACCTTTATTGTACTTTATTATAACAAGATGTAACACAATAACGTTTTTTCAAAAACACTGAACAAAATAAATGTTATTCCCCCAGTGGGGTTTACAATCAGTTGTGTCTAGGTCCTATACGTCCTGGTCCCTCTCACTCCTACACGCTCTGTACTGCCTGCTTTTGTGATCCTTTGCCCTTTATTATTAGCCATGCTTCTGTGCACTTATTTCTGCTCACATAACTGGGGTTTACCAGACAAAGATGTTCCTATTTCTCATCTTAAAAAGCTGGGATGTATGCATACCCCTTGGGGTTTGGTTCCGAAACGATTGCGGTGTATTTACATTTTTTTATATTTATGCACTTGTAAGTAACACGCACAGTGCTTCTGGTAAATGTCCCCATTTTAATCACATACAGTATGATGTGTTGCTCCTGGTCATTTCTGTCTGAACCAGCTGGTCTTGGAGCAGTGGTGCAAGATCTGTCAAAGCTCTCTGTTTACTGCCATTGTCTGTGGAAGGATCCAAAAAGCTGAGGTTGCTATAGAGATTAAAAAGCTGTTTAAGAAGTGCATCATCTAAGGCCAAAGACTGTTAATCCACAAACATTTTTAATCTTATTTATCGAGGACAAGTAGCTACGAAACAGCAGCGGTGGTTGGAAAACAAACAAAAAAAATCAGCATCGCTAATTTAATGTCAGCTTTGTTTGGATATGACAGTATAGAAAGGACTGTGATCTAAATCTGAAAATGATCACGCTGGGGTTTAAATTAGGCTAAGTTGTAAACAGCAGTTGTATGTGTTAATATTATCATTTATTCAGTAAGTGAAAAGAATCAGAATTCTTCTTCTAAATAGACTGAAAGCTAAACTGTAATTTGACCACTGGTGTTATGGGTTACCGCATTATACTCATCACCAAGGCTGCATGAACTGCCTTACCAAATAGGCTAACATAACTTTGATGGTTGTTTTGATGCCTGAAATGGTAGCAAGTGTTTTAAAAAAGCAAAATTTAAAGTTGTTCTTAGGGAGAATTTTTGTTTCCTAAAAATTAAAAACATTTGTACTTACTGCTCTGTGCCATGATATGGCACAGAGCGGCCCTCCTCTTCTGGATTGCCCTGCTGGTGGTGTTTGCTCCTTCTCTTCTCCAAATGCTCTCTCAGCAAGCCCTGTGCTAAGAGGGCACTCATGTGGACGAGCTAGGCTGTGTGCTTCCTTAGACACACACACAGCTTGGCTAGGTCATGTTCCCCGCCCCTTCCTCACAGGATTCAACTGACAGCAGCCAATGGCTCCCGCTGCTGCCTGACCCTACTGTGAGAAGAGAAAAAGAGGAGAAAATAACTGCTGATGGGACAGTGCTGGATCAAGAGAGGACTCAGGTAAGTGTTTTGGGGGGGGGGGATGATATAACCACTGGGACCTTTTGTTACCTTAAAGGAGTTGTAAAGTCTCAAGGTTTTTCACATTAATGCAGATGAAAAGGTGAAAAAACTTCTTGGTTGCCACTGCCCCCCCAAACCCCCTGTTATTCTTACCTGAACCCCAATGTTCCAGTGATGAGCTCCAGCTGCTACCTCCTCATTGGATAGATTGGTAGCAGCAGGAGCCATTGGACTCCTGAGCGTGCCCGCACGGGTGCCCACATGGAAAGGGGCTCTCCGTGGGGGCAATGTTTCTCAACTTTATTTCACTCAAGGCACCCTTGAAAAATTCTGCACAATCTCGAGTCACTGCATTCTGATAGTCAAAAACAAATAGTTTTAGACATCACAGCAACATTCACACATGTAGGAAAACCAACATTAGAGGTAATTTATTTTTCCAAAGAAAACACACCTTAGCACATTGGTACTGACTAGTATTCCAATGTTTCTTGTCTCCCTCACTCAGCTAATGTGATCTCAGTGCTGATGGAGAATGACAGGGAGGGCAAACAAGGATGCTGCGCAGGCACTCAACGTCCTCCTTATCAACCAAAGGTGACATTGGTTGTTCAGATGCCAGCAGCTATAAGGCTGTGTTGGTGGCTTTGTGTACGTAAAAGACAGGCTTGGCTTGTATACAATGTTTAGGCAGTTTGTAGGCATTTTGCCAAGGCATTCCTAAAGAGATCTGAAGGCACCCCAGGGTACCTGGGCACCCTGATTGAAAAAGGCTGTTGTAGAGAATGTTGATTCCACAGCAGTAATTCTGTATTCTACATTTTTGCTTTATTGAACAAGATGTGAGATAATATGCATAACAATATCATTATACTGTACCTGCTTAATCACCAAAAAGTTCTATGCAAATCAAGCACTTTCACATGTGACTGTCCCTGGATGACCCCTTCTCACAGAAAAGCAAAAGTGACATTTGGAGCCAGTGGCAACTTCTGTGATATCATCAAATAACAAAGGCCTACAAACACCTGCAACTTTGCTAGCTTTGTTACTGACTACTCTATCAGAATTGAAGGCCTGTGGGAGCTTAATATTACTGTTTTGGGTCCTGGTGCAGTAGTTCTCATGATGGGCTTTCAGTATCATAAACAAGTAAATAAAACATTGTCAATCAAGTGTCTCTAACCTGTCCCTAACAATAAAAAACACAACTACATCTGTACATTTCTTATATGGATTATAATAATTTAATAAATATTAAAACACATTCTAAAAAACCTTCAAAAGTCCATAGCGTGTCCACAGCTAATATAATGTTGCAAAATTGACAATCAAAATCAAAAAATAGTTTAAAAAAAAATAGTTAAAAAAGGGGATTTTGTGACAATTTATCAGTGCAAACACTCCATCCACAAAAATCACTCCTCTGCTAGTAATCGTGCCAAAGTGATCCTATGTTGCTGAAAAGATAACCATCACCAGCCATTATTAAGTGGATTGACTGGTCACCTTAGAGTTTGACCATACGGTCCAATAGCGCCTGTTTGTATAGGATCTTCAGATTCTATTTAGTTCCAAATGGTTCAATATGCGTCATCAGAGATTCCCCTGCTAGGTGTACCTTGGTCCACTCCTCTCACCTCTAATACACTCAAATATTTAAGGAAGAACTCATAGCGCAATATTGCTAAAGTATAAAACTCTCTAATTGAATAAAAATATGCACTCACAATATAACATTTGTAAAACAGTGTGTAAAGCAAAGTAAAACCACGGTTGATCACCTCCTCACCGACTTCCGGGTACCGGAGACACCGGAAGTGATGTCACTGGCCCCACCCGACGCCACTTCTGGTGTCTCCAGTACTCAGAAGGTAAAAGCAGCTGTAATAACACTGTACATTAATGGCTGTAGAAATACAGTGATGAATGTAGCATTTAACTGGGCAGCTGTGACAATTTACTAGCACTACATGGGCAGCTATGCCAGTACAAAAACTGTGGCAAATCACGGGCAGTTGTGACAATATACTGGTGACTATGGCACACCATGGGCGCTATGATAATACACGTGCACCATGCATGGGCAGCAGTGATAAAGCACAAGCGATGGTGGCACTTTGTGGGCACATTGAAAATACACTAGAAGCTGTAGCAGATTCAAATTATTCAATGGATATGTGATTGGTAGATGCATATGGACCCCATAAAGTGAACCTGTACCTAGGCTATGAACATTATTGTAATTGCATATTCCTAAAGCACACCCAAAAGTGGAACGTCCACTTTAAGCACTCCTCACCCCCTTGCATGCATGCCAAATATGGCATGTCATTTTTTTGGGGAGAGGGGGTACCTAGTTTTGACAGGTACCCAGCTCCTAATTCCACCTGGGCCTCCTAGGCGACTCGAGCTAAATTTCTCCTCTCCCCCTTCCCCTCCCCCTCTGCGATCTTTGGGGACATGTCACAGGTCCCAGAAGATTGCCCGGCCACTGAGGAAGCACAGTGTGCACCCAGCTGTGAAGCCGCAAACTGTCACAGCCAGGTGCCCACACTTGTGATTCTGACACCGGGGAGAGGCGAGAGAGAGAGGAGCGAGGTTTCGGGCGGCCACATCGCTGGATTGTGGGACAGGTGAGTGTGTGTTTATTAAAATTTTTTTTGCTTTACTTACCTGTTTTGGCTTCTAATTCCTATTATTTCCTAAAATAAGTAGTGATACGATTTTGCAGGACTGTACAGTGGCTAAGTGGTCAGCACTTCGGCCTAGCACCACTAGGCGTTGTTGTTTGAATTTCAACCACTGCACTACCTGAGTTAACATCTTCTTCCTGTGCCTGCATGGGTTTCCACCCACACTCCAAAGACATGCTGGTAGGTAAATTGGTCCTAGTGTGTGCTCTGTACGAAATTACATTCCTCCCAAAACATTTCTCCCTAAGGTCTCAGGGGCAGGTTTTTCTGTAGTAGTTACATGTAGTATTGTTTGGTGCATGTACAGGATGAGGCATATGCATGTCTTTTTACAGCAACAACGCAGTTCTGGCACCTCTAGCACTGAATGTGTGTAATGGTAGGGGGTGCTGGAGTGTCCTGGAGGGTCCATTGAAGCTGGCTGCTGGGTGATCTACTGTATTGTTACTGGAAGAGATTTATTTTTGCAGGCTCTATTGTTGCTGGGGGCATCTATTACTGTTGCTGGTGCGGGATCTATTGTTGCTGGGAGGGGGGCTTATGGAGGATCTACTGATGCTGGGCTGGCTGCTGGGAAATCTGTTTTGCTGACTGGGTCTATTGTTGCTGGGGGGGTATTTTTCTGCTAGCTCCTGGGAATTTTCTTGTTGCTATTAACAAATCCCATTCAAATAACTTATCACCACAAAATGATACTTGGTTCTGTATTCTCAGTTCTGGCACCTCCAGCACTGAATGCGTGTAATGGTAGGGGGTGCTGGGGTGTCTTGGAGGGTCCATTGATGCTGACTGCTGTGGAGTCTATTGTTCCTGGAAGAGCTTTATTTTTGCATGGCAGTCTATTGTTGCTGGAAGGTCTATTATTGTCTCTGGTGGGGGATCTATTGCTGCTGGGAAGGGGAATGGGACTTATGCTGTGGGGGGGGGGGGGTCTATTGTTGCTGGAAGAGATTTACTGTTGAGGGGGGTATAATGTTACTGGCTGTTGGGGGATCTATTGTTGCTGGAGGGAATCAATTTTGTGACAGTCTAATATTGCTGGTGGGAGATCTATTGTTGCTGGATGGGCTAAATATTGCTGGAAGGGATCTACTGTTGAGAGGGGGGTCTATTGTTGATGGCTCCTGGAGCATCTAGTAATGCTGGGCTTGCTGCTGGTAAATCTGTTGTTGCAGATTGGGTCTATTGTTGTTTGGGGAATCTATTATGGCTGGAAGGGTATATTACTGCTGGCTGCGGGGGATCTACTTTACTGCTTTTCTTGTTGCTATTACCAAATTATATAAAAATTACTTATCAACACAAAATAATACTCGGTTCTGTATTCTCTAAAATGAGCAGTCCTGGAAGGTGGGTAGGGGGTGCAACCAAGGAATGGTCCTCGGAGGTGGGTAGGGAGCAGAGACAGGAAGTGACGGAAGTGGGAGTTCCTGCACCTTTTCTTTGAGGAAAAAAGTCCTGTTCATATGACATCTTCTACTTCATCTTGTACATGTGTAAAATGAAGTCAGTTTTCCTTTTAGGCTCAGTTCACACTTGTGCGATGCAGGAACCAGTGCGATTCCAGTACAGGTTCCCACATTGCATCTCACTTGCAGGCAGTTCACACTGCTCTCTGTGAACTGATTCAGGTGTCAATGTAAAGTTAATGAAACCCCCAAATTGGTTTGCAGATCCCAGTGCAAACTGGGAAATCGGACAGGAATCGAATCGGTGTTCACACCCATGCGATCCAATCCCAGCGCAGACCCAAAAAGGGGTTCTGCACCATTTTTTTTCTGAATGCAATGCAAATTTAACCATACAAACTGTACGGCTGAATTCGGATTGCACAGACATTGCATGTGACGTGCACAGCAATGCGTTGCGAATCACATGCGATGTCTGTGATCGCACCAGTGTGAACCCAGGCTTAACCACTTGCCGACCTCCGCAAGTACATATACTGCGGAGGTCAGCCCCGGCCAGGCAAAGTGACGTACCGGTACGTCACTAGCCGGTCACCGGCTTGTGAGCCAATAGCGGGCGAGCGCCCGCGTGCGCCCCGGCTCGTTCCCTAAGAAGTCAGTGCGTGTGACCGGTGGACCCGATGTCCGCCGGTCACTCGCGATCGTTCGCCGGGAAGGGAGAAAGGCAGGCGGCTAATGTAAACATTAGCCGCCTGTCATTCTCCCCTGTTTAAAAATGGAGATCAGACGGTTCTACTATGTAGGACCGTTGATCTCTGTTTTTACACTAGTAGCCATGTCCCATCACAGTTAGAAACACGCCCCTAGGACACACTTAACCCCTCTCTCTCCAATACAGTTAACCCCTTCCCTGCCAGTGTCATTTTTACAGTAACAGTGCATATGTATAGCACTGATTACTGCAGTAATGTCACTGGTAACCCAAAAAGTGTCAAAAATGTCAGTCAAGGGTCCGATCTGTCCGCCGCAATGTCGCAGTCCCGCAAAAAAAAATCGCAGATCGCCGCCATTACTCGTTAAAAACAAAAACACCAAAAATGACAGAAATCTTTCCCTTAGTTAGTAAACGCGATAACTTTTGCGCAAACCAATCAAAATACGCTTTTTGTGATTTCTTTTTTTACCAAACATATGTAGCATAAAACAAATTGGCCAAAAATGTTAAAAAATTTTGATTTTTACTTTTTTTTGGGGAATTTTATATAAAAAAATGTGAAAAATATTGTTATTTTTGCAAAATTTACGCTCTTTTTTTGTTTATTGCGCATGATCAAAAAATCGCACAGGTGATCAAATACCACCAAAAGAAAGCTCTGTTTGTGGGAAAAAAGGACATCCAATTCGTTTAGGTACAGCGTCGCACGACCGCGCAATTGTCCGTTAAAGTCACGCAGTAAAAAATCGCAAAAAACCCCCTGATCAGGAAGGGGGTAAAATCTTCCGGGGCATAAGTGGTTAAACATTATGGGGAAATTAACAAAAAAAAATGCAGGCATAAAGCTTTCACGGCTCTTCTGAACTCAAATTATACTGCATATGTTGGGAGTTGATTAATAGTATTTTCCGTTTTAAAATTGAATTATTTTAACATCTGTTGCTAAACTATGAATTTTTATACTGTATATAATTGTGTCATTAAATGTGTTGGCACCATTAAAGTCCCTACTTTTTTTCATACCTGTTTCATGTAACTGCAACAATTGTTTTTATTTTTTTTACATATCTGGAGTTCAGTTTCAATTAACGAAAGGCAAATCTGATGGTTTGCAATAGGGTACTGCTCTTTGCACATGATCTTTAAAGTAATGCTCTTTTAATGCATACTACATCTTTCCAGGCATGTTGATACTGTTTCATAAGCGATATATGGAATATAATCATGGGCTAGTGTATTAAACTGACCTTGATAATGTAATCATACAACCACCCGAAATTTTTGTCATTAAAACGGAACATGTTTAACACAAATTCAAACAGAATTTTATTGGGAAAATGACTGTCATCCGTGAGCATCCTTTTATCACTGCTAATCGCTTGTTAGGATATCGGTTTCCATGGTTACCAACATAACGTTAGTGCGGTGACGTGAGAGATTGGCTGTCATGGTTACATTAATAATACCTTCACACTGATGTCTGTTAATTTCAGCCGGAAATGATGTTGTATTTTTGGGGGAATATTTGGCTTTTATTATTAACTGTTTAGGTATTGGTTTACCAGTGCTGCATACATCTTACTGCATAGCTCACAAAGATAACCAAGACCTTTTTGCAGCTGCTGCTCTGACACGTTAAATGATTATTTGCTAAAGAGAGACTGTTTTGTTTATGTAGAACTATATATATATATATATATATATATATATATATACAGTATCTCACAAAAGTGAGTACACCCTTCACATTTTTGTAAATATTTTATTATATCTTTTCATGTGACCATGCTGAAGAAACGACACTTTGCTACAATGTAAAGAAGTGAGTGTACATCTTGTATAACAGTGTAAATTTGCTGTTCCCTCAAAATAACTCAACGCACAGCCATTAATGTCTAAACCGCTGACAACAAAAGTACACCCCTAAGTGAAAATGTCCAAATTGGGCCCAATTTGGGCCCAATTCCCTTCTCTTTCCTTTCCCTCTCTACATAAAGATGGCCTAGGTTATAGGAAGATTGCCAATACCCTGAAACTGAGCTGCAGCATGATGGCCAAGACAATACAGTGGTTTAATAGGACAGGTTCCACTCTGAACAGGCCTCGCCATGGTCGACAAAATAAGTTGAGTGCACGTGCTCAGAGTCATATCCAGAGGCTGCCTTTGGGGAATAGACGTATGAGTGCTGCCAGCATTGCTGAAGAGGTTGAGGGGGTGGGGTGTCAGCCTGTCAGTGCTCAGACCATACGCCGCGCACTGCATCAAATTGGTCTGCATGGCGGTCACCCTAGAAGGAAGCCTCTTCTAAAGATGATGCACAAGAAAGCCAGCAAACAGTTTGCTGAAGACAAGCAGACTAAGGACATGGATTACTGGAACCATGTCCTGTGGTCTAATGAGACCAAGATAAACTTATTTGGTTCAGATAGTGTTAAGCATGCATGGTGGCAACCAGGTGAGGAGTACAAATACAAGTGTGTCTTGCCTAAAGTCAAGCATGGTGGTGGGAGTGTCATGGTCTGGGGTTGCATGAGTGCTGCCAGGCACTGGGGGAGCTACAGTTCATTGAGGGAACCATGAATGCCAACATGTACTGTGACATACTGAAGCAGAGCCTAATCCCCTCCCTTCAGAGAGTGTGCCGCAGGGCAGTGATCCCCTCCCTTTGGGGTCTGACCACAGGGCAGTAGTCCAACATGATAACGACGCCAAACACACCTAGTCGACCACTGCCTTGCTAAAGAAGCTGAGGGTAAAGGTGATGAACTGGCCAAGCATGTCTCCAGACCTAAACCCTATTGAGCATCTGTGGGGCATCCATAAATGGAAGGTGGAGGAGCACAAAGTCTCTAACATCCACCAGCTCCGTGATGTGGTGAACAGCAGTGGTGAACTCCATGCCCAGGAGAATTGAGGCAGTGCTGGAAAAAATGGTGGCCAAACAAAATATTGCCACTTTGGGCCCAATTTGAACATTTGCACATAGGAGTGTACTCACTTTTGTTGCCATCGGTTTAGACATTTATGGCTGTGTGTTGAGTTATTTTGAGGGGATAGCAAATGTACACTGTTATACAAGCTGTACACTCACTACTTTACATTGTAGCAAAGTGTCATTTCTTCAATGTTGTCACATAAAAAGATATAATAAAATATTTACAGAAATGTGGGAGGTGTACATACTCACTTTTGTGAGATACTGTGTGTGTGTGTGTTTGTATATATATATATATATATATATATATATATATATATATACAGTGGTGATCGAATGTTTGGGCACCCCAGCCAGGTAAAAATTTGTATTAATGTGCATAAAGAAGCCAAGGGAAGATGGAAAAATCTCCAAAAGGCATCAAATTACAGATTAGACATTCTCATAATATGTCAACAAAAGTTAGATTTTATTTCCATCATTGACACTTTCAAAATTACAGAAAACAAAAAAATGGTGTCTGCAAAAGTTTGGGCACCCTGCAGAATTTATAGCATGCACTGCCTCCTTTGCAAGGCTAAGACCTGGCAGTGTCATGGATTGTTCTCAATCATCGTCTGGGAAGACCAGGTGATGTCAATCTCAAAGGTTTTAAATGCCCAGACTCATCTGACCTTGCCCCAACAATCAGCACCATTGGATCTTCTAAGCAGTTGCCTAGAAAACTGAAACTGAAAATAGTTAATGCTCACAAAGCTGGAGAAGGCTATAAGAAGATAGCAAAGTGTTTTCAGATGTCAATATCCTCTGTTCAGAATGTAATTAAGAAATGGCAGTCATCAGGAACAGTGGAAGTTAAAGCAAGATCTGGAAGACCAAGAAAAATATCAGACAGAACAGCTCGCAGGATTGTGAGAAAAACAATTCAAAACCCACATTTGACTGCACGATCCCTCCAGAAAGATCTGGCAGACACTGGATTTGTGGTACACTATTCCACTATAAAGAGATATTTGTACAAATATGGTCTTCATGGAAGAGTCATTAGAAGAAAACCTCTTTATGCACATTAATACAAATTTTTACCTGGGGTGCCCAAACGTTCGATCACCACTGTATATATATATATTTATATATATATATATATATATATATATAGTATGTAGTATTAATACTGTATTTCAAACGTGTATACTGTATTTCTCCATGATGAAGTGGGGCAAAATTACATATCTGAAACTGAGTACAACTCAAATGAATCTTATGTCTGATTATGTTTGATTGAAAAATGTGAAGAAAAGAAAGAACTAACAAAAAATACTTCAGGTTTATAACCTTAAAAACCATAAATAGATAGCATCTATTTTATCTTTGCTGCTGCAATTAACAGATTTGATAAAGGCCAAGATGAAAAAAAAAAACTGCAAAAATTCTTACTTGATAAGCCAGTCCAAATGTAAAAACAGAAAGTTAGGCCTATTCTGGACTTGATTAGCATGCAATAATTTTTGTTCTGTGGTAATAACGTCATACTGTTAGTCACCAGTGATTGCCAATCTTTCTGAAGACTGCTGCACCTGATTGCTGCAGTTTTGTAGGCTTGAAACTAACCCTTGTTTGGCCCAAGACAGGCAAATAAAATAATTTTCTTTAACCACTTTTTGCCTGGGCAGGATATGCGACCAGAGAGAAACAAATAGGATATGCTTCCCCCTATAAGAAGGAAACTTGGGACTACTGAACATAATATTCACTGATAACTCCTCCTTGCCTATGTGACCATGAGATTACCTGGGTGCCTGGGAATACCATCTACATAATCACCTGCCTAATCCATCTTACACATTCTAATATAAAGGAAGCTATATATCCTTTCTCCATGGTGGCGTCTGAATAATCACATACTAGTGCATTTGGATCTAAACGATACAATAAAGCAAAATACATATATCATATAGAAGCGTATAGATACCCTTATAATATATGCACAAGTACGCCTTATAAGGTGATTGTTACTCTAACTTGGATATATGGTCCACGTCTACTATACAACTGCAATCCGTGAATTTTCGCTGGCCTACGGGTCCGCACCACTTGGGAACACTAGCTGGTTCTCTGGTCTCTTAAGCCCTGAAGAAGCGAAGTCAAGCGAAACGCGTTGGCTGCAAAGGTACCATATCCATCTTTTTTTGACTGAGATCGCACTATCCGGTTACCTACCTTGTGTTCTCCAATTTTATATCTGTTATATCTGTTATATGTAGGTGTGCCCTTTAGGCATGTTGTTTCATGCTTTTTATGCAAACCAAATCAATAAATATGTATTTTAACTTTATCATTGTGTGGCGTTGGACAATTTGACCACCTCATTTGGACCTAAAAAACCCCATCTTTTTCTGTTTTTGGTTTCATACATTACATAGGGGTGTGGCCCATCCTTTACGGCAAATTTGTTTTTGAATCATTTTTGAGTTCATCTTAGATGAAAATTCACTGCACAATTTCTGTTTGTCAGGTGTTATCATGATGTGAAATTGAAGAAACCAAGCCAGTGGTTCAAGAGCGGGACTGCCGTGTCCTTAACAACTGTTGACTCATCTGTCAGTGGGATTCCCCCGCTAACAGCTGAAATGTAAACAAAAGAATGCCAGCAGTTAAAAATTCAGAAAAAAAAGTGTGGGCGTCCCCCCTTCCCCAAAATCCATACCAGACCCTTATCCGAGCATGCAGCCTGGCAGGCCAGGAAAAAGGGGGGGTGAGTGAGCATCCTAAATCTCACTGAAAAACCAATAAAGTTTGCACCGCAGCAGTGTGAACTGAAGCTGAAGGTATCAGATTTAGCATTGAAGCATTTGCACAAGTACAAGTACTTAGTATCGGCACTAACACCGATACCAGTATCGGTGCAACACTACTTACAAGGATAGTGTCTTATCTTCCTTATCTGCAGTGGAAGCCTTATAAGACTGTCAGCCTTCCCCTGAGGCAAGACATAAATTTGGGGCTAGAAACACACACATTTATATCACAGAAAGTGACATAAAGTTTTTGAGACCAATCAGAGAGGGAAAGTCTTTAACCACTTGGCCACTGCTCACATTGCTGCTACTGCAGCAATGTGGCTCGATACCGTCCAGCGACGTAGACCTACATCGCTGGACTCCTCCCCCTGAAGGCGGTGCTCGCGCGCCGCCGGAGGCGCGCTCCCGCTGTTTTCAGTCACAGCGGGAGTCAGGCCAGGGGAGGAGCGGCGGCGATCATCGGGGAATCGAGTGAGGAGATCCGCCTGCTTGTGTAAACAGAGCGGGCGGATCTCCTAAGTGACAGGCAAGGACAGATAGCATGGTTCAGCATAGCTGAACATCCGATCTGTCCCTGACTCACTCAGTCACCTCCCCCCACACACGTTAGTAAGCACCAGGCATACATTAACCCCTCACTCTCCAATAAAATTAACCCCTTCCCTGCCAGTGTCATTTTTACAGTAACAGTGCATATATATAGCACTGATTACTGCAGTAATGTCACTGGTACCCCCAAAAGTGTCAAAAATGTCAGTCAAGGGTCCGATCTGTGCGCCGCAATGTCGCAGTCCCGCAAAAAAATCGCAGATCGCCGCCATTACGCATTAAAAAAAAACACCAAAAATGACAGAAATCTTTCCCTTAGTTAGTAAACGCAATAACTTTTGCGCAAACCAATCAAAATATGCTTATCGTGATTTTTTTTACCAAACATATGTAGCAGAAAACAAATTGGCCAAAAATTTAAAAAAAATTAGATTTTTACATTTTTTTGGGGGGAATTTCATATAAAAAAATGTTAAAAATATTGTTATTTTTTCAAAATAAACGCTCTTTTTTTGTTTATAGCACAAAAAGTAAAAATCGCACAGGTGATCAAATACCACCAAAAGAAAGCTCTATTTGTGGGAAAAAAAGGACGTAAATTTCGTTTGGGTACGGTGTCGCACGACCGCAAAATTTTCAGTTAAAGTCGCACAGCGCCGAATCGCAAAAAGTGGCCCAGCCCCAGACGTAAGACAGCAAAATCCTCCGGTGGTAAAGTGATTAATAAGGAAGTGACTGCTCTGGGCTTCAACAAAAAAGTGTCCTCCAGCAAGAAGAAACAGGAGCAATACTGGGGGCATAATTATTGTGGATTGTAAGTTATTTTGTTAAAGAACATTCATTGATATCAAACTGTTATGGGTAAAGTTCCACTTTAAACAGTAAGTGAGGGGAAATCCTTCCAACAGGGACCTGGATAACAGTAAAAAACAGACAGGGGTTCCAATAAAGTGTTGGCTGTGCTTGCACTTCAACTCAATTTAAAATAGATCGGTGACTGGTTTCTAAAAAAATACATCTCATTGAATTAGTTAATTAAGCCTACAGTGCCCATGAAGCTGTTTAGACTTCTTAGACCATTATTCTTTCAGTCATGACAATTTCTATATAATATTCCTGGCTGAAACTTTAAATTACCAGTGACTGGAAGATAAAATTAATTTACCAGTCTGAAATTATGTTTGGCTGATAGTATTTCCAGGTCCTCTATGCATTCTAAAAAGTAAGCTTGCAAAAGCCACCTCTATCAGTTTGTGCTTCAGTTGATGTACAAGAGTTTATTATCAAACCATGGACTCCTCACCAAGAATTCCCATCCTAATTAAGTTTAAAGGAAGGATAGTAACAGTAATCTATAATGTGTTTCAAAACCTGAATGGTGCTTGCTATCCACTACAAACTGGTGTGGGTAAGGGTTGCCACCATCTCTACGATATTGGAATACCATACAAGAAAACCTCTATTGGGACTTTGAAGGCAACCAAATCAATTATCTAAAATAAATTCACCTAAATATATACAATAAAAAATACAATATAAAATTAATACATGTAGACAATAAAACCATAGCATATGCTATAGAAAAATAGTGGTTGAATGAGATTATGATTTCATACATGTGGTATTCCAACTCATAACCCATATCAGGCTTGTACCATATAACCACTGCATTTGTAATCATCTAGACGCTCATTTGTTGAGTAACTCAACGAGTTTCAAAATGTTATTTTCTTATTCTTCCTCGAGGTTGAGGGTGTACCTTACTGAAACAAACAAAAACAAACAGAAAGAGCAATTTCAAGTGCCACTATCACTTATGTTGGGACGGGAGAGCCCGATAAAGGCAGCAGGCAACGGCATGAGGGGACCCCCCTCTGCTACCCGTAAAAGTGGTTCAGTGGCTGTATAGCTGCTCAGATCCCTTTTAGTAGAAAGGAAAACGTGGGCTGAAAAATACATACCAGGACCATGACTGTAGCTGCAGTCATGATACTGGTAAAACCGCTTCAACCGCAGGTCATATATATATGAACTACTGAGGGGTAGTGGGTAATGTCTACCATTTCAGGAAGGTGCGTTTTAGCTGTCCCCAGCTCCAAACTGTTTTCAGAAAATCATTAGGAATAGTGTTTTAGTTCACTGCTACCATGGATCTGAGGCAAATCCACAGCAGCATGAGGTGCATTCATGACTGAGGGGTCTAAAGATGTTGGCCAGGGGAAATAAAAATGGATATTTTATTTATTGTATTCTTCCAACCTAAATTTTTTCAGTTATTCTTGAATGGAAGAATGGGTAGTCAAACACAGAGAAAATTGTATCAGTCTATCACGTGATGCTCTCTACTGTCATAGTTTGCTTTAGACAGGTAGGTAGATTTCCACTCCAGAACAATGATTTTTATCATTTTGCAAAAAAAAAAAAAAAAAAAAAAAAACAGGAGACCCGGTAATATTGTGGTGGCTTTCTGTGGGGTCAAAGGCTCCACCAGACCAAGTATATAGGTGTGCCTGGATTACATTTAGAGTTAAAGCTGGCGTTGTACCGACATCCCTAGTGAATATTAGCAAAGAATGAGGATTGTCCTGAAGACCAACCTCCCAGTAGGAATTTCAGGAAAAGGTAGGGGGAAGGGGAGGGGAGAAGGAGGAGAAATGGGACTTTACTGGTACGATAGGAGTGAAAATAATCAAGGGTATCATAAAATAGAAAAACTTTATTACATATCAGGGTTAAAATTGATCATCAAAAACTACAGGGTACATACAAAAATTGTTAGAGATTGAATAACTAGACATGAGCCAGTATATAATGGATGAACACATAGCTGATGGTGATCCAAAAATACCAACAATCAAGTTGTCCCTTTAGAGCCTTCTTACCAAACAAACATTGATCGTTGTTACCAGCCCTGATAGGCTGTTTTTCCAGCAGTGACACATCCCGGCTGGGACTTTGTAGATCAGTTCCCCTCCCGCTCTTAGCAAGCTTCCATCCTCTTTGGGTAAGATTTATATTCCATATGCCATTCTTGCAAACAAGCATGGACACTAGTCACCTTCCTGGGCTACCTGGCATTCTGAATTTTCGGTTGCACTCTACTATACTACTATATTTCTTTCTTTTGGTTATGGTGGTTTTTTTCTCGGTTTTATTTTGGTTTTCTTTGGTTTTTTTCTTGTCCCATCTTTTCCAAACTTCCAGGCCTTGGGATGATTCAGATGCCCTCACGTTTGTAAAGATTGCTTTTGCACGTGGCTCTGTAGTCTCCCTTCCTACTCTCCTCTCCCTCTATCTACACTGGCAACATATTTACTATCAATTTAAAATTTAGTGTCGCCCATGTTCGCCGGCGAGAGGATATGATGGTTGCACGCCCTGACTGGTGATCTTTCTGAGCCTACCTGATAAGGTAAAAGTGATCCTCCCAAAACTATGTTCAAAGATATTGTTACAATGTCTATACACATTGATGTTCTAATATGTTCGAGATAACTCATTGATCAAATGTCTTTTTGTCATCTTCAGAATGAGTATTATATACATATAATAAATCCTCCTGACGAAGTGGTTTGCCACGAAACATGTTGAGGTTGAGGTAGATATACCTCCAGCTGTTTTGGAAATCCCCATTTTTGGATCACCATCAGCTATGTGTTCATCCATTCTATACTGGCTCATGTCTAGTTATTCAATCTCTAACAATTTTTGTATGTACCCTGTAGTTTTTGATGATCAATTTTAACCCTGATATGTAATAAAGTTTTTCTATTTTATGATACCCTTGATTATTTTCACTCCTATCGTACCAGTAAAGTCCCATTTCTCCTCCTTCTCCCCTCCCCTTCCCCCTACCCTTTCCTGAAATTCCTACTGGGAGGTTGGTCTTCAGGACAATCCTCATTCTTTGCTAATATCCACCAGACCAAGGTGAAAGATCTTTGCATTTGGAGGAATTGAGAGATATTAGGAGGGAAATATGCTCCAGAATTTGTGTTCAGTAACTTTGAATTATACTACAGTTCTAGAAAATGTACATGAAAACAGCAGATTTGTGGTAACATCGCCAACATTCTGTGGACAAGAATAAATTCCTGCCCAGCCCTACAGGTGTAGTGTGAATTAGATTTTTTATTATTGGATAAGCGAAATGGATAGTTCTAAACCTCATAACTTAGTTTTGCAATATCTAAGGACCATTTTATTCTACATTTGTTGATTGCTGGGGTCATATGTTAAATTGGGCAGCACATGCATGTCGCAGTTGGAGGTACCAAAACAGGTACCATAATGTAGGCCAGAGCGCTTTTCAGATTCATAATATCCTTAAACAGTTTTTCAGTGAAGGTCTCTATGTAAATGTGAGCCTTCCACGCCTTTGGGTAGACTCAGAACCTTTACAATGTTTCCACAAGTCCTTGAGTTTTCAGCTGCTCTTTCCGTTGCATTTTCTCAGTTTTGGTGCTGGGGGCAATTTTGTCATGTTCTTGTTCAGATAGTGGCTAATAAGACTGTACTCCACCGTTAGGTGATCTATGCATTCCATCATGAAGGACTTGCAGTGTTCAGTGGTTTTCATGATGGTGTTAGCTATGTCAGGAGCGTGGAGAAGCCTGATAGTACAAGCCAGGGTAGAGGAGCTAGTCCCTACATATTTGAATGGATCTGTTGTTCCAGACGTCTTTATCTGCTGGCCAAGATTGCATCCACACATGTGGCACGTAAACAGGTTGACTGTCTCTGAGGCTGCAAGGGGTGGTATGTTGGAGTTTTCATGTCTTTTATGGGTTTTACTATTTTTTTTTATCTCAATATCTTTTTTTCTATGTTTGGGGTGCTGACATCGGAGCATTTGTTACACTTGTTAATAGCCATCTGTTTGTGGAGATTACTTTCTTTCACAGCACATCCCTGTGTCACTTGAATGAAACAAAAAAAGTGCAAGGACAGTTTACACTTAAACAACCTCACATTATAACATTCACATTTTGGCATGCCTAATAGATAAGAAATGTTAAAGGAGTTGTAAAGGCAGAAGCATTTTATGCATTAAGATAAAAAGTCTTCTGTGTGTAGCAGCCGACCCAGCACCCTCTAATATCTAACTGAGCCCATCTCTATCCAGTGATGTCCACAAGCCGCTTGGCCATCCAGGAATATTCCTCCTGATTGGCTGAGACATAGCAGTGGCGCAATTTGCTCCTGCTGCTGTCAACCAATGTCAGTTAGCCAATAAGGAGAGAGAGGGGCTGGGCCGAACAGCAGCTCCGTGTATGAATGGACACATGGAGCTGCAGCTCGGCTTGGGTTCCCCATAGCAAGCTGCTTGCTGTGGGGGCACTCTAAAGGAGGGAGGGGCCAGGAACAGTGAACAGGGACCTGAGAAGAGGAGGATTTGGGCTACTCTGTGCAAAACCAACTGCTTAGAGCAGGTAAGTATAACATGTTTGCTATTTAAAAAACAAAAAAAAAACACTAGACTTTACAATCACTTTAAACAGTTACTCCAGGTAGGCCAATTGTCCCTAATAAAAATTGTCCTACTACTGGCCAAATTTACATTGGTGTAGCCTCTGCAGAATCTTATTAGTAAAACCTCAGACTGTGCTCTTTGTCTTTGACAATTTTAGGCCTAGCCTTGCTATTTAACCACTTGCCAACCGCCCACCGCAGATATACTGCGGCAGGCTGGATCGGCTCTGCGAATCGACGTAGGGGTACGCTGGCTTGCGAGAGTGGTGCTTGGGGGCGAGCGCGCTCCGCAGGCAGCATGCTCCTGCCACCAGTAGGCAGCAGGAATGCCGATCGGCCACGATTGTTGCCAGGCACCCATGATCGCTCCCCGCTGAGAGAATGTTGTTCTCTCTGAAATGATCACAGAGTGCCTGTGATCCTTCTATACAGGATCACAGGTCTCTAAAATCATTTCAAAAGTCCCTCCCCCCACAGTTAGAATCACTCCCCTAGGCTCACAAATAACCCTTTGATCACCCCTAGGTTAACCCCTTCTCTGCCAGTGTCATTATTACAGTAACAATGCACATTTTTCTAGACAGGATAGTTTTGTTTCAAATTTGTTCATTAAGCTAATCATTTAATTTCATCATTATGTTAAAATGATTTGTTCACATATTAGGATTCCTTTAGCGTTATTTTCTATTCAAATTTAAAAATTAATTCAAAATAGAAATTAGAAAATGCATTTAAATTTGAAAATGCATTTGAATTTGAAAATGCATTTGAATTTGAAATGGAAACATATTGCCATAAATACAGTAAGGTATAAAAGTGAAACAGGATGATGATTCCTACTTAGGCTGCTATATAGAATGGAAAATATAGAACAGAAAATATAGAAAAGAAAAAATAGAAAGAATAAAATAAAAAATAGAATAGAAAATATTGAATAGAATAAAATTAAATAGAATATATAAAACAGGATACAATAGAATAGAAAATATAGAACAGAATAGAAAATATTGAATAGAACATAACAAAATAGAAAATATAGACTAGAATAGAAGAAATAGAATATAATAGAAAATATAGAATAGAACAGAAAATATAGAATATAATTGAAATATTGAATAGAATAGAAAATATTGGGTGGAAAAGAATACAACAGAATAAAATAGAAAATATGGAATAGAACAGAGCAGAACATATTATTGTCCATGTGATTCGTAACAAAACAAATCACACATGGTCAAGTAAAACAAATGTCTTTACTTTTATTGTCTAATTAATTTTAGTCAATTCTTCCTCATTAATATTGTGCTACTCCTGACCACTTTTACACTACTGTGCCATCTGCAGTTTCTGATTCCTAATGAGAATTTGGTAGAAACTGGCCAGCAGCAGGACAGTTTTACACCAGCGAGAACATGGACGGTCATAGTGAATAGCTTTTCTGTCAGTAAAAGCGGGTGTTTTAGGCTTGATGAAAAAGTGTGTGTTGCTGAGAACATCCTACGTGTGCATGGACACATAGGATAACATGGACTGAATAGTATGTATCAGCGCTGCTCAATAAATACAATATATAATGCAGAATATTTACCGCAATAAAAAATATAAAGTTCTATCAAAGTTAAGTACTTCACCGTGCTTATCAAATTATTAAATACATATAAACACATAAATAGTGTAAATAATCATACATTGCCAAAATAAGTACTCTATATCTTAAAAGTGTCCAGTGCTTATATAACAAAAAATATAAATATAATAAATCTTATGCATAAAACAGTGCTCAGTGCTTGATATGTGATAATAGTATCAAAATGTGTACAGAAAAAAATGTTCAATTATGAAATCTTCTTCCTTATTTAGTGCTCGGTGCTTGTCTGTGAATACACAATTTCCAAAGTGCTGGTGCGCTCGGGTGCTCCCCTCTTGGTCACCTACCCACCAGACAATGGAAAACCGCCTTAAGCAATCTTATCCTCCCTGATCACCAGCAACAGACTGCAGCACCATACACTGCTACTTCCTTCTATTGTACCGTATTACAGCAGCATACAACTAGAAGCATCCACGACCAATTTCCCCATGTGGGTTTAATAGACAAAGAGAATCCTCATTGTGCAGTATATCCATAAACTTTATTAAAAATTCAATGAAATTGCACTTACAATTTACAGCATGTAAATGAGCGAGATAGTTTTCCTAAGCCGGGACGCCAAACATGTCTCTGCGTTATGTGAGGTTGACGAAGCCGTCAACCTCCCGTAACACGTCACTTCCGGATAGCACGGGTGGAATGCAGAGACATGTTTGGCGTAAATTATAAGTGCAAATTCATTGAATTTTTAATAAAGTTTATGGATATACTGCACAATGAGGATTCTCTTTGTCTATTAAACCCACATGGGGAAATCGGTCGTGGATGCTTCTAGTTGTATGCTGCTGTAATACGGTGCAATAGAAGGAAGTAGCAGTGTATGGTGCTGCAGTCTGTTGCTGGCGAACAGGGAGGATAAGATTGCATAAGGCGGTTTTCCATTGATTGTCTGGTGAGTAGGGGACCAAGAGGGGAGCACCCGAGCGCACCAGCAGGCACCAGCACTTTGGAAATTGTGTATTCACAGACAAGCACTGAGCACTGAATAAGGAAGAAGATTTGATAATTGAACATTTTTTTCTGTACACATTTTGATACTATTATCACATATCAAGCACTGAGCACTGTTTTATGCATAAGATTTATTATATTTATATTTTTTTGCTATATAAGCACTGGACACTTTTAAGATATAGAGTACTTATTTATGCAATGTATGATTAATTTACACTATTTATGTGTTTATATGTATTTATTAATTTGATAAGCACGGTGAAGCACTTTACTTTGATAGCACTTTATATTTTTTATTGCAGTAAATATTCTGCATTATATATTGCATTTATTGAGCAGCGCTGATACATACTATTCAATCCATTTTAAAAAGGCACCCCCTTTTTTATCAGCAGCAGCCACTCTTATAGTTTTCAGATATTTAAATTTTTTACCTAAGCGCTGGCACTTCCTTTAAATTAAACATAGGATAACATGCTGGGGAGTGTATTGGCTGCAGAAAAAAAATCTAACGCCAAAAACAGCAGCTGTAAAAACGTTCCATTTGCATAAGGCCTAATAAGGAGCAGAGATGCAGGTATTGTTCACATCTACACCAATAGGTTTAGTGTTCTTATTTTAGAATAATCCATGATTCAGGAAATATTCAACTGAAGATTGCCCATCTGTTTTACCGGGGCATTTCAGCTCCCAAATGGCACTTCATCTTGGAAAGGGGTTTGACAAGACAATGCAAAATAGTCAGTTTAGCCTCATTAAAGTCAGCAGTTGTCAGAATGGTTTACAGAAGTCTAGGTACTGTGAGGAAAATACAGCTCTGCAGAGAAACTGTGTGATGGACTCCATCACCCTGGACTGGTTTTATAGCTGGACACTTTGGCTTACACGTTTAAACCATGCTATCTCAAAAGCAAAGATCTACAGAAAACAGCCACTCCATGAATTATCAACCTGTTGTCATGAGTTCCAAAAACTACAGTCCAAATGACTATATTGCCTTTGAAGGGATTGCCATAACATCAAAAGCACTTATTAGCAGCATGTTGTTTGTACCAAGATGGTCAGAAGTCACTACAGCTGATGTCATTAAACCTAAAGTGGTCATCATAGCTATAGAATGAAAGCTTTGAAAGAGAGGACTACCAATAGTTACATAGTTACATAGTTACATAGTTAGTGAGGTTGAAAAAAGACACCAGTCCATCCAGTTCAACCTATGAACTATGAATAGTAATTACCCATGTATTTTTTCTGTTGTTGTATTGAACTGTTTCAGGTTATTGTTCTGATGTCAAAAACAGTATCTCTCCTGCGCTTAAGTGGTATGCAGGAGGGTGAATGGTCTTGTTAGCATTGATAAGGTGGTCTTGCTGCCCCCTCAGGACCAAGGGTATCCAAAAACACTGTAAGACAACAACAAGAGAAGGGCGCACAGACCTTGTGCATTACCACTACAAATTGAATGAAAATCATAATGGGTAGTGTACATTATACTCACAAACATAGGATGTGTACATGCATGTAGGAAATGGCAACCACTCGCCTCTGAGTGGCGATTTTGGCTCTGAGCAAGAGGGTTCTCCCTCGAAAAGCATAAGAAAAACCAGGTCTTTGTGGACACCATCACGCCATCCAGCAGTAGAGAAGTGTTCTGGAGGCGAGTGGTTCCCATTTTTCACATGCATGTACAGATTCTATGTTTGTGAATATAATGTACATTACTCTGATGTATTCTGACATTTAGTGGTGGTTTAGGGCTATTGCAACTTGTTTACTTATGTAATTTAGTTTCTCCCTCTAGCCTTCCTCCCTGTTTAGTGCTGGTTAGTTTAGTCCTAGATTGATCCTCTCTGTGTCTTCTTTGTTCCCCTCAGTCAGTGTTAGTTCTTTGCAGAAACAGGGTTTAGGAATTTCATTGTTTAAAAGACATGTTGAAAATTTCCTCTATACTACATCTATCTGAAGTAAAATTGCATTGGATCCAACTTTTATGTCTATTTGGGCGAGTTTGGGTTTTCCGATCAGGTCCGCCTATCAGTTTTTTCAGGCGAACCTGATCGGATGCTCCATGCACCCCTATGGAGCGGCGGAGGGTGTCAGCGGTCTCCACTGACACCCTCTGCTATCCGATCCTGTGCATGAAATCCAGACGGATGGAAACCCTATTTTCCATCCGTATGGAGAATTGGATAGGATCGGATGAAAACGGACGGGTGGTGCATTTTCATCCGATCTCCCATAGAGGAGGGCGAGGAATCTGACAGGTCTGTCTCTGCAAAGTAAGCAGAGATGGACCTGTCATCCGCCTGCTCAGCAGGGATTGGTGGATTGATTCCTGCTGACTAGAACAGAGTCCGCCGGGTGGAAAGTCCGTGTGAAAGGACCCTAAAGCCTCGTACACACGCACCGATTGTTGGCCGTAAATTTTCGGCCAACGTCCGATCGGCCGATTGTCAGCTTGTTAGTATGATGCTTCCGACAACCGACTGCAACTTTTCGGCCGAACAAAATCTGGTGTGCATGCTATAAAATTTTTGTTGGCTGTCACCAGAACGGCCGATTGTTCGTCAGTCAGTACGGATTTCGGCCGACAAAAGTCAGATGAGCAAGACTGGGCATGCTCAGAGAAGAAAAAACACACGGAAAGTAAACCAGAACATGACATCACTTCTGCAGTTGGTTGTTGTTGGCCAACAAAATTCGTGTGCAGTCTAGAGCACATTTCAACCAACACAACAATACTGGACAAAAGAGGGCCGATCGGTCGGCCAACAATCGGTGCGTGTGTACGAGGCTTAAGTCAGCAGTTGACCATGGGTTTATGGAGGTATGCATAAAATGGCATTTAGAACAGAACACATGGCATGTTTGCATAAAGGCTTTTTATTTAACAATGCTTTGACGATGGTTCTACAAATCTACAGGTTTTCAATTGTACAACAATTACTAGCAAAATGATGACAGCTCTGGATCTGCTACTTGAGTTTTTACAGAGTGAAGGTAGGGTGAAAAGTACCGAAATAAATCTAAAGCAAAGAGAAAAGCCAAATATTTAACCTCAGATCTGGGCAGAAGGTATAAAAATCTGTCCATTTTCCAGCTAAGCTTTAAATTGGCAGAGTAGATCAACTTAGTGTTTAAGTGGTTTACTACCTAATGCTTATGATGTACTGGATACTGCCCATAAATAGCTTAGCTAGGGTAATTCAATCCATTTTGCTGAACAGCAATAAACACTAGGCACATGTAATACCCAGCAACATCTGGCACTGCCAGCAAAAAGATGCAAACTCAAGGCAACATCAACACTTTGCCTATGCATCTGGACAAAAGTGACCTTTTTAATGTCTCCAGATCCTGAAGAGTATCAGAGGGGAGGGAAATGATTTGTATTTGTTCAAGGTATGTTTACTTATTTTTATGATAGCTAAAATACATGTTAAAGGATAAGCACATTTATAAATAGGAATGTAAGGAATTTTTATTTTTTCATAGAAGCGCACTTTTATAACTTATTACTCATATGTTATAATTCATTTTTCAACATTTATAAATAAACATTATTTATATTGCAGTCTACTAGTCCTCAGATGTAGTGGCTGCATTCGTTTTCGAGGTTCAGACTTTTTTGGGGGGAACTTTTTCATCAAGTACACAAAATACCTGTTGATCTTGCCAGGAATGCAATGTCCTTGTAACTTACTGTGAGATGAACCACAAGCATAAAACAAGGTTCTCTTCCCTCTGTGAACTACTAATCTTTTGATCCCCAATTTAATGGAGATGACCAAAGGTAGATATAAGTGTAGTCCACTCTGGGTAGCAATCATGGTTGCTTCGATAGATACAGTGAAGGAGTGAGTGCAGCCACCCAGGGACAGGAGCTGGGTTATTGTTTTATGGCAGCATCAACAGGTAAAATTAAAGGTAAAAAAATCCTGAAAAATAAATTTACTGGGCAACACATCTAAGGACTGGTAAGCTGCAATGTAATGCATTTTTGTTTTTAGGGGGTTCAAAAGCTTAAAGGGAAACTCCACTATCATGGGGAAAAAATAGCAAAAAAAAGAAAAAATAATATAATGCATACAATTGCGACACAAGCCATATTGTAATTGAATGTTTTTAAAAATTCCTTTTCCTTTTCAATCCGCAGCCGCTGTAATCTTCTGAAAATGCAATGCAATATGGCTACCTGGAGTTCTGTACACAGAATGTGTACTGACCACACCCCAGAAACATATTTTCCTGCTTGTGTGATTGGCTCACCAATTTTCCCAGAAGTCTGCCTAAGATACAAGTCAGATTTCTGGCATCCCCTGAAACAAAAATGTCATTTTTGGTGAGATACTCCCAAAAGGAAATCACATCTAAAGGGATACAAAAACTCAGCAGCTTTCCTCATTGGTACTCTGCAGGTGCACAGCTGATTAATAATTATGAAACCCCTCCCATTAGACCCACTCAGCACAGAAGACCAAACATGGATTTCTTCAGAATAACAAAAGGTAGGAATCTGTAACAAAGGTTGTTATTATCCTTGCAATGTACAGAGATAAACCAGAGGGGAATGTTTTTTTCTCAACAAAAGTGGAGTTACGCTTTATGGATAGAATAGTGATGATGAGAGCAGAAGACAACTGTGATATAATATAAAATACTGTGACCTGCTATAATGGACCTCTACTAAAATGTTAATATAAATCTGTGGTAATGGTCTTTCTGGGAAAAGAAAATGAAGAGTAACAGAAGAGCAGAAACTACAGTATTACCAGTCCCACAAGGCTGTAAACTTTATATGAACATTGCAAGATCCGTAAGTCTACTTTAACAGCCTGCCCAGAATTCATAAAGTGATTAGGCACCAGCTGTCATTTTTTAGGCATTCAGATATCTGTATTCCAAGCATATGGGCTGTAAATTTATGTGCAGTATAGGGTACTTTTAGAAAAGCAAGGTAAGTATATCTTTTTGTTCATTTCTAAAGTTGAATCTTGCAATTGGTTTGCCTAAAATACCAGAAACCATAATGACTTCATTTTATTTTAATTATTCCTGGTTACACAGTTCTTCCATCATTAGGTTTGTTGTCTCATGTAGTAGTTTACTATGTTAATGACTCCTCATCTAAGGAAAACATTCCGGTACGTTTCTTCATTATCATAAGTGTAGCTTAGCCATAATATTGTCACTCCATTATAGCTGTTATTGGTTCTCGAGGTGGCCAAATAAGTACTTACAGTGCCTCACAAAAGTGTGTATACCCCTCACATTTTTGTAAATCTTTCATTTTATATTTTCATGTGACAACACTGAAGAAATGACACTTTGCTACAATATAAAGTAGTGAGTGTACAGCTTGTATAACAGTAATAATTTGCTGTCCCCCTCAAAATAACTCAACATACAGCCATTAATGTCTAAACCACTGTCATCAAAAGTGAGTACACCCCTAAGTGAAAATGTCCAATTTGGACCCAATTAGCCATTTTGCCTCCCTGGTGTCATGGGACTCGATAGTGTTACAAGGTCTCAGTTGTGAATGGGGAGCAGGTTTGTTAAATTTGGTTTTATCGCTCTCACTCGTTCATACTGGTCATTGGAAGTTCAACATGGCACCTCATGCCAAAGAACTGTCTGAGGATCTGAAAAAATAATTGTTGCTTTACACAAAGATGGCCTAGGCGGTAAGAAGATTGCCAAGACCCTGTAACTGAGCTGCAGCACGGTGGCCAAGATCATACAGCAGTTTACTAGGACGGGTTCCACTCAGAACAGGCCTCGCCATGGTCAACCAAAGAAGTTGAGTTCACGTGCTCAGCATCATATCCAGAGGTTGTCCTTGAGAAATAGACATATGATTGCTGCCAGCATTGCTGCAGAGGATGAAGGTGTGGGGAGTCAGCCTGTCAGTGCTCAGACCATACGCTGCACACTGCATCAAATTGGTCTGCATGGCTGTCGTCCCAGAAGGAAGTCTCTTCTAAAGATGATGCACAAGAAAGCCCAAAAAATGGTTTGCTGAAGACAAGCAGACTAAGGACATGGATTACTGGAACCATGTCCTGTGGTCTGATGAAACCAAGATAAACTTATTTGGTTCAGATGGTGTCAAGTGTATGTTGCAGGCAACCAAGTGAGGAGTAGAAAGACAAATGTGTCTTGCCTACAGTCAAGCATGGTGGTGGGAGTGTCATGGTCTGGGGCTGCATAAGTGCTGCTGGCACTGGGGAGCTACAGTTCATTGAGGAAATTATGAATGCCAACATGTACTGTGACATACTGAAGCAGAGCATAATCCCCTCCCTTCAGAGAGTGTGCAGCAAGGCAGTATTTCAACATGATAACGACCCTAAACACACCTCCAAGACGACCACTGCCTTGCTAAAGAAGCTGAGAGTAAAGGTGATGGTCTGGCCAAGCATGTCTCCAGACCTAAACCCTATTGAGCATCTGTGGGGCATCCTCAAACGTAATGTGGAGGAGCGCAAGGTCTCTAACATCCACCATCTCCGTGATGTCGTCATGGAGGAGAGGAAGAGGACTCCAATGGCAACCTGTGAAGCTCTGGCGAACTCCATGCCCAAGAGGGTTAAGGCAGTGCTGGAAAATAATGGTGGCCACACAAAATATTGACACTTTGGGCTCGATTTGGACGTTTTAACTTAGGGGTGTACTCACTTTTGTTGCCAGTGGTTTAGACATTAATGGCTGTGTGTTGAGTTATTTTGAGGGGACAGCAAATTTGCACTGTTATTCAAGCTGTACACTCACTACTTTACATTGTAGCAAAGTGTCATTTCTTCAGTGTTGTCACATGAAAAGATATAATAAAATATTTACAAAAATGTGAGAGGTGTACTCACTTTTGTGAGATACTGTTTATGGAATGAAAGACATGGATGTTTTTTACAGGTTTAATCATCTGTCTTTGGTCATTAGATTTCTATATATCCAGAATTCAACTAACTTTGAACTATATTGCCTATTTCTCTTTTCAGAGAAACAGAAACCTCTAGGCCCAATAAAGTGCATGGTTGGCGTGTGCGCTGTGATTAGACACAGTGGGAGGCAGCCCGTGGGAGGAGCGGTGGCAATCACCGCCAGCCTCCCGCGATCGTTAGAGAAACTGACAGAAGACCCGACTGCTTATGTAAACCCCCCCCCCCCACAGTAATTAAGCACAGTTAGGCATACATTAATCCATTTGATCACCCCCAATGTTAACCCCTTCCCTGCCAGTGTCATTTATACAGTAACATTGCATATTTTATAGCACTGAAAACTGTATTAATGTCACTAGTCCCCGAAAAGTGTGAAAAATGTCATAGGGGTCCAATCTGTCCAAATATTTCTGTTATAGTGATCATCACTGTAACAGCAATCACAGTTTGAAAAATAAAAATCCCTGAACTCCCCCCAACAGTAGTACAGTGTCACTAAGGTGTCAAATACTCTGATGAAAGAATGTAAAAAAAAAAAAAATAGTAAAAAAATAAAACCAATGTTAAAAAAATAAAAAAAATGTAAAAAAGAAAAAAAGTAAAAAAAAAAACACCCCTATGTATTTATTTATTTATTTTTAACATTTTTTTTTTAAGAACATTTTATTGAAGTTCAACTCTGTACAACAAAATCAACAATACAACCAATAAAATGAGACAGAATACATGGGTTCAACAGCCAAGGAAGATTGGTCACAGTATAAACCGATAAGATTATCGAGGAACTCCTCGCGGAACAACAATAATTGTAGAAAGAAGTATGTTGGTATAAAGGATACCATTTAACACAAGAAAAAGGGGGAGGGGGGGATTAAAAGGGAGAGAAAGGAAGGGTAAGAGGTAGGAAACACAGGGGGAGGGGAGGGCAAGCAGAGAGCAGGCTTGAGGAAGGGGGAAAAAAAAAAAGGAGGAAGAGAGAGGGGGGGGACTAAAGGGGAAAGATGTAGGTAGAAGGTGAAGGGAGGGTACAATGGCAATAGGGAATGCGCTGCTAGACGCCAGAATGTGAAGCACCAGATACCATATTCTCAGCTACCTCTTGAAAAGCCTGATTCATGCATTGGCTAATAATCTTACTATACAGCTATTATTCATAAACGGGTACTTTTTTGATGACACTTGACTCCAATCAGGGCTATTGAGGAGAGTGGAGAGAAGTGTCATCAGCAAAAATAAAGGAAAACGGTCATAAGATCAATAAGGTCAATAAGGAGGATCTAGGTCAGACTAGAGAAAGGAATGCTTTCCCTGGGAGGGAAGTTGGTCCACTTCTTGAGAAAGCGGGAGTTGCCATTGGAGAGGTGTTGCGTCAGTCCCGTGACTTCCCGGTCCCGAAGGAGATATAAATCGTTAGTCAGTTCGGTGAGCGTGGGTGGGGATGTATCCATCCAATGTTTAAGTATCAATCTTCGGGTTATCATAAGACAGGATATCAGCCAAGGCTTGTGGCCAGACAAGAGTGCCCGATATTTTTAACATTTTAACATACTGTCACCATCAGTATCCCTAATCACCGCCACACCAGTCATATAATGACACTTTACTGTACTGGTGACAGTATGTAAAAAAACTGGGGAAAAAATTATTTAATTTCTTTATATTCCAAAAAAGGGACAAAAAGTTACAACCTCAAAAAACTCTCCATGGCTCCTACTAATTACCTCAGGCTGTATACTTTTCAAAAAGGGCTAATTTGGGGATATTTGTACTGTCCTGGCATTTTAAGGGCCTCAAGATCTGAGATAGGCTGTCCGTACATCAGGATTAATCAATTTTCAAATATAAAAGCCATAGTTCCAATTCATATGTCTTTATTGGGATTTTTTTTTACCAAAGACATGCAGCACATTACATTTTGTCCTAAAGTTATCAAGAAATTTGATAAGCACTTCTACCTAGCAGTCCTAGGGGTTGCCGGTTCAGTTTCCAATCATGACACTACCTGCCTGGAGTTTGCATGTTCTTCCTGTGCTTGCGTGGATTTCCTCCCACACTCCAAAGACATACTGGTAGGTAACTGCATCCTGTCTAAACTGTCCCTGGTGTATGAATGTGAGTTAGGGGCTTTAGATTATAAACTCCTTGAGGGCAGGGACTGATATGAATGCACAATATATATGTAATGTGCTGCAAAAAATGACAGCGCTATATAAGTACCTGCAATAAATAAATAAATAAATAAACAGAAAGTAAAAAATATTGTTTTTTAAAAAATTGTGGTCTTTTTTAATTTATGTAGCAAAAAAAAAAACCAATGACGATAAAATGCCAAAAGAAACCTCTATTTGTGTGAAAAAATGATATAAAGTTAATTTGCGTACAGCAGGGGTCTTCAAACTATGGCCCTACAGTTGTTCAGGAACTACAACTCCCATCATGCCTGGTCATGTCTGTGAATGTCAGAGTTTTACAATGCCTCATGGGATGTGTAGTTCCGCAACAGCTAGAGGGCCTTATGCCTCGTACACACGCAACGATTATCGGCCGACCGATCGGCCAGCTTTTGTCCAGTGTTGTTGTGTTGGTTGAAATGTGCTCTAGACTGCACACGAATTTTCTCGGCCAACAAAAACCAACTTTAGAAGTGATGTCATGTGCTGGTTTACTTTCCGTGTGTTTTTTTCTTCTCTGAGCATGCCCAGTCTTGCTCATCTGATTTTTCTCTGCCGAAATCTGTACTGACTGACGGCAAATCGGGCGTTCTGTTGACGGCCAACAAAAATGTTATAGCCTGCACACCAGATTTTGTTCGGCCGAAAAGTTGGAGTCGGTTGTCGAAAGCATCATACTAACAAGCCGAAAATCGGCCGATCGGACGTTGGCCGAAAATTCACGGCCAACTATCGATGCGTGTGTACGAGGCTTCAGTTTGAAGATCCCTGGCGTACAGTGTTGCATGACTGAGCAATTGCCAATTAAAGTAGCACAGTGCTGAAAAGCAAAAAATACCCATGGGGTAAAACCTTCCAGGAGGTCAAGCAGTTAATGGACATTATTTATACTTCAGTTCACTTTAAAATGGAAACAATATAACATTCCATGTGGTCCTATAAAATATTCTGTTACACAAGAAGTATCACTGATTCAATTATGACTTTAAATGCCTCTGCACTATCAGAGAAAATACTTCTTTTAACAGTGCAATCAGTTTAAATGGCATTGTTTTGCCCTCGTGTAAATGAGGGTGCCGTAATGAATTTTTCCTACAAATTAAACTTGATCAATTTTCTTACCTAATCAAATGACACAGAGCCTAGTTTTCATTTAAATGCTAATGAATGAATATTCAACATCGTTAAGGAGGTCTACCTAATACCTTATTGTCTTATTGTCTCATTTGGATTCCATCTTTTGCTTATTATATTTTATCGAAGATGACACAACAACTTGCTGCACAAGACAGCTACACAATACTGACCTTAAACCGCTGACTAAGAATGTCGTGACATCCATTTTCCAAAACAAAATAGTGGCATTATTGTCACCTTAAAAGGCATTCGTTTTTTTTGGTCTTCTTTTTGAGGGGAAATATTCCAAAAATAGTAGTAGGTAGAATGTGCTAAATTCATCACTGAATTAGACTAAAGCCCCGTACACACGTACCGATTGTCGGACGAACGATCGGTAGTCTTTTGTCCAGGGCTGTCGTGTCTGTTGAAAACTGCAAAAGATTGCACACGAATTTTGTCGGCCAACAACAGCCGACTGCAGAAGTGATGTCATGTGATGGTTAACTTTCCTTGTCATTTTTCTTTTCTGAGCATGCCCAGTCTTGCAAATCTGCTGTCTGTCGGCCGAATTCTGTACTGACTGGCGAACAATCGGCCGTTCTGGTTTTGGCCAACAAAAATTTTAATGCCTGCACGACAGATTCTGTTCCGTCGAAAATGCGCTGTCGGAAGCATCATACTAACAAGCCTACAATCGGCCGATCGGTCGTCGGCCGAATATTTACGGCCGACAATCGGTACGTGTGTACGGGGCTTTAGGCTGAGCGCGCTCCACAAAGTTCAAAGATTATCACTAAAAAAAGGCTAAAAGGATGTGTGTGCAAAGTGGTGGTTTTCCCTAAAGTAACCAATCAGATTCTAGCTGTCTTTTAAAACAACTCTGTCACGTGTTTAAAAAATATATTTAGAAAGGACTTTTCTACAAAGTGAAAGGTTAACCACTTCTGGACCAGAAGGATTTGCCATTTTTTGGGATTCGGCACTGCGTTACTTTAACGGACAATTGCACGGTCATGCGACTCTGTACCCAAATGTCCTTTTTCTTCCCACAAACAGAGCTTTCTTTTGGTGGTATTTGATCACCTGTGCGATTTTTAGTTTTCGCGCTAAAAACATAAAAAGAGCAACAAGTCTGAAAAAAAAACACAATATTTTTCATTTTCTGCCATAAAACAATCCCCCCCCCCCCACCCCCAAAAAAAATTTAAAAATTATTTTTTTTCATCTTTTTAGGCCAATTTGTATTCTGCTACATATTTTTGGTAAACAAAATCCCAATAAGTGTATTTTGATTGGTTTGCGCAAAAGTTATCACGTCTACAAACTAGGGGAAAGATTTGTTTTTATTTATTTATTTATTTTTTACTAGTAATGGCGGCAATCTGTGATTTTTAGCGGGACTGCGATATTCCAGACAGATCGGACCAGTAGCTGACATTTTTTACACTTTTGGGGGGACCAGTGACATTACTACAGTAATCAGTGCTAAAAAATATGCACTGTTACTGTAATAATGACACTGGCAGGGAAGGGGTTAACCTAGGGGTGATCCTAGGGGAGTGTTTTCTAACTGTTTGGGGGATAGGACTTGTGAAATGAACACAAAGACCTGTGATCCTATATAGAAGGATCACAGGCGCTCTGTGATCATTTCAGAGAGAACATAGGTCAGCTGTGTTTAAAACAGCAGACCGTCATTCTCTCTCAGTGGGGAGCGATCGCGGGTGCCCGATGGAGCGGTGCTCACCCGTAGGAGCGCTCCTGCGAACCGCCGCATAGGTACGGTGGTTTGCGCAGCTGAGCGGGGAGTGATCCAGGGTGCTCGATGGCAGGTGCTCAACCCCAGCAGCGCTCCTGCGAACCGCCGTATAGGTACTGTGTTTTGCGCAGCTGGGCGGGGAGCGATTGCAGGTGCCCAGTGGTGGGTGCTCACCCCCAGGAGCGCTCCTGCGAACTGCCGCATAGGTATGGTGGTTTGCGCATCTGAGCCAGCCTGCCGCAGTATATCTGCGGCGTGCAGTCGGCAAGTGGTTAATACTTACCTGTCTGACTGTGCTGCCGAACTCAGTTTTATTTAAGCTGTACCTTGGCTGAAAAACCTTCAGCATCCAAAGTTCCAGCAGTGTCAAATGCTGCCTCCCACCTCATTCCCTTGGGTGTTCCAGATGTGAACGATGTTTGAGTTACTGTGTCTCCTGAGATTGGCAGCAGCCAGTAGTCGGGATGAAAAAATAACTATGAAAGCGGTATTAAACCCAAAACCAAAAATTTTATATATTGCAGCTTACCATTCATTAGATATGGTGGCTGCATCTGTTTTTACCTGGTAATCTAGCCAGTAACACTCCTCCTGTATTAGTGAGACACAACTCTGGATGAATGAGAAAAGGAGGCACAGCAGGCAGCAACATTGTCAGTCAGGTGCTGGGAGGGCAGTGTTAAATGTATTAGCTCCAAACTCCAGCTCACATGTTATACTCAGTTACAGCAAATGGTTTATTTCCTTTTGGGATAAAGGTTTTACATGAATAAATAAAAGCTGACCATTTTATACACCTACGCCAGTGTTAAATGGTTTGTCTCATCCATGTAAACTGATACCTTCGGCCAGAGAGGGTGCGCTTTTGAAAAACACTTACACTGTTATACAAGCTGTACACTCACTACTTTACATTGTAGCAAAGTGTCATTTCTTCAGTGTTGTCACATGAAAAGGTATAATAAAATATTTACAAAAATGTGAGGAGTGTACTCACTTTTGTGAGATACTGTATGTATATATATATATATATATATATATATATATATATATATATATATATATATATATATATATATATATAAATGTTTGGGGGTTCTAAGTAGTTTTCTAGCAAAAAAAAGTTAATTTTTTTATGAGAAGAAGTGTCAGAATTGGCTTGGACTGGAAGTGGTTAAAAGATTTATCAGTCAAACACTCCATGGAAATGAGCTGAATATTGTGTGTATTTTCTTTATTTTGCAGTTTAGGTTGACTTGGTTGACACTCTTCTGGCTAAGCCTACTAATTTAATAAGTCCATTGAGCATTCTCAGGATGCAGCTTGCACAAACCCAATTCCCCACATAGCTCGCCCAATGGGTTTAAGCATTCTACATTGACATTCCTAGATGAAGGAAATCTTTCCTGTTTAGTATTAAAGACATTATTAAAGTCGCCTATCAATATAATTGGAAGATGAAATATATTGGCCAAAAAACTTTATAAACAGCTGAATTACCTCATATGACTATGGAGGGGGAATATATACATTGGCAATCAAAAAACACCCATCAAAGAGTCTATCACATAGAAAAAGATATCTCCTATACTTATCTATCTCTGCCCGTACACAGGAGAAGCTGCCGTTGCCATATACCAGAATGGACGTGCCTTTAGCATAAGAAGAATATGTAGTGTGATAAACCATTTTTATACTGCTGCATGTCAAGAACTGAACTATTTCTGGGGTGGCATAGGTCTCCTGTAGACAGACAAAGACTGGTTTTAAATTTGTAAAAAAAGTATAAAGTATAAAAGTATACTGTATTTAAATAAGTATAAAAAAATTGACTTACATTTCAAGGATCTATTTGCTCCTTTCAAATTTGATGAAACAACCTTCGTTACTTGACCAAGCATATACACTCCCTGGCCAAAAAAAGTCACTACCAAAAAAAAAAAGGTCACACATGTTGGACCGCCTTTAGCTTTGATTACGGCGTGCAATCACTGTGGCATTGTTTCAATAAGCTTCTGCAATGTCACAAGATTTATTTCTGTTGCATTATGTTGCATTATTTTTCACCAAGATCTTGTATTGATGATGGGAGAGTCAGACCACTGCCCAAAGCCTTCTCCAACACATCCCAAAGATTCTCAGTGGGGTTAAGCTCTGAACTCTGTGGTGGCCAATCCATGTGTGAAAATGTCTCATGCGCCCTGAACCACTCTTTCACAATTTGAGCACCATGAATCCTGGCATTGTCATCTTAGAATATGCCCATATCATCATGGAAGAAAAAATCCATTGATGGAGTAACCTGACCATTCAGTATATTCAGGTATTCAGCTGCCCTACTTCTTTGGGCACATGCAGCAACTATCCAATAGGATAGTTACTGCATGCTTAGTTTAGTTAGTTGCTTAGTTAATTTCAGGTGGTGACTTTTTTTTGGCCAGGTAGAGTATATATACAGTATATGTAAAGAATCATGGAAAGCCTATCACAGTTGCTCTAGAATATCTGAACCCACATACCATAAAGAAGGACTAGATTATGTATATATGCATACATTAGATTTTATATTGTTAAACACTAATAGTCCTAAACCTGAAAATAATTCTGCAAGAAAAAAGTAATAAAAGAAAAAAAAGAAGAAAAAGAGAGAAAAAAAAAAAATAAGAATATAAACCTTATATAGTCTAAAACTGAGAATATACTATCTGATATTATCCAGTCCAGGTACCCCAGAAAAAAAGTATTTACAATTATACCAAAGGGCCAGCATTTGGCAGAGGGCATGCCAAAAACCACAGCCAAGTCCATGCCACATGGCAGTTAGCATCTCCAAAAATAGGAAAAAAAAAACCCCAAAAGAACAGCACACACATTCCCCGAAGGGAAAGGGTGGAGAGAGGTGATTCTAAAACTAGCTGGACTCACTCCAAAGGCTCTGTAGTAAAAGGAAAAAACAATTTAACCACTTAAGCCCCAGAAGATTTTACCCCCTTCCTGACCAGGGGGTATTTTGCGATTCGGCACTGCGTGAATTTAACGGACAATTGCACGGTCCTGCGACGCTGTACCTAAACAAATTTGATGTCCTTTTTTTCCCCACAAACAGAGCTTTCTTTTGGTGGTATTTGATCACCTGTGCAATTTTTTGATCATGCGCTATAATCAAAAAAAGAGCAACAAATAACAATATTTTTCACATTTTTTATATGAAATTCCCCAAAAAAATGTAAAAATCAAAATTTTTAAAAATTTTGGCCAATTTGTTTTCTGCTACCTATGTTTGCCTGGCCGGGGCTGACCGCCGCAGTATATGTACTTGCGGCGGTCGGGCAACCGGTTAAACTCAGTTGTATGCAGATTTTTTTTTTTTTTTACAGAATGACTCTCAGTGGTCATGCCCTAAACACATTTATTCATATACACCCCAACTTAAGTACCCCTTTAGAGATAAAAAAAAGAAAAAAAGGAGGAGGAGAAGGGGAAGTTCTTTCCCCTTCCTCACTAAGTACCCAATCCTGAGGTACTTTGTGAAGTAGTTTATTATTTATTTGTAGTGCCTATCAATCCACTCTGTGGCAGCTTGAGGGGTTTCAAAAAAGTGCACGAAAGTGAGTAATTTGCCACCACTCTAATCTTTGATTGAAACAGCATTGAATATTGCAGATGTAGTTTTTTCCTGACGTCTTAGAATTTGTTGCGCTGCTTTTGTACTTCCAGGGAGAGGTCGGGAAAGAACATGACCTTAGCTCTATTGAAAAAAAAAGTATTTTAGAGTTCTCACTCTCCTAAGAATGAGATTCCTGTCATGATAATTAGGAAGCCGTACTAGAAATGAATGTGGGAGGCTCCCAGAAGGCAGAGGCCTAGTAGGTACATGATGGGCTCTTTCCACAGAAAAAGTATTAGAGAGGTGTTCTTTGCCTATAATTTCTCATAGCCATGTTTCAACAAATTCTGTGGGATTGGGACCCTCAGTGTATTCCAGAAGACCCACCAGCCTGATATTGTTACGTCATACACGATTCTCTAGATATTCCAGTTTATGAGTATTAATGTCAATTTTTTTTACAACTTTAACACCCGTACAGATTGGCTGGAGGGTATCTTTTAGATCACTTACATGGCCCTTCAATGCGGTTGTGTACTCCCACACTTTCTGTACATCTTGAAAGAGAAGAATAAAGTCCCCCCTAAGACTTTGTACTTGACCAGTTAAATGATTAAAGAGAGATCTGGCACTGTTGTACTTAGAATAGCTACTACAACGTATTAATAGTCAGGTTAGAAAAAAAGACACAAGTCCATCTAGCTCAACCAATAAAAAACAAACAAAAAAAAAAAACACAACCATACAATCCCATATACACAATCCTATACCCACAGTTGATCCAGAAGAAGGTGAAAAACCCCAGCAAAACATGATCCAATTTGAAACAGCATGATATGAACCCCTTATGTATTTGTACATGTTGATAATTTCCCCCCTTAATCTCCTCTTCTAAAGAGAGAATAAAATCAGTTCCTCTGATCTCTCCTCCTAGCTGAGCTCCTCCATGCCTCTTATCAGTGTGGTTGCCCTTCTCTGCACTTTCTCCAGTTTGCTGATATCCCTTTTGAGAACCCTTGCCCAAAACTGAACTGCATATTCCAGACGAGGCCTTACTAATGATTTGTACAGGGGCAAAATTATATCTCTCTCTCTCTGCAGTCCATGCCTCTCCTAATACAAGAAAGGACTTTGCTTGCTTTGTAAACCGCAGCTTGGCATTCCATGATATTATTAAGCTTATGATCTACCAGAACACCCAGATCCTTCTCCACTATGGATTCCCCCAGTTCTACTCCCCCTAGTATGCATGATGCATGTATAATCTTAGCCCCTACGTGCATACATTTATCAACATTAAACCTAATTTGACACATATTTGCCCAATGAACAGTGCATTGAGGTTGGCTTGGAAGTTGGAGACATCCTGTAAGAACGTTATTCCACTGCATAGCTTGGTGTAATCCCAGACCCTATATCACTTATATATGTGTTAAAAAGTAAGGTCCCAACACTAAACCTTGAGGTACACCACTAACAACCCTAAACCATTCTGAGTAAGAATTATTACCATTACTCTCTGAGTTCTATCTTTTAGCCCATTTTCTATCCATTTACAAACTGATCTTTCTAAGCCTTTACCTTACACATTAGTTGTGTGTGGAGAACTGTGTCAAACGCTTATGCAAAGTTTTCCTCATAAAAAGAAACCAGGTTTGTTTGACAACTTCTGTCTTTCATGAATATATATTTTTTTCCAGCAATAACTCATCTATGTGGTCTTTTTTTAAACTCTCCAGTATCTTAAAGTACTGCTTTAAGCACATACATCAGTGAGGGTTCTGTAGGCTCTAATGATGTTGAAATATCAGTCAATTTAGTGACAGGCATTTCTGTACCTGTACTTGTATTTAGAATGTTCTCTGCAACGCAGGCATCTTGATCCAGTTGTTTAGTTGCATTATCATCCACAGTGGAGCAAGGATCTTTAAGTTCTTTGGGCTCTTCACTGGCCACATTCTGAAAATGCTCTTTTTCATTTTCTTTTATAGCCCTAGTAGATCTTCCAGGTCTAGTAATAATCATAACTTCCTTGGCTTCCTTGACCTCCTTGGCCTCTTTAGCTCTCTCTAATATCAATTGGCCACCCTGTGATTGTTAACGAGATCCGTCTGCATCTTAGGAACCCCATTCTGCAGCCCCTTGTCCCTCTCTCATCCTGGTCATACTGTAGGATTAACTGTCTATCCCCTTTTTTTGTTGCCTGTAGTTACTGACCATGTGCTAAATTAATCATAGGAGTTTTCAACCTCTCTCACTTTGACCAAAAGTTCCTGCCAGTCCTAAATATAAGAAGGGTGCAAGGCCCCCATCACATGCATGCTTGTGTATGAAGAGATGATCTGATCTGCTATTAATGAATACTTTTATAATGTACAGTTTACAAATTCTCTTATTTGTTAAACTGATTTTTTGACTTGGTGTTGTGTAACTGCCTGTAATTTTCCCTTAAATTTAGTTACCATAAATCCCTAAACATCAGCTTCACAGTAGGTGTGAATTTGATTACTGAGATATAAAAAAAAGAACAAAATTGAGGAATTAATAACATTTCTACCTGTAATGTACAGTACTTGCTGTGCCATCTTCATTTTCACAGTTATAACTAATTAAAGCTGAAAGGAGAAGTATAGCCAAAGCTCGTTTGGCTATTTTTCTCCTATGGATCACAAGAGTGCAATTCGTTTTGCACTCCTGTGACCCATTTTCAGCAGAGAGCAGGCTGAAGTCCGCTGTTTGCTGATGTCACAAAAGTCAGTCCAGACACCGCGTCATCGCGACAATGGAAGTCAGGATCCACCAGGTGCCTTGACCGACACCTGGCTCAGCCTCTCAGTGAGTCCGCAGTATTGCTTGTTGTTTCCCTATAGCTGATCATTACCACACTGTCAGAATACACAGATCAGCACTGCAGTCATTGGCTGCAGGCGCTGATCGAATGCTAGTTTTCCACCAGGACCATTCGACAGAAGCCGGTCTAATGATCAGCTTCTGTTGACCAGAGAGCAGTACTCATGTAACTGCTTTAGATCTCACCTTGCAAATATACACCTATGAGGCCATGTGCCCAAGAGTGCCTAGGCACCTTTTCATATGAAGTGGTAATTTGTTAAGAATTTAGGACAAACTGTACTTTTTTTCAGTGTATTATTTAGGTACAATTAAAATTGTTAAATGTTCCCTATAACATACCAGAATTGCACTTTTTAAGTTCAGCTCCACTTCAATAACTCTGAGAATGAAAAGATTGAAGCCATTTGGATCAGGATGAAGAATTTTCAGAAGGAGCATACATAGATAGCATACAATCTCTCAGTAAAGATTTCCTTTGATGTGGTAATAAACCCCAAAAAATAGAAAATTGCTAGGAGGTTGCTTTTTTTGGCAGGAGAGACATACAAAGCCTCTTCTGCCCAAAAAACCTTCCTCCTACCTGTAGATTTGTTTTTACTTTTTGAGTACACTGCGTGGTGGATATGTACTCTTGGCTCTTTTCTTAAAAGGAAATGGGCCAGGTGCAGGGAATAATGTAACTCCTGTGAGCATCATTATTCACTGTTCAATGGCTGGAAAGGATTAGTATGAACCCTGATATCTCATACTCCTACTAGTCCTAGAACCTTACTGCAGAAGCCTCCTGGCTTTTGTGACTCGGGGTATCCTAGAAGGATGTAGGAGCAAGAACATGTCACTATTGCCTAGGCAAGAATGGCAGCAGGGCCCACGCTGGAATAAAAATGGTAAAAACAAATAAACAAAAGAGAAAAAAATATATTTTTCAAAAAATGGAGGGTGAGGTTTGCAAAGGGTTAGAGAAAGGTTTTTAGAGTAAAGGTCTGCTTTAATTATTGAGTTTTGTTATTCACTGTTGACTGAACTTATTTTAAAATGCAATAAAAAGACTAATGTAAATGATGCACTCACATTTGTTAGAAAGACGTGATAAATGTGCAATGTGAGAAAATAAAAAAGAAACCTCCTACCCTCATGACAGGTAAAAGGAACATTGTTTTAAAGGAATAATGTAATAAGTTCATACTACGCAAAATACATTAGCCCCTGAAAAGAAGGCATTATGAAATACATGATCCTATACTTACAGTGCTGCCAGTTTCCCCAGTACACTGCCCCTGGCACCGAGGCCCCCTGAAAAATCTTGACTTCTTGATATAGGTCATAATTACACCTTCGCAAGTTTCCACTATGTAATGCTATATGAGTGATCTATCACCAGCCAAAGAAATGGTCCTCATTTTACACCCGAGCACTACATGAACAGTTGTATTTACAAACACAGACATTCATGAAAGTTTGAAAAAGGTAATACATAGGAATTTAAAAAGAAAATGCACTTTAGCTTATCATGTAGTTTTGGCATAGTTCTGTGTTAGTTTAGGAACTAGAAATAGCAACCTGAAAATTTTTCAGAGACAGTAACACAGGTATGGGCCTAATGGTAAAAAGTACAAACGTAACATTTTCACACCATTTTTCCCCATTGTCTAAATAGAAGTAAAAAGAAATAACATTTATATTTTTATAAATGTATATATATTATAAATATTTGATTAAAAAAATATCTTTAGATTTTTCATGTTGCTATTGTGTCTCCTAATCTCAAAACAATGAAATACGCGAAAACAAGCTAAAAATACTTCGAAACATAAACAACACCCAATAAACCCTTAAACACCTTATTTAAAATACCTAAAACCACTTTGAAAATCTTCAGAATTTTACCTAAAATAATCAAATTTTGTTGACATATCAGCAAATGAAATTGGTCACTTTCACTAATTCCTAATCCTGATGCAATAACTCTAAAATCTCATTAAAAGCAAGCAATTCATCATATGCATTGAGTTGTTAAAGCCAGTCCATCAATTATAAGCTGTAAGTAAAATGTGGTAAAAATCTAAACATCCATGTTTGTACTGGATTATAGTTGGAAAAATGTGTGCAGAACTATATGCTGTTTTTAGTTCCCACATATATTGAGGGAACAATTGTAAAAGCGGTTTTAGTATTGTATTTTGTTTAATGAATTACTCGTTTTACTATAAATTCTTAAATTTTCCTCCTACTCAGAACTCCAGCTGATATTTTAATTCAGGCATATCATCCCATGTCTTTGGGTCCATTTTAATGGAACTCAATAGGTCAGGAAGAGGGCAGTTATGGTAAGATGTTGATCAAGAATCAATTTAATTTTAAACTCATCAGCCAGTATTATTAATAAAAAAATAAATATAATTGAGCCGTCCTGTGTATAGCAAAATAAATGTATTATACGTTCCTCTAGACGTCTCACAACTTCTATGAATTTTAAACTCATCACCCAGTATTATTAATAAAAAAATAAATATAATTGAGCCATCCTGTGTATAGCAAAATAAATTTATTATAAGTTCCTCTAGACGTCTCACAACTACTATGAATTGGAAAACAAAGTAAAAATGTTCAGAATTATTCTACTGGTACAGTATTACAGGAAAGTCCAGATGTTAACAGTGACCAAATGTTAAGTGTTTCACATTTAGCGCAGTACTGTAATTTTCCTCTCTGTGGTTACAACCGCTTTATTACAACCATATCGCGTCTGTTTTTATGAGGGTTATTTAGTATGCTACATTTCCTTCTATATTCCAGCATCTTAATTTTATGTGTTCATAGATTAGAAAATAGAATTCATTGATATTTTTTCCACCATCTCACTGATACTATTAAAGTCAAACAGCAGATTTAATTTGCATAAATAAAAGTTCAACTCGGGAAATAGGCAATACATATACACATACAATTCCAAGTGTAATAAATTGACTATTATGACAATGCATAAAAGAACTGCACATTGAAGAATATATATTTTTTACCTGCCAACAATGAATACATGGATTGAAAATGTCTAGGAAGAACTCCACTAAGTATTTATTGTGTTTAGAAAAGACCACAAAATACCTCTACTATAATTGTACAAAAAAAAAAAAAAAAAAAAAACCTTTGCACATTCCAACGGCATCCCCTGCATAAAAAAGGGCATCCCCTGCATGAAACCAAGCTCCAACTTAGCCGATTCGGCTGAATGTTAAAATTTTAAACTGTAAGTTACTATGGTTTTTTAATAAATGACTTTTTAACAATACTATACCATGAGAAGCCTTTCTATCTCCCCTCTATATCTACTTGGATAACTTTATTAACCACCGGCTTCGATTTGAGGACCTCCAAGAGGAATCATTAGGACAACCGTTCACTTCTGATCTAGACAATTTGATCCGGTGCCTTTTTTTGACTACCTGTAATGGGGGCCAAATTTATCTGGTAAGCTGTTTGTGCATGAGGATATCGGTGGAGGATTTATCTACTACACAGACAAGGGTGGCTGGTTCTTGAAGGAGAAGCTGTTATTAATTTATATGGGACTCTTTTTTGAAACACTTATTCCACTTATATGTGTGTGATTGACAAGCCTATAGTTTTAATAGGTTTTTGGGTATTTTTGAGCGTGGTCTACCAACTTTTTCACAAGATCTCACAAATGTTTTGCTTTCCACGCAGGGGGTTCTCACTATCAAGAACAAATATTTAAGTATCCTGCTTCTCTTGGCAGTTCTACTGCTCAGGCCTCATGCCTTAGTCCTCCAGATCATCTAGCATCCATCCCCAGTGCTAGTACACAAACGCTATACCCCTATTAAGCTCTGTGTCTTTCCTTTACAGCTACCAGTTAATCCATCCCACATTCTCTCTCTGACTTGGGTCTCTGGTTTGGGGCACATCTGACTTCCGGGTGAGACCCTGTCTTTCAGGTTCTTGGTCAATCCCATCCTGAACAGAATGATGCAGGCATGCAACTCTTGTCGCCATTACAATTATTGAACCCCTCGGGAGGGTGGGGCACTGGCCTATGATCCTGATACTACTAAAATAACAGCACACACCTGTACCATTAGTGGGTCTTTTTTCTCCAAAAACTGACCCAGACTGCCTTGGTGGATGTTAGAGACCCTGCGCTCTTCCACCTTCCATTTGAGGATGCCCCACAGATGCTCAATAGGGTTGAGGTCTGGAGACATGCTTGGCCAGTCCAACACCTTTACCCTCAGCTTCTTTAGCAAGACAGTGGTCGTCTTGGAAGTGTGTTTGGGGTCATTATCATGTTGGAATACAGCCCTGCAGCCCAGTCTCCAAAGGGAGAGGATCATGCTCTGCTTCAGTATGTCACAGTACATGTTGGCATTTATGGTTCCCTCAATTAACTGTAGCACCCCTAAGTTAAAATATCCAAATTGGGCCCACTTAGCCATTTTCTCTCCCCGGGGTCATGTGACTCGTTAGTGTTACAAGGACTCAGGTGTGAATGGGGAGCAGGTGTGTAAAATTTGCTGTTATCGCTCTCACTCTCTCATACTGGTCACTGGAAGTTAAACATGGCACCTCATGGCAAAAAACTCTCTGAGATCTGAAAAAAAGAATTGTTGCTCTACATAAAGATGGCCTAGGCTATAAAAATATTTCCAAGACCCTGAAACTGAGCTGCAGTACAGTGGCCAAGACTGTACAGTGGTTTAACAGGACTGGTTACACTCAGAACAGGCTTCGCCATGGTCGACAAAGGAGGTTGAGTGCACATGCTTAGCCTCATATCCAAAGGCTGTCTTTGGGAAATAGACGTATGAGTGCTGCCATCATTGCTTCAGAGGTTGAAGGGGTGGGGGGTCAGCCTGTCAGTGCTCAGACCATACGCCACACACTATCAAATTGGTCTGCATGGCTGTCATCCCAGAAGGAAGCCTCTTCTAAAGATGATGCACAAGAAAGCCCGCAAACAGTTTTCTGAAGACAAACAGACTAACGACATGGATTACTGGAACCATGTCCTGTGGTCTGTTGAGACCAAGGTAAACTAATTTGGTCCATATGGTGTCAAGCGTGTGTGGCGGCAACTAGGTGAGGAGTACAAAGACAAGTGTGTCTTGCCTACAGTCAGGATGGTGGTGGGAGTGTCATGGTCTGGGGCTGCATGAGTGCTGCCAGCACTGGGGAGCTACAGTTCATTGAGAGAACCATGAATGCCAACATGTACTGTGACATACTGAAGCAGAGCATGATCCCCTTCCTTCAGAGACTGGGCCGCAGGGCAGTATTCCAACATGATAACGACCCCAAACACACCTCCAAGATGACCACTGCCTTGCTAAAAAAGTTGAGAGTAAAGGTGATGGACTGACCAAGCATGTCTCCAGACCTAAACCCTATTGAGCATCTGTGGGGCATCCTCAAACGGAAGGTGGAGGAACGCAAGGTCTCTAACATCCACCAGCTCTGTGATTTCATCATAGAGGAGTGGAAGAGGACTCCAGTGGCATCCTGTGAAGCTCTGGTGAACCATGCCCAAGAGGGTTAAGGCAGTGCTGGAAAATAATGGTGGCCACACAAAATATTGACACTTTGGCCCAATTTGAACATTTTCATTAGGGGTGTACTCACTTTTGTTGCCAGCGGTTTAGACCTTAATGGCTATGTGTTGAGTTATTTTGAGGGGACAGGAAATTTACACTGTTATACAAGCTGTACACTCACTACTTTACATTGTAGCATGGATGTGGGTCCGCCATGGTTACCGCTAGCAATAACAGGACATTCAAGCATGTTCTCCAAATGTGAGCACTGAGACAGTGAACAGTCCAGAATCTTGGGTTTTTATATTTATTTAGGAACTTGGATGGGAGAAGGGATGAGTGAGATACTCCTCTGGCTCAACTATGCACAAAAGAATGTGACACTGTGAAAATGCCTCCTGGTGCTGACTTGACGCTGGCTGGATGCCGTCAATGCCGGTTGGCGCTGGTTAACACCGACTTGCTGTCTGTTAACTCTGAACTAACTTTGACACTACTAGGTGACACAAAGTCCTCTGTACTGCTTCCTTAAGCCCTCCTGGCCGAGGTAGCTACTTGTGAACACTACTGCAACTCTCAACACTTCATGGCCCGCACCGGCACCCTCTTTACACTGACTTCTCTTCAGGGTTTAGACTCTGGCACCCCCTTTCTAAGCCTTTTCTACTGGTTAGCTGGCTCCTGGATCCCTCTGACCTTCCGTAGTGGTCCCCTATCCTTGGCAGACCCCTGGGCAGTTTACAGTACTCACGACACTGCTTTCCTGGAAACTCCTGCCCCAGCAGCTCCGCTTGGTCCTCAGCACACTGGATCCCTCTCTACAGCCCAACTCAACCTTCCGTCCTCAGGCCCAATGCCCAGGACACTTTCCTCTTCCTAACAGGAGGAGAGCCGTCACCCTCCTCCTTGGACTCTGCTTCCCGCCAAAGACGCCCTGTCATGTGCTCCCCTCAGACTTATACCTCCTCCCAGGATGCACTGCAGCAGATTCTGCCCACTGGGGTAGATACAAGCCCTGGTGTGCTATTGGCCAGGTTTCCTCCACTGTCCAATGATAGCCCTCATTGGACACAGTGGGGAGACTCCCCAAGCTCAACAGGCACACCTGAGAACACATGACAGCCTAGCTAAACAATCAAGGCCTCCCTGATAAGCAGACAGGGCCACCCATATACTTTGCTTAGCACCTACCTAGGAGGGCGCTACATATATATATATATATATATATATATATATATATATATATATATACGCTTAAAAAAAATTAAAGGAACACTTTGAAAAAGCTTTAGATCTCGCTGGCGAAAAATATCATGCTGGATATCTATAATGATTTGGACTGGGTAATGTGTTAGGAACGAAAGCATACAACATCATTTGATGGAAATAAAAATGATCAACCTACAGAGGGCTGAATTCAAAGACACTCTGATAATAAAAGTGAAAAAAATTATGAAACAGGCTAGTCCATTTTGCTAAAATTTCATTGCAGCAACTCAAAATGGTACTCAGTAGTTTGTGTGGCCGTCATGTGCTTGTATGCATGCCTGACAATGTCGGGGCATGCTCCAAAAGAGATGGCGGATGGTGTCCTGGGGTATTTCCTTCCAAATTTGGACCAGGGTATCACTGAGCTCCTGAAAAGATTGACGTGCAACCTGGCGGCGTCGAATGGACCAAAACGTAATGTCCCAGAGGTGTTCTATTGGATTTAGGTCTGGCAAGCGTGGGGGCCATTCAATGGTATCAATTCCTTCACCCTCCAAGAACTGGCTGCATATTTTCACCACATGAGGCTGGGCATTGTCGTGCACAAGGAGGAACCCAGGACTGACTGCACCAGCATAGGGGCAGTCAATGGGTCCAAGGATTTCATCCCAATGCATAATGACAGTCAGGGTGCCATTGTCTAGCCTGTAGAGGTCTGTACATCCCTCCATGGATATGTCTCCACAGACCATCACTGACCCACCACCAAACTGGTCAAGCTGAACAATGTTACAGGCAGCATAACATTCTCTACGGCTTCTCCAGACCTTTTCACATCTGTCACATCTGCTCAGGGTGAACCTGCTCTCATCTGTGAAAAGAACAGGGCGCAAGTGGCGGACCTGGCAATTCTGGTGTTCAATGGAAAATGCCAGTCGAGCTCCACGGTGCCGGGCAGTGAGGACAGGACCCACTAGAGGATGTCGGGCCCTCAGTGCAACCCTCATGAAGTCTGTTTCTGATTGGTTAGAGACATTCACACCAGTGGCCTGCTGGAAGTCATTTTGTATAGCTCTGGCATTGCTCATCCTGTTCCTCCTTGCACAAAGGAACAGATACTGGTACTGCTGATGCATTAAGGACCTTCTACGACCCTGCCCAGCTCTTCTAGAGTAACTGCCTGTCTCCTGGAATCTCCTCCACGCTCCTGAGACTGTGCTGGGAGACACAGCAAACCTTCTGGCAATGGCACGTATTGATGTGCCATCCTGGAGGAGTTGGACTGCTTGTGCAACCTTTATCAGATCCAGGTATCATCTCATGCTACCAGTAGTGACACTGAACCTAGCCAAATGCAAAACTAGTGAAAAACAGTCTGAAAACAAGAGTAGGGGGAAAAAGTCAGTGGCATCCACCTGTAAAATCACTTCTGTTTTGGGGTCGTCTCATTGTTGTCCATCTAGTGCACCTGTTGTTAATTTCATTAACACCAAAGCAGCTGCAACTGATTAACAACCCCCTTTGCTAATTAACTGACCAGATCAATGTTCCAGGAGTTTTATTGACTTGATGTTATACTCTGATTAAAAAAATGTTCTTTTAAATGTTTTGAGCAATGAGGAGTGACTTGATGGAACCAGTCATATGGCAAGGTGGAAGTTTGTGAGAGCAAGGAATAAAATAAATATTTCTTTGATTTAAAGCTTAACTAAAGACAAAATTATTTGTTAGGTTTGGATAGAGTAGTGAAGGATTGGAACCTCTGTCATATTCCTTACTTTTACAGACTAAACGTCTGCTTTAAGCTAGCAGCTTGGCTCACTACATGAAAAGCAGGATGAGTATAGTAAGAAATCTAGACCACATTTTAATTTGTATATAGTAAAAAATAGCTCAAAAGGATACTTCTTAATAATCAACTGATTCAATATTGATTTTGAAAATGATAAGGGATGCCTTAGTTATGAACACAAGGTAGGGCTCCAGAACACCTTTCTGAAGCTTAGTGCAGGTACAAACATCTATAAAAGTACAGTTCTGAATCATCATACCTCCCAGATATGATGTAGTATTTGATAGAGATGGAAAGCCTAAGAAAACATCAAAGTAAACATGGGTTTAGTATTTGGCGACACATAATTGCTATAGACCCTACAAGGAACACCACATCTATACCTACTATAAATTAAATAAATGGATACATAGCCACATAAAAATATGTGAATCTTTATCTATTATTCTTGTTTAGTGTCTCATTTCTTACCTTTATATATATGCTTTGTGATATACAGTAGTCCAGTGTGGTGATCAAAAATACTTTCAGCTATCAGCCTAGAAAGTTACTTTCTTCTCACCTCTAATCTTCTTGGCAGTATGGAATAAATAGTGAACTGTTGCACTGTGTTTTACTCGTTGCCTTTCTATTTATTGGTATGATGTAAGATGGTGAGATGTACCATCTAGTGTGGCATAATATAATAATAATAATAATATTAATAATAATAATAATATATGTTAGCAATTTTCCTTTTTATTTCTGCATGGAATTTTATTACCTATTACGCTGACTCTCACTATCAGATAAAACTTCTGGGTTGCACTAACTATGGACATTTAGGTCTTTATTATAATATAAAATGCCCACATATCTATCTCTTAAGACCTTCTTGCTATCCAATTTTGACCGCTGTGCTAATTTCTGACTTCTGTGGACCTGGTTGTCTGTTTGCTGCATTTGGAGATTTGCTGGTCTGTCCAAAAATCCCCCTGTGGACTGCAGAGTGAGGGGGCTCTGCTTTCATCTTCCCGGTATGATCTATATGATTATGTTACTATATGTAAAAAAAAAAATGCTATTGTTTTTATAGCCTTGAGACTAAATATACTGCTGATGAAGTGGAAATTGGTTTTCCGAGTAATGCATTGAGTTTAAGATTGAATAATCAATATTGTCTATTGTATTCTTACTGGAGATATTTCTCTTACCATGCTTCAAAAGTAGAATGATTGATTAGGCATGATCAGTAAAAGAGTCGTTCAATCAGTATATTGATTGTATTATAATGCTTTTATATGCATTTTTGTACAAATAATGAATGATGCAGTTTTTAACAAAAAAAGTCTTTAATAGAACTAAAGCCTTTTCTAAAGATAAAGGAGTCAGTGCACAAAAATGGATGAGTATTTTTCATACTTTACTTTACTATAAATGTTCAGATCACAAGCACATATTGTATGGAGTGGAATTGGCATTTTTGGATATTTGAAGCTCACTAAAGTAAAGGAATAATGTGCCATGCACTCTGTGAAAGAAGATGTTTAATTTTTTTCATTTTCAAATTTAAAGTAACCCTGACACTAGAATAACAAATTAAATGTCATGAGCCATGTAATAAAAAACGTTCAATACTTACCTGATTGATTGATGAGTCAAATCTTTGTTCTCTTGAAGAGTTATGGTTGCTGCAGGTATCTGGGTGTTCCATTGGAGAACCAGGTATCCGGCCCACCCAGAGAGTCCCATTTCCAGCAGCACTCATGGCTCTTAAAAAAGAGCAGACATTTGGCTCATCACTTCCTAAAATGGTAAGTGTTAAACTTTTTCTTTTACATGACTCATGGGATTTAATTTGTTACTCTAGTGACAGGATTATTTTGACAACTTAAAGTTGAACTCTGGCCAAAACCTATTTTTACACATTTGAACTTTAAAATGATCTAAAACACAAAACAAACATTTATTATATTGCAGTTTATCAAGTCTTAGACGTGATGGCCGCATCCATTTTCTATTTTAAGCTTTCTTTCTTCTACTTTCATCTGGTGATCCAGCCAGTAAATCTGTTGTTTTTCAAAAGAACAAGCTCTCCAGCAGAATGTATAAGTTAGAGGGATGAGACAAATAATTTAACCCTGAAACCATTAAAAACTGTTTGCTGTAACTGATTATACAGCGTTAGCGGGAGGTTAGCTTAAATTTTTTAGTGTATCTAAATCTGTTAGTACATCTAACACAGTGTTTCTCAACTCCGGTGCTCAGGGCACACTAAAAGGCCAGGTTGGCAAGAAAACTGAAATAAATCACTGGCAATAACATTTGCTGCTCAGTGATTGCAGTATTCTAGTCTTCTTCTCCCCAAGGTAATACTAAAAAAATCTGGCCTGTTAGTGTGCCCTGAGGACCGGAGTTGAGAAACACTAATCTAACATTCCACTCCCCCCAGACTGACAATGTAGCTGTCCAAAGGTGCCCCCTGTTCTCCTTCATCCAGAGTGAGGGTACTCTAATACAGGAGGTGTGTTACTGGCCAGATCACCAGATGAAAACAGAGATAAAAAAAAAAGCCTATGAAAAAAAAACTAAAGTGGCCATCACATCTAATGATTGTTAAGCTGCAATGTATTCCATTTTTGGTTTTGGTTTTTATACCACTTTAAAAATAAATGACCCATAATACAGTCTGCTCCATATCTGGCTGTTGCGGTGTTGTTTAAAACTTCTACTTTAATTACCCCACACAGAGTTGTAAGCGCCAAACTTCCAGTGCTGTAACTTGCAACCCCCCCCCCCCCCGCCACAGTACTTGGATCCTTGCAGGTCGCTCCTTCAGCATCCCTGCCGTTCACAATAGGTATTGTATTTTTGTTCAATGAATGCGAAGGCCCTCTGAGATTGGAGGAGGGGAAATTGAGACATGCTCCTGTCATGAGATATAGCACAGTGATATTGCCATGTCAATTGTCCCTTTCTATGTTGTACAATACCTGGCTGATCCTGCCTGTTCCTGTCTTCCCCTCTGTAAACTGATCATGTTTATCATGGCTGCTCATCTGATAGCGTGGTCAATTTACATGCCTCTGTCATACATCTCCTCAGCATTTCTGTATCTCCCCCACTCCCCCTGCTTCTCTGCCTGTCAGTACCGTAGTCTGTGTGAGAGCCGATCTCCTCTCCTCTCATGCCAGCGTAATTCTATTCCCTGCAGCTGCTCCAGTGCTTGTAAAGTAAAGAAACATGTATGAATTACTTCATTGATGCTCTCTGTTTTAGGACCCTGGTCAGTATAGTATGAGTGTTTTCCTAAAATTATAATGCTAAATACCTTCTGTGCAGAGCCGTGCTGTGCAGACATGTGAGGTCCATCTGCCAGCTTGCATTCATCGTAGGGGAATCTCAGCCCCTCCCAATTTACTAACTTACATTGGGAAGGGAAGCAGAGGGAGGTCACATGACAGCACTGCAGGGCTCTGCAAAGAAGGTATTTAGCATTATAATTTTAGGAAAACTCACACATTGTACTGAACAGGGACCTAAAACATAGAGAATCAAAGAAATTAATACATGTGACTTTACAGCCCCTTTAATCTTTTAGTAGGCTCTTATTTGACCAATTGATATTGAAACATTTGATTACATGTCCACTTTAAGTGTACATTTTCTCTAGGTGATCCCACATCACCTCATCTTTGAAATCCCCTTCTAAATATTATTAGTGTCTGTCTTCTTATAAGAAAGTATTTACATATTCTAATATCTTGCAAGTCAAAAAGAATTATATATACCTATACAACTGTGCCCAAACATTTTACTGCAGTCATTGCTAAAAACAGGGTCATTTGATATATCCAAGTTGCAAAGAGCTGTTTCATTGTATTAGTTTTATTCAGTGCAGTTGTTTCTGTTGGCATATTTCACAAAAACTCAAAGGATCCATTCACACTTATGCATTTTGATGAGGGCCCAAAAGCATATATACAGTGTAAAGTAAGACACTTGCTCTTCAGCACACCTCAATGTACAGGTGTGAATGTGCTTTTTGTTGTGCGTTACTATGGTAGCGCAAAATAAGCAAGGTCTATAAAGACATGGATAAGCAAGTTTGGGGTGGAGGAACTTGACTGGCCTGCTCAGAGTCCTGACCTCAACCCGACAGAACAGCTTTCGGATGAATTAGAGTGGAGACTGCGAGCCAGGCCTTCTCATCCACTATCAGTGCCTGACCTCACAAATGCTCTTCTGGAAGAATGATCAAACATTCCCATAGACACACTCCTCAATCTTGTGGACAGCCTTTTCAGAAGAGTTGAAGCTGTTATAGCTGCAAAGGGTGGGCCAACTCAATATTGAACCCTACGGACTAAGACTGGGATGCCATTAAAGTTCATATGTGAATAAGGGAAACGGGCATCCGGATATTTTGACAATATAGTGTATATGAAGGTCAAAGGGTATCTTGCCAAAAACAAGCCTAATGGATTTTTTTAAGTGGGGAGGACCGTGGAACTTGAATGCCAAAAATCCTCTATGCCTGCAGAGATATAAGGACTAGGTAGGTAGTTTGCATCTATTGACTGACTTATGTTTTGTATTATTTATTTAATTAAAAGCGAGAATAGAAAGACTAGCTGTGACTTTGATAAAGCTTTTAGCAGTTTTCACAAATCCAATTCCGTCTCTACCTGAATTTAAGTTAGTTGGCCACTTCAATTTTATTTACTCAGAGGAACCAATAACAATCATTGTCATCTATTTCCTTTAATATAAACTGTTTCATGGATTAAAGACTAATCTCTCTTTGTAATTTCCCAAAGGATTTCACACACACAGTATTTTATGAGTATAATTAACAGATAGATATGCAGTCTTAATAATCAATCCTTATTCCCTCTTAATCTATGTAGAATTATTACGTTAAAAAAGTAAACCATATTTTTTTTTTCAAGAAATATTTACATTTTTTTTCATAGTCACTTATTTTTAAAATTAGCTTTTAAAAATAGTATAAAATGTGATTGCAGAAAAATCCAAATGTTCTGAATGCATTAGCGCAGGTGAATACTGATATCCACTCTAAATGTGTTATCTTCTGAACAATTCAATGAACCCTTCAACCCTTATGGAATTAGTTTTTGAGTGTTTGTGGAATTTCATCTGTGGAGAGGCTGATATGCAATGCAGCAGTGCAAAGACATAAAAGATTGATCACATGCTTTGAATATACAATTTGGCAACTTAGGCCTGTCAGAGAGGAAGTCATTTGAACTGAGGGAAGGATAGTGATCTTGTATTAGATGAAGTAAAATAATTAGTTTCCAGGTCAGGGAATGCAGTCAAAAGATTAATTAATCTGTGACGCATCAGATTTCAGGCACTGTCAGACATTTACATATAGCACTACCCCTCTGTAAAAATATGTCTTTTCTATTCTATTTTTCTTTTGACAAATTAAACCCTTTAAGGGAATCTTTTACCAATAAAAGAGCAGTTGAGCATTCAGAAGTTCACAGATTAGACGAAGCATATTTCGAATGAGTCATTCTCGTTTGTAAAGCAAACCTTCCATCAGATACATTTTTTTCATGTTAAATTGAAACTAAAGCCTGTACATAAGAAAATTCTAGTCTTTGCTAGAGGAGACTTAGAGCTCTTTCACACGGGCGGTCCGATCAGATCTGCCTGTCAGTTTTTTAGGTGGATCTGATCGGATCCTCCATGCAGCTCTATGGGGCAGCGGGTGTCAGCGGAGACACCTCCGCTGACACCCGCTGCCATCCGCATCCGATCCTGTGCGTGAAATCTGGACGGATGGAAACCCTATTTTTCCATCCGTTCAGTAATCGGAGCGGAGCGGATCTGATGACAGCGGACAAGCGGTCCGCTCTCATCCGATCCCCCATAGAGGGCAGCGGGTGCTGAGACACCTCCCTCTCCGCTCTGCAAGCGGAGACAGAGCTGTCATCCGCCCGGCTCAGCGGGGATCGCGGATCGATCCCTGCTGAGCAACACGGATCCGCCTACGGAGCGGACCGTGTGAAAGAGCCCTTAGTGTGTCCTTTCTGGAAAAAAAAAAAATATATATATATATGCTGTATATATATATATATATATATATATTTTTTTTTTTTTTTTCTCTGCTTCCAGCATTTTTTTTTATTCTGTGTAATGAGAATGTTGTACATGGCCAGTGCAGTATACATTCCTGGCTTGTTACTGGTAACTGTAAGATGCCAAGAATGGAGCTGGGTCCTGGGACAATGTACCTCCAGAGAAAATGTGCAGGGGTTTCACTATCAATGGGTAAAGAGGAACAAGGAAAATGTGATGGAGGAGATGGCAGTGATAAAGAGTTGAGAGGGAGTAGACTAGGAGGCTAGGCCAGATGGTTAGTCTACCATAATGTGCAAGTGTGATTGTGCATTATGGCAAAAGCTCATTCACCAGTGATAAGGTTCCCTTTTAGGTACAGTGCATGCAGAAAATATTCACAACGCTTCACTTTTTCCACATTTTGTTATGAATTTTGAGGAAAAAATTGAATTGAATCCATTTTAAAATAAGGCTGTAATATAACAAAATGTGGAAAAAGTGAAGCGCTGTGAATACTTTCTAGATGCACTGTATATTCATGCTAAGTCATGTGTAAGGCATTGTTGGTGTTGAATTATTTGCCCATCAGACAGTGCTAGTAACCTAACGCAAGTAAATCCCACAGGCTGGTTGTACCCAAGTTGATTGATTGATCAACTTAAGCCCCGTACAAACGCACCGATTGTTGGCCGACCAATCGGCCGTCTTTTGTCCAGTGTTGTTTTGTTGGCTGAAATGTGCTCTAGACTGCACACGAATTTTGTCGGCCAACAACAACCAACTGCAGAAGTGATGTCATGTTCTGGTCTACTTTTCGTGTGTTTTTTCTTCTCTGAGCATGCCCAGTCTTGATCATCACATTTTTGTCGGCCAAAATCTGTACTGACTGAGGAACAATCGGCCGTTCTGGTGACGGCTAACAAAAATCTTATAGCATGCACACCAGATTTTGTTCGGCCGAAAAGTCGCAGTCGGTTGTCGGAAGCATCATACTAACAAGCCGACAATCGGCCGATCGGATGTTGGCAGAAAAGTTACGGCCAACAATCGGTGCGTGTGTACGGGGCTTTAGTATATTTAGCCTTCCCTCACATAGTTTGAAATCTCTGCCGGTTCCTCCTGAACCGGCCAAGATTCAAACCGTCTGTGGCCAGCCTAAGTGTAACATTTTACACATGTATGTATTACCTTTCAGAGAGATCACAATATCCCCTGACAATGTCTTCATCTGCTTTTCTCTCCAGAAGGACGGTGTCATCTTTTTTGTGCCATTAACTATTAATCTACCATCCACTTCCTGGAATGGGATGCCGGATCAAGAGATGACACAATCATGTACATACTGGTGGCTGTTGAGTTCTTAGCTGTGATGATAAACATCTGGCATGAATCAGCCCCTGCCCTGCTGAAGGCCCTCACCTCCTGACTTACTACAGAGTTACAATAGTGCAGTTGGATCACTGGAGAAGAGAGAAGACCAAACACATTTTTCCTACTACTTGCAGTAAACTGATGTAATTGGCCTGATGCTCAAACACACCTTTTCAATGGTAAAGGGTACAACTTTTTGAATAATTATACTGTTGCTGATTCTTGTGACAAGTCAGGGTATTCAAAAGTTTACTCTTTGGAGTATTAACCTTCCTAGCGGTATTCCCGAGCGTGACTCGGGGTTAGATTTTAGAGCCAAAAGCGGTAACCCTGAGCCACACTCGGGGTACCGCTAGGAAGATCGCTGGATCCTGGTAGAGGTTTTACTTACCTTTTCTCCGGGATCCAGCGAAGAATGCGGGCGGTATGCAGCGGCGGAGCTTCCTCCCGATCGTCTGCGAGCCTCGGCTTCCGTCTCTGGCGACGTGACGTCCGCCGGGGGGTGGAACCGGCAGCAAATTCAAATGTAAAACACACCAAACACACTGATACCATTCAAAATAAAAAAAATTCACATTACGTTGCCCCCCAGTGCCCTTTCCTGCAGTTTTACTGTACTTTTTATGTAAATATATGAATATATATATATACATATATATATATATATATATATATATATATATACAGAACGTCACGTTCTGAAGAAGCGTGTACAACCACGCGAAACGCGTCAACGGCTTACGGCAGACGCCACCACAAACAGCCCATCCTCAGCATAGGAACCAGCCGACTCCATGGAAATTATAAACCGCTGCAACATCTGAACAAAAAAAGACTCAACACTTTCAGGCAGCAACTAGGAAAAGACCAAGCACTTGCCCGGAGGAAAAGAAAGCCTCCCCCTTACCTTCTTCCCCCCCCTGCCAGATCCCGCAACACAGCGTCTAACACAAAGCACTATATTGGTGGAACGGAGCAACGGACAGCAGCAAACAACGTGGTGTTTTAAACCACATAGAGGGATACAAAATCTGGATGTTCCCGTGAATCTTTGAGGTAATGTAGCTCTAAGATACCGAGGCAGGTCGACCGGACAACGAGCGGTGAGTAGAGACAACACACACACTGTTCGATACATTGTCTTATAATCGGGCATAGCCCAGAAGATACTCATCACACTCATTTGTGTCCAGGTCCCGGGTATCAAGAGCCTCCCATTGCCGGTGAACAAAACACAGATATTACCCTCTAAATACAAAAAAGAAAAACAGCTTCATCTCCCTTCTTCCACAATCAGGATCAACTGGATCTGACATCCTTCCCCCGACCCCCTCCACCCTCCCCCCCCCCCGATCTTTCCTCCCCTTCCCGTACAGATTATACCAATACAATCTGCTGCATAGTGTTGTACCTATAAAGACAAGATTAAGACTATCCCACAGCGCTGTCATTTTTTCACAAATATGAGCTCCAACGTATATATCTGAAAGATCATTAGTAGAATGTATCTTCTTTCCTTTGATTACTGAACTTCCTCCAAAATAGGAAAAATTCTTTTATATCCTACTTGGAAAAAACATATTGTGACTTTGACAATTTTCATCCTAACAACTTGAGAGTCGGCAGTAGCCCCTTTGGTTAGACCACTGGCATACTCTACACACACTGAGATTTAATACTTTATTTGCTTGTTTTGATAGAAGTGTATACAATTACCTGTGATTTGCAAGTGTTTCATCTCCAAAGGCAACATATGGTTCCATTATAAATATATCTAATTTAAGAAGTAATATTCTGTCCCATCGGAGCTCTCGCTCCCAACTACCACTACCTCTGAGGGTGGGCTAGGCACGGCGGGGTATTTTGCTTACTTATAAGCTGCCCCACCGGAACCGGTCCAGAGAGCAATGTTTACATTAGATGATTATAACTAGTCATCTCTTTCTACTTTCAATTTTATATGTTAACTTATTGTTTTCTGCTATATTTTTGATATCACCAATAAAGTTTACTTATGCACCTCAGTAACTTGTGAGCCAAGTAATTGCAACTATCTTGAGAGGATCTATATCCCCTCAATACCTCCCCCCCTCTTTTTCCTACAGTATTATTACAGTTGCCTGTGGTTCCTGGTATTATACACACCAACAAAACTGAGATATCATATCCATATGGATTCAATATCGTTATCACACCTACTCCCTGGTATTTTATTCTTGTCTTGTGTATATATATATATATATATATATATATATATATATATATACATAATATATGTATACATACATATATATATATATATATATATATATATATATATATATATATATATATATATATATATATATATATATAATAAATGTATACAGTTGGTTTGGGCTGCTCATTCACAAGAATTACATGCAAAATAATGGTACCGCTTTCAGCACCTAAAATCCAAAAGAATCATACCGCCAGGGAGGTTAACAGCATGTACTCACTTTTTTACATACTACTCCAATCCAGTACTGGCCTTCCCAATAAGTTTTGCTTCAACTCTCTAGTATCAGCCAAGAACAGGAGTAATCTTTTTGATGGACAGAACCTTTGTGTGTAGTGTGTAGCTCTGAACAGAGAGTACTCCCAAAATATAGACAGATCTAGTCATTTACATAATAATAAATTGCCAGTCCCTGGGAAATTTAAGAAACTAGCAGGTAATTCAATACTCCAGTATCTCACCAAAACAATTTTCAAAAAACACATTTTACAAAAACAATTTTGAAAAGAATGAAACTTTGCTACCTGTAATTACCTTCCATTAGGCTTACCACAGTCAGCTGTGTCTAAGGGAAAGGTGTCCTTTTGTAAAACTGCCCCAAATAAAATACAAATTCAACTAATTATATTTAAATAATTAAAGTTGTAATGTGGACCTATCAGGCTCTTCATTTATATCTGTTGCCTAAAATTCCTACAGAATGCAAATAAAGCTGAAGGGACTTGTCAGTAATGGCAGTGAGAATTGATTCTAATGTTTTGCTCTTTTATCTTGCTGCTTTGTTGGCTGTCTTATGTATTTCTATCTTTGAAGTCCTCTCTTGAAGGGACCATGACTTGACTCATAAAGTAGGCATAAAGAAAGAAAGGAAAAATTATACCAGAAGTAACAATTTTAATACATTAAAATGAAATCAATATTCAGTTTCACCTTCTTTGTGAGTCATTAAGTATACATTTATTGTCTGGAAGGAAAATAAGATAGCTACAACATCGATAACATTACTTTGATGCATGCCCCTCCTTAGGCTTTTTTAATTTGCCTGTGCTTTCTCTTCTCCATATAAAATAGCTCTGTTGCTGCCCAGGCTAATAGGCTGCTTTAGTAAGTAACTTTAATTACTGTGAGCTGTTCAGATGATGTAACTGTTACACAACAGCATGAATCTTTAGGCTGACTGAAGTGTGCTCTATAGCTCACATTTCCACGTTATGTGACATTATGTGATCCATTATGTATTACAAATGGAGAGGAGTTAATAGAGCCTACAATTTCCAGATTTGATCCAGATGACAGCCAATGGTTGAAAACAATATGAAACCTGTTTATGCACTATTTAAACAGCCAGCTTTTTTTTTTTTAGCAGTGGTTAGTTCATTTTTAAAGTATATCTAAAGCTATAAATTGATAAACTCAGTTTTTCTTTTTCTGTCTGTGTCCCTGTGGGGAGATTTCTTCCTCTTTCCTGTCCCAGAGACACAATAGGAAGTGGTAGAAACCTTTTCTCAGGTGATTGTAACTGGAACAAGTTGGCTTCCTGATGGAAGATTACCAGCTCCCTTACGGTGACATACTTTGGCTTTCCCATCACTTTCTAGCCCAGTGCTTGTACGTGGTAACAAGACAGATAGAGATAGTGAACCTTTCCGGGGGGAGACATATTTTAAGGAAGAATTTATGTAAGTGTTGTTCAGTAGTGTTAGATTTAAAGTCCAATATGTTTATTGTAGGTTTATAAGTGACATCCTAGATATCCTGCTGTTAAATCTGGGCTCCCCCTCTTGCACATCTGCTGCCTAAACACTTCTGCTCTCTGTTTTTTTTTTTAATTGAAGCTGTTAGCCTTAATACCTAGTCTCATAGAGACTGGAATACTGCTGAGTGAAGGATGCCCTAAGTATCCATAACTTAAACATTTGAAGACCTATGTCAAAGCAGAAGAATCACACTTCCTAAAATTTAAACTAACTTTCTGTGGATCCCTTAAAATTACCAGTCCAGCACCAAACATACTGTCCAAGTTGCAATTCTCATGTCTGGCAAAAATATGGGCCCTGACCCTGCACTGTGCTGATACCAGTCCATTGCCATTCAGCATTAGAATAATCCATGGAATGCTGAACAAAATATTTTGGCCTCCCTATCAAATCTCAGTCTGGTGATGATGACAGTACCAGGGCCCCAGGAGTTGTTATTGAAAGTAAAGGGGAAAAGGGAACAGCCATTTTAGTTATAAATAAAATATATTTTTAAAATAAAAATATATTGGTAATAAAGCAGAGGGTCAAAATGAGAACATCAGTTTCCCACCTCTTCATTTGCAAGATTGCTATCTTGGCCTTTGAAGAACTGTTCAGCTAAACAACTACTGGAAGTAACAAGCCTATGTGAACAACTATTCCGTATTTCAATCCAGATGTGACTTCAAAGAAACTTTAGAAAGATAGGTCCCACCCTTTGTAAAACATATAAATTGTATTACAAGTCCTTAGCCAGGTAAAGCAATTGTTTTGAAACCAACACTGTGTAATGTGACTGTTATTGCTCTCCAAACATGTCTTTCTACCTACATGTTTATAAAATAAATATATTTTTCAATCTGGCTTCAACAGTCAAAAATGTTACTGAAATCCATGAGTTTTGGGGTTTCCCAACTTACCTACACCGCCACTCCTAATCCCATTTAGGAAAGAGCATGCATGGCTGCTGGTGTGCTTTGGGAGGATGCAATAAATGTATCAGCACTGTTTACTTTTTTGTCTGTTAAAACTATATTGAAGTGTCACAACTGACATTTCATTGAATTCCATTGGCCACAGCGTGGTGCAATATTGTGGAGTGCATTGCACCATGCTGTTCTAGAAAAAAAAAATGCATTCAGCGATGTGAGCTGGCCTCATAAGAAACAAAGCTTTATGACTTGCCTAGCTTTAAAACCCAAAGCACGTGGTGCGAATGAGCCCTAAAAATAATAATTAAAAAAAAAAAAATAGGAAAAATGTCATGGGTCTCCCTTTAATATCACAACTAGACTTTGGGACAATATCCCCTGAAAGCCCTTTTTTTTTTAAAGAGAAGTCTTGCTAAAAAAAAAAGTTTAACCAAAAATAATGCCCTAGCAACATGAAATAAAAACACACTCCCAAAGAAATGCCTCGTACACACGTTCAGATAATCGGACGACTTATCGTTCGCATTTGTTGCATGATACTAATATCGAATTCAAGAATGCATATAAACGTAGGATTTTTTTCATACGATTCCGGAAAGCTTCCTGGTTGCTTAGCTATGTATCAAATGGTGCAAAACAAAAACAATGGCAGCCAGGCTTTTTCCGTGCTATTTTAGTGTTTCTGATCATGCGCGGTCTTTGTCGATCGATTTTTAGCGCATACTGTACTGATTAAACGTTTGTCGTTCACTAGGCTATCATATGACAGAAGTTTTCGTGTTTGTCCCTTCGGATTTTGTTGGACGAATTGTCGTGATCTGCTGTCGAAAGCTGTGTACTAATGATCAGATTATCATGCGATCAAGTCTAAAGCAATTATTTTCGTACGTTTATCTGAACGTGTGTACGAGGCATAAGTATACATAAAAAAAATATCTGCTCCCCACATTCAAAAGCTCTCCCTTTTTTAAAGGGAAGTATTTCAGTAAAAAATTATTAAGACCGCAGCTAAAAGTGACAGCTGACCTTAAATCAACCACAAAACAAAATTGTATTTCCCTATGCAGTTTGTAAGTTTTTCCATATGCTTCCCCCACTGCAGCTTCAAGTACACCAAGTAGTTTAATAGTGATAGGGGTATCACACAACAAAGCCCGATTATTGGCCTTTCGAAGTTAACACGGATATAGAAATACGGGACAACTTAGGAAACAGTGACCATAGGTCAATAAGTTTCAGTATTAATTACAGTAATAGGAAACACAAGGGTAATATAAGGACACTGAATTTCAAAAGAGCCAATTTCCCTAAACTGCGCTCGCTGATAGAAAATATCAAATGGGATAGAACCCTGGGAACAAAGAACACGGAGGAAAAATGGGAGTGCTTCAAGAGCATACTTAACAAGGGGATTGGCCAGTGCATTCCAAAGGGAAATAAATTTAAAAGAGCAAAACTAAACCCTGGGAGGCTAAACTCCAACATAAAAATGCATATTAGTGATAAAGAAAAGGCCTTCAAAAAATACAAGACTGAGGGGTCATTGGCAGCATTTAAGCATTACAATATAAAGATGAAATCAGGGCAGCTAAAATAGAACACGAGAGACATATAGCGGAGTAGAGTAAAAAGAACCCCAAGAAATTCTTTAAGTATATAAACAGTAAGAAAGCGAGGCCAGAACACATTGGCCCCATAAAAGATGACAAAGGAAATATGGCCACTGAGGACAGAGAAAAGGCGGAAGTGTTAAATAATTTCTTCTCTTCAGTCTTCACAAAAGAATCGGGGGGCTACACGAACCTAGCTTGTAAGGCCGAACTAAACAACACACCTCAGGAAGTTCTGCTATGGCTAACAGAAGATAGACTTAGAACTAAACTAGAGAAACTTAACATAAATAAATCCCCAGGACCGGATGGCTTGCACCCGAGGGTTCTTAAAGAGCTCAGCCAGGTGATTGCCAGACCATTATTCTTGATTTTTAAGGATAGTTTACAGATGGGTATGGTGCCAGCTGATTGGAAAAAAGCCAACGTGGTACCAATATTTAAAAAGGGGCCGAGATGTATCCCGGGTAACTATAGGCCAGCCTAACATCTGTAGTCTGCAAGATTTTGGAGGGGATGTTAAGGGACCACATACAAGACTTTAGTAATGAAAACGGTATTATTAGTAGTAATCAGCATGGATTCATGAAAAATCGTTCTTGCCAAACCAATCTATTAACCTTCTTCGATGAAGTGAGCTGCCACCTAGATAAAAAAAAGCCTGTGGATGTGGTGTATCTGGACTTTGCAAAGGCCTTTGACACCGTTCCCCACAAACGCTTAATGTACAAACTAAGGAAGGTAGGTATGGACCATAAGGTGAGTACCTGGATAGAGAGCTGGCTCCAGGGGAGAGTCCAGAGGGTGATGATTAATGGGGAGTACTCGGATTGGGCGGGTGTGGAAAGTGGGGTCCCCCAGGGTTCTGTCCTGGGACCAATCCTGTTTAATTTATTCATAAATGATCTAGAGGAGGGGATATCGAGTACAATCTCAGTATTTGCGGATGATACTAAACTAAGCATGCCAATATCTTCTATGCAGGATGTGGAAACCTTGCAAGCGGACCTGAACAAAATAACGGGGTGGGCAACTACATGGCAGATGAGGTTTAATGTTGAAAAATGTAAAGTAATGCACTTGGGGGCCAGAAACCAGAAAGCAAGCTACTCACTAGGGGAGGAACCTCTGGGTGAGTCTAGGATGGAAAAGGACTTGGGGGTACTGGTAGACAACAGGCTTGGCAGTGGCATGCAATGCCAAGCCGCTGCATGCAAGCAAAGCCAACAGAATACTGGGATGTATAAAAAAGGGGATTCACTCCAGAAATAAAGAGATTATTCTCCCACTCTACAAGACTCTGGTCCGGCCGCATCTGGAGTATGCTGTCCAGTTCTGGGCACCGGTCCTCAGGAAGGATGTGCTGGAACTGGAAAGAGTCCAGAGAAGGGCAACAAAGATAATTAGGGGAATGGAGGACATCAGCTATGAGGAAAGACTACAAGCACTGAACCTATTCTCTCTGGAGAAGAGACGATTGAGGGGGGATATGATATCAATGTACAAATACTGTACTGGCGACCCTAGCATAAGGAACAAACTATTCAGAGAAAGGAGATACAATAAGACACGTGGCCACTCACTAAAACTAGAGGAAAGTGCGTAAGGGGTTCTTCACTGTAAGAGCGGTAAGGATGTGGAATTCTCTTCCACAAGCAGTTGTATCAGCAGGGAGCATTGATAGTTTCAAAAAACTATTAGATGTTCACCTTAGAGACCACAACATACAGGGGTATATTACGGCAAACACACACATGCATCATAGGTTGAACTGGATGGACTGATGTCTTTTTTCAACCTCACTAACTATGTAACTATGTAAGTTAAATTCAAAGACCCTTATAGTACATTACTGTTACCAAAAATTTGGGCAAACAAATTACCACATTTGTTCAGTGGAACACAAACCTCAAACAGGCAGCATATGCCTTGAACCTCATGGTAGACCCAAATCCAAATCTTATACCTACTCATAATCTGCTCCTTACAATCACTGTGAGTAAAACACTGCTTCTTGATCTTTATGCATAACAAAAACCCTGTACAACAGGGTGCCCTGCCCTATTTTATTTAGTTTAGGCACAGCTTTAGTGGGAAATATTTTTTTTTTCGGCAGCCTTTTTCCTGAGTGGAGAGATTTTACTTAACTTTAATTTCAACCTGATGCATAATTTAATCCTACTTTTACAAATAGTGTTCATTCTTAAAGAAAGTATAAAATTTGTTAGATAACATACTCACCTTTTGCCCCTGATTCCACCCACGGTGCAAACATTTAAAATAACAGTTCCCTTCTTCTGGTGAGACCTGGGGAATGTAGAGTAACCAGTGGGGGGGAGGGGGGGATCTGACTAGCAGGACACAGTACGAGCAGTGGTAGTGGCAGGGAAGGGGGAAGGCCTATTCGATTTTTAATGAGGGGCTGCAATCAGTAGCTTATTAGCCACCAATTGCAGCTATCAATTAGCAACCATGAGCTTATGGTGTAGAAAGGAATGCAGCAGATGTAACGCTTACTTAAGGCCCGTACACACGTACCGATCGTCGGCCGAAAAGCTTCGGCCGACGACCGATCTGCCGATTGTAGGCTTGTTAGTATGATGCCTCCGACAGCCGTCAGCGCACATTCTGCCGACAAGAATCTGTCATGCAAGCATTAAAATTTTTGTATGCCGACACCAGAGCGGCCGATTGTTCGCCAGTCAGTACAGAATTCGGCCGACAGACCGCAGATTTGCAAGACTGGGCATGCTCAGAAAAGAAAAAACACAGGGAAAGTTAACCATTACATGACATCACTTCTGCAGTCGGCTGTAGTCGGCGGACAAAATTCTTGTGCTGTCTTTGCACTTTTCAACAGACACCGACAGCCCGGGGACAAAAGACGGCCGATCGTTCGTCGACGTTCGGTACGTGTGTACGGGGCTTAAGTCAGTCAACTGCATGTCCTGGACTGTGAACGTTTTTTTTTTTTTTAGTTTTTGTATTAGTTTAAAGCATTACTCCATGTTTGTTGAGAAAAAAAAAACATTCCCCTCTGGGTGATCTATGTACTTTACAAGGATTTTAACAAACTTTGTTGCAGATTCCAACCTTTTGTTATTCTGAAGTAATCCCTGTTTGTTCCTCTGTGCCTCTGTGCTGAGTGGGTCTAATGGGACTGGTTTCATAATTATCTATCAGCTGTGGCAGCTGCAGGGCACTAATGAGGAAAGCTGCTGGGCCTGCATCCCTTTAGACATGTTCCTATTGGGAGTATCTCACCAAAAATTACATTTTTGTTGCAGGGGATACCAGAAATCTGACTTGTATCTTAGTGCAGACCTCTGGGAAAATAGGTCAACCAATCACACAAGCAGGAAATTATGTTTCTGGGGTGTGGTCAGTACACATTCTGCGTACAGAACAGCTCCGGGTAGCCATATTGCAGTGCATTTTCAGAAAATTAAAATAGCTGCAGATTGAAAAGGAAAGGTCATTTTCAATAACATTCAATTACAATATGATTTGTGTCACAATTGTATATGCTATATTGTTTTTTCTTTATTCGCTATTTTTTTCCCCACGAAAGTGGAGTTATACTTTAAGAATAAAGGGAATAGAATATACAATACGGCTGCAAAAGTTTTAAAAAACAGACTTTGCATGCAGTGCAGGATCTACTTTAACCACTTCCTGCCCTATAGACAATTGATGGTGGGAAGGTGGTTGCATTATCCTGACCCGCCATCATATGACGTCATGCTGGATAATGCTCAGAGTGGCGATCGGTGCTGCGGTGTGTCACTCTGACACACCGCATCTCCGATCTCAGTAAAGAGCCTACTGACATAGGCTCTTTACCATGTGACCAGCTGTGTCCAATCACAGCTGGTCACATAGTAAATAGGAAGAGCCGTTGATCGGCTTTCCTCAGTTCGTGCCTGACAGGCACGAGTAGAGGAGAGACGATCTGCGGCTCTCCTGACAGGGGGGGAGGGTCTGTGCTGGTAATCAGAGCATTGATTATCAGTGCAGACCCTTGGGGGAGGGTACCACTAGAGCCACCAGGGATGCCCGCCCATGGCCACCAGGCATGCCCACCAATTTCCACCAGGGATGGCAATCAGGTAGCCTTCCAGTGCTCCCCCATCAGTGCTGCCCACCATTGCCATCTATCAGTGCTGCCCACCAGTGCCCATTATTGCCCACCAGTGCCGCCTAACAGTGCCCATCAATGCCACCTATCAGTGCCTATCAGTGCCGCCTATCAGTGCCCATCAGTGTCGCCTATCATTGCCCACCAATTCTGCATATCAGTGCTACCTATCAGTGCCACATACCAGTGCCCATCAGTGCTGCATATCAGTGCCGCCTATCAGTGGCCATATATGCTGCATATTAGTGCCACCCCATCAGTGCCTCCTCATCAGTGCCTGTCAGTGCAGCCTCATCAGTGCTCATCAGTGCAGGAAAAAACTTATCTATTTACAAAATGTTATAACATAAACAGAAAAACTTTTTTTTTTTCAAACTTTTCGGTCTTTTTTTATTTGTGTAAAGAAAAAACCTTGCAGTGATCAAATACCACCAAAAAAAAGTTCTATATGTGGGAAAAAATTACATCAATTTGGTTTAGGTACAGTGTTGCATGACAGCGCAATTGTCATTCAAAATGCAACAGCGCTAAAAGCTGAAAATTGGCCTGGGCAGGAAGGGGGTGTAACTGCCCTGTGTTGAAGTGGTTAATGTACATGCTTTTGTGTACAGGTCTGTACTGTGAAAAGGCAATCTGTTAATTTTGAACAGCCTCCCAATGCACATCAATGCAAAAAAAAAAAAAATAATATCTGCACTAGTTTTTGATAATGCAGTACAACACAGAGTACTCAATATAGAGTTATCTGTCTACCGTAATGCCCTACAGTGCAGATGCATTTCTTAAAAATGATTATATGTGCTTTGTGGTGCCATTCAAATTGATATTGCTTCACAACCCACATATACCCATATGATACATGCATTGTGGTAATCTACATTACCACAATTCACAAATATAGAGATGATCCTTGTTCCCTATGTGGAAGTGGTCTTTCTGCAGAGGCCTGAGACACCCCGTGCTGAGTCAGAACTGCAGCTCTCCAATCAGCAGGCAGCATATATTTCTAAGGTATTTTGTGAAGTTTTATGTTGATAAGGCTGACACACAGATATGGGCAGGTACAGTGCTAGCATATAATTTGATTTTTTGTATGGTATTTGAAAAGTTATACATGTCAGATTTCAAGCAAAGGTCCAGTTGTACAAAATAAACATTTAGACTTAGATTTTGGACTTGATATTACATTTTAGAAGTGGTGGTAATATCTACATCTTGGTTGTTAAAAAGTTTGCTCTGGTAATAGTGACCACAGTAAGTATTCCTTCCACCCTAGACATGAGTGATGCAGCATTGCAATGACAACATTTACAGATTTAAAGAAACAGATCCTGGCTTTGACTGAATTAAAAAAAAGCTGAAGGTTTCAAGCAAGCATCTGAGAGTTAGAAGGCTTTGACAAGCACCTTCCAGATTTCTTTAATCACACCACGTAACCATAGACAAACCTTGCTTGGCAAGCTTACAGTCTGATTTATAGACTTACTGCATCCTATAGCTTGGCTATAATATACAAATGCTGGTATATAGTGGCACTAAATCCTAAATTATCTCACTAACTTAAGTGGCACTTATGGGAGTGATAGAAGTCCTGACTTCCGCCCTATCAGTCATATACCACTAGGAAGTCTTTAGAAGAGCAGGGACAGAGTCCCTGTTTTTTCATTGTCTATATTTGAAAAATGTACCCCTTCCTCTAAGGCCCAAGCAGTACACCCCAAAGAAGTGCGTACACTCAGAAAGCTTTTATTGAAAATTTGAATATTAGTGCAAGAAATAAGTATCATGGACAGTACTCAGTTGATTTTGTTGCATGTGCACTAATACACATGGTAAACATGGGTTGATTGAGGGGGTGGAGTTCTCTGTCAGATATACTATTGGCTTTATAGTTGGGCGCGGGGGTGTGCCTGGGCACAACCTAATCCGGGGCTCGGCAACCCGTTGATCACGATCTATCTGTCCATTGTGGGCAAGTGATGGATAGACCATAATCCTTCCTTGACGACTTCCGGAACCTGGACAGGAGGGGAGGTGTTTACTGGATCTGATCTGTATTTTCCTACTGCAGCCAATGAAAGTCTGCTTCTCCGCCTCTCAACCCACCGGCATTCAGCGGCTGGAGGAGGCAAGTATAGTGGATCAGTACCAGTATATGCCGCTCCTACTGTCCCTGTTCCTCTTCTTTTTTTCAATATGAAAAAAATATTTTTCACCATGTTCATTCATAACTGAATCATAGCAAACTGTGTATACTTTGCTTCAGTTTGTGAATGAACAAGAAGCCGCTCAGCACAGAGCACTTCCCATTTTATCATTGTCAAGTGCAGCTAAGGCTGCAGAGGAAGGGACTGAGGAATCTCTGTCCTCAGTCCCTTTCTCTGTCTCAGAAGTGAGGCATCATGCGTCTGTTTAAAACCCTGACATGCCATCAAAGCCTCCCAATGGGGCTCCTAAAAAAAAATATATATATATAATAGAAAACTACTGGCCCTGCCCTACTGACTTACACCATCCATTGCTCTCCTGACACTGTCCACATGTGCATTTGAGCTTGGGGGTGTACACCCAAATACAATAGGCTGGGCACACCTATGCTTGGCATAGCCTCAGTTTAGCGTTTTTGGAAATATTTACTTATAAAGCAGCTGCAATTAGCTTTAAAAAAATCAGTTTCCTAAAATGATTTGCAGTTTTTGTCTTCCCTTTCTTTGAGAGTAATAATTGGCTATTATATGGATTATAGCCACAAGGGGAACTATATGTCAGTTTTAGGATTTTGATGAATGGAACATTTAACACCACATTAAATGAAAGAATAAAAAGCCCAAATGAACCAAAATTGTATTCTACTGCTCTTTTGTTATAATTGTGTTTTGTCAATGGCCAATTTAATCTCATTAGGATAGGATATTGAGAACTTGAATACTTTTCTACTATTCTAACAAACAAAGAATGTTTGTTATTAATGTATACTGGTGTGGGGACACACTGGGCACCTTTGCTGCTATTGTGCTATGAGCTGGGCGTCCATTGTGCCCCTGTGCCTTTTAGAAGGCTTGGGCTACCTCCAGGCCTACCTGCCCCCTATCTATCTATTAGAATGCATGTGCTTCCACTGTGGAGACTCTCATAGATTTACAGGAGTTAGGACTGCAGGTAATGCAGTGTGCCGTAAAACTTAAGCATGCGTTTGCATATGTGTGCAAACTAAACCCGTTTTTAACATATACTGTTAGACAGGTTTATTTGGTTGGTAAGCAGACTGATTGGTGAGTTGAGTTGGGAATTTTTCTGGTTTTGTGTTGCACTTTTCTACTATTCTTCCTACTTTTACTTTTTTAATAAAGCCATTACTTGGAGAATATGTCTTTATCTTACAGAGATCGCTGATAATGAAAGCACACTGGAGATATCTTATTGGTATAATCAGCATTGAATATATACAGGTGAGGCATTACCATTCCACAGCCAAAGCTCAATTGCTATATTACTGTTTACCTGACCTAATAACTTCAGCAGTAACTTGTTAGTGCGTCAATTTATTCAAGAAGGGGTTTGTACCTGGTGTTTATTTGTGAACACCAGTTTCAGTAGAACCTTACTACGGTGTAATTGAAAACATGAATAAGCATCAGAAGTGTAACACTTCCACATTTTAAACAGATTCATATATTACATTTTTATCTCCTCTAACTTTTTAACAAGCTTAATTCTGTTTATTTTTTTGTTATAATACTGCTATTTGTGAGGCAACTACATGTAGCTGTGTTCATCTTCGAATTGATCCTTGTGTACCTGCTGAGCCTTCTGGGATTCTACCCCCAGGCAATACAGAGGGTTTCAACTGTCTGCTAAGTCAGGATTAAAGCTGAAAACAGCTAAATGCACAGATAAAATACACGCTGTAGCTGTTTTACCTTAAGTGCTAAAGGATTTGTATTTTTGTAAATCCAGTTCTTACACAGTTCTGCCAAAAAGTCCCATGTGGTGGGGAGAAGGACTGATTTTCCATTTCTATGCATTTTAGTAACGATTGGTAAAATGAGGTGTGGTGTGGTGCTAACCATTTTAAAATCACTAATACAATGCACCCATACTGCAGCACCACACAATGCACCCCAGTACACACACTATAGGGTGGAGTGCAAAATCTGATGCAATTGTGCATGGTAGCCAGTCAGCTTCTAACTTCAGCTTGTTTAATTAGGCTTTACAAGAAAATGCATCTCCCATGAGACTTTATGGCAGCCAAAAGACTTAAATAAAACCCCTTTTAAAAGAAGAAAAGTTTATTTGTATAAAATTGTTAAAATTCCATGTTCACATAAAAAATTCTAGTCTGTTAGTTTGACAGCATATTCTACTGTTCTCCCATCAGGAGTAACAGTACTATACAACATATACCAGTGAGTACATTTTGCTACGGATTTGTCCCAACAGGAGCAAAATCATACACCATACATATGGCGCTTTTCCACTGCATGGAACCGTACCGGTTCGGCACGCTTTTGTGCTTTTCCACTGCGGTACCGCATGGTATAGGGTCGGAACGGTTCGGTACGGTACGATATAGGTTTGCTTTTCCACTGCATGAAACCGAACGGTACGGCTTTGAAAAAACAGTACCTACTCGATTGTGGTTCCAACAGGTACCAAACTGATACCATATCCCACAATCCTTTGCATGCAGTCACTACTAGCCACTGATTGGTCAGAGAATCACACCCACCCCGTTGTTATCCCACCCACTTAACTTTAGTACTACTTTAATGGAAAAGCAAACCTATACCGTACCGTACCGAACCGTTCCGACACTATACCATGCGGTACCGCAGTGGAAAAGCAAACCGGGCCAAGCAGGGCCGAGTAGAGCCGAGCCGGTACTAGCCGGTACTTGCAGTGGAAAAGTGCCAAAAGATAGTTGAGTGGTTGCCACTAGTTGATCCCAATGCGTTTCAATTGTTAACAATCTTTTTCAGGGGATAGCAGGTGGAGCTCAAATGAGTAAAGAGACAAGTTTGGCACAGTATGAGGTTACTGCAGCCAGCCCATCTCAGAGAGGTCCCAAATCAAGGCCATGGAGCTATAGTCCCATAAGAGGTCAAGATAGACTGCAACCAAATAAAGCAAGTCCAAAATGAACATCCAGTTCACCCAGTAATCTAATGAGTTGTATGAGAATAGATAAGAAGACAAGGCAGGCTAGATGTAAAAGCCAAGGTTAAGCCTTGTAGGGAGATAGTGCATGTGGTCTGGAGGGCTGGCCCCCCCAAGGCCATAACGTTCCATAGGAGATGCATTTTCTTGTATAGTATTAAGGGACAGAGCAGCCTCTAACCTATGATATATAAACCTAAACTCACTATGTTCAATTAAGCTTCAACAAAAAAGAAAAACAAGACCTGGAAGCTGTTTGGTTTCTATGCAGAGCTCCGCCAGATTTTGCACTCTCGAGTTTTAGATTTTGCACTCTCTAGTTAAAGCAACCCCCATGTGTTGTGGTGCACTGTATCAGACAAACTGGTGCATGTCCAATTTTGGTTGTGTTGTGGTGTGATGGCAGCCTACTTAAATCAATTAACTGGCTTGATGCATTCAGACTTCAAGAGGAGTACAAGCCCTGTGTACAGTCTGGGTCCAGAATCCAAGGGTATCAGCAGAGACACAGGCATTTTTTACAGGTTCACTTGTTGTTATTTAAAGTATATGTGAATCCTTGCCTTGTTAAATAACCAATTCAGTTTAAAATAGTAGTGGAAGACAAAACCTTTATCGTAATTTATAAAAAAATGAAAAACAACTTTTTTCTTTATTTATAAGTGATCAAAAATATTCTGTTCTCAGCTGAATAAGGGGCTTACTGTAGGTAGCTGGAAGAGGAGAAACAGCAGCACACTTGTCTTTCTAGTAAATGGCTGTGCAGAGGGGTGTGTCAGCACAAGTCTGACCACTAGAGGACAGGCAGGTTGTTCTGCCAGCACAGCTAGAAAACTGAGCATGTTGGGATGGATGTGCTCTCATGCTGTAAGATTCTGGTACCTTTGGTACCCTTATTGCCCCTTATTTTCCTTTTCATATTGCGTCCCACCTTTTTAGTTAGGTGGAACGCATATACCTTTAAGCCGTATGACATCATCACTGAGCGCCGCTCTGAGCGGCTATTTCAATCGCCGGCTTTCTCTCTCAGGTAGTTTGTTCAAGCCGCCAGTATACAGCTATGCCTGACGCTACCTGGACTTGTATCTCGCTACCTGTTCTTGTGCTTCACTTTCTGATCTTGTATCTCGCTACCTGATCTGACCGCATGCTTACAAGCCTTGTCTTATGCTGCCGGAGCCTCCAGCTATTCTCTTTACCTGGAACAGACCGGAACCTCGATACTGATCCCGTATCTCGCTACCAGATCACTCCCTCACTACCGGACCCCTCTACTTACTAACCTTACTAGTGATAAGTACCCCACAGGGGATTCCTCCATAACAAACTTACACTATCTACTTCTGCACATTAAGGACTGTTACTATCTATGCATTACTAATTCTATCATCTGCACTGTTACATAGATTGCTAGCTCTTGAGTCTACTACCATCTATCCTTGCACTGGGTTAGTCTCTCCTGTATATCATCTGCTGTCCTTACCACCTATTACCATACATGATTACTAACCTATCTGCATCCTACCTATTACCGTCTACTACTCTCCTGAACATTACTATCAAGTGCTTATCATTGCTATCACTGCTCATCCCTGTCCCTTCAGCACATCACCCCTATACTGTCATATACATCCTATCACTCCAGGAACATCTTATTGAGTGTGTGTATATCTGTATGCTGAAGCAGGCGGGTCCACAGTGATGAGTCTGGAGAGTTGGATCTGGTAATTCAACACATCTCTACATGACTACTGAGTGGAGATTCTGCAGCTGCAAATCCAGCTTACTATAAAAACGCAGGAGCGTTACAGATTGAACGAACCCAAAAAATGGATTCAGCAGAATTACCCACTCAAGTGATACAATTAACACAAAAAGTAAATGCATTAATACTTGCTCTTACTGTATTAAAAGATGAAAATCAGACTCTGAGACAGCAGATAACCCGTCTTTCACAGCTTACTGCTGCTCAGCCCCCTGAACCTAAAATAAACCCTCCTCTAGTGTTTACAGGTGATCGGAAAAAATTTAGTGAATTCAAAAACGCATGTCAATTGCTTTTTTTGCTAAAACCTCGTACTTACCCTACTGATCAAATTAAAGTCTGTACCACTATCTCATATTTAACGGGTGATCCACGGGCCTGGGCAGACTCTCTCTCTTTGAGAAAGATGATCCTCTTCTCAACTCCTATCCCTTATTCCTAGCGGAACTCGCTAGCTTATATGAAGACCCCAATAGGCAGAGTACTGCTGATATCCAATTGAGGGCTTTAAAACAAGGAAGGAGACCTGTTGAAGACTTTGTAGCAGAGTTCAAAAGATGGACCCTTGATTCAGGGTGGAATGATACATCTCTGCGAACTCAGGCTCGGGTTGTCAGAAGCCGTTAAAGACGAGCTCGCCCGAGCGGATTTACCTGGCACTTTAGATGCCTTATTACAACTTAGTATCAACATTGACAGGCGACTGCGAGAAAGAAAGGCTGAGAAAATGGGAATGCCATTGTCCAGTCCTTCTCGGATTTCGGCCGTTGACCCTACTCCTATGGAGGTAGGAACCATACGCCCACCTTTATTGACCACTGAACGAGCCAGGAGAAGATCCAGAAATCTCTGCATGTACTGCGCATCCCCGGATCATTTGATAAGCGTCTGTCCCCTTGTCTGCAAAAAAGAGGGTGAGTGTTCACATGTCTTACTAGGGGGATTAACGACTTCCTTTTCTAATCCCTACCTCTTTGTTCATTTGACATTGCAGTGGGACCAGACTAGGATCACCACCAAGGCTATGATCGACACAGGATCTTGTGGGAACTATATCGATACACGTTTTGTTACTTTTAATAAAATACCTATTATTTCAAAACCTAAACCTGTCTCTGTTAGTTTCATTAACCGTATTCCGTTATCTTCTGGTCCAATCACCAATCAGACTCAAGCACTCCTTGTCACTGCTAACGAGTCTCATATGGAGACCACCACTTTTGATGTACTACCTTCACCACATTTTCCCATTATTTTGGGACTTCCCTGGTTACACATACATCAACCAACCATAGATTGGAAAACACGTACTCTAACCTTCCCTTCTCACTATTGCGAGATCACGTGTAACCTCCCATCTTATGGAAAGATCCTGTCTGTGGTGTCAGATGAGATTACACCATTATGCTATCAGGATCTGTCCGAAGTCTTCCTTGAGAAAAATTCTCAAGTGTTGCCTCCCCATAGGGACTATGATTGTTCTATCGATCTACTCCCTAATAGCAAATTGCCTTTCGGCCATGTTTATCCTCTTTCACAGGATGAACTTTCTCATCTCAAGGAATACTTGGATGAGAATTTGGTGAAAGGGTTCATCAGACCCTCTACTTCTTCCACAGCTGCAGGACTTTTCTTTGTCCGCAATAAGGATTCAAGTCTTAGGCCTATTATTGACTATAGGCAACTAAATACCATTACGATAAAGGATCGTTATCCTTTATCGCTCATTCCTGAACTCATTGAACAAGTGCGTGGGGCTACTTACTTTTCTAAATTGGACCTAAAAGGGGCATACAACCTAATCCGAATCTGTGACGGAGATGAGTGGAAGACAGCATTCAGAACCAGATACGGATTATTCGAATATCTTGTGATGCCTTTCGGGTTGTGTAATGCTCCCGCAGCTTTTCAAAGATTCATAAATGACATCTTCAGAGACTTACTTGATGTCTGTGTTGTGGTATATCTGGACGATATACTTATCTATTCTCGATCTTTGTCTGAACATATAAAATATGTAAGACTTGTGTTATCCAGATTACTCGCACACAACCTATACGTGAAATTAAAAAAAATGCCTATTTCATAAAGAAGAAATACTATTCCTAGGATACATCATATCTAAAACCGGAATCAAGATGGATATGAGCAAGATATCGTGTATTCTGGATTGGCCTATACCAACAACTCGTAAGGCATTACAGCGATTCCTCGGATTTTCAAACTTCTATAGGAAGTTCATCAAGAACTTCTCTGCTATTGTGAGACCTCTCACACAACTTACAAGTATAAAGAAACCATTCAAATGGTCAGAAGAAGCAAATTGAGCTTTCCGCTTGTTAAAATCAAGCTTTACTTCTGCTCCCATACTACGCCATCCAGACCTATCCCTCCAATATATTCTGGAGGTAGATGCGTCAAACATGGCAGTAGGAGCAGTTCTCTCCCAACGACCAACAAATACTTCACCACTCCACCCAGTTGCTTTTTTCTCTAAATCACTAAGCAGCCCAGAGGTGAATTGCCCAGTGGGTGAAAAAGAGTTGCTTGCCATAAAACTGGCACTAGAGAATTGGCGACATTTACTTGAAGGTACCCGATTACCAATACTCATATATACAGATCATAAAAATCTTCAATACCTTCAGACTAACAAAACTCTTTCCCACCGGCAGGTACGATGGTCATTATTCTTCCTAAGATTCAACTTCCTAGTGACCTACACACCTGCAGACAAAAACAAAAAAGCGGATGCGCTATCACGATTAACCGAAGATAACTGCGCTGAAGTTCCTTCTATTCCTATAATACCCTATGAACGTATTATTGGTGTTGTTCGTTCCCTGAAGGAAGAGATTTTGCACAGTATAGGATTGGATTCACCTCCACCACAACTAACTACTGATGCAGAAGGCTTCCTCTACTACAACGACAAACTCTACATATCCCCTACTATGCGCACCAAGATCTTGGAATTGTCACATGATGTGCCTATGGCAGGACATATGGGTATGACTAAGACCCTTAATTTGCTTACCAGGCAGTTTTGGTGGCCTGATATGAAGACGTCTGTACAAAAATTTGTTTCTTCATGTGACATCTGTGCAAGGTCCAAAATTGACACTACAAAACCATCTGGTCTACTCTGCAGTCTACCAATACCCCAGGTTCCATGGGAAGTTGTGTCCTTAGACTTTATAGTAGAACTACCACCTTCCAAAGGATTTAATACCATTCTAGTGTCAGTGAACCATCTGACAAAGATGGCACATTTCATTTCTATTCGCAGACTACCTTCATCTAAGCAAACAGCGGAATTACTAATGAAACATGTGTTCAAGTTACATGGAATTCCAAAGACTCTTTTATCCGACCGTGGTTCACAGTTCATCTCCAATTTTTGGCAAGCTCTATGTCACATACTACGGATTGAGCGAAAGCTCACTTCTCCTTACCACCCTCAGACCAACGGACAGACTGAAAGAGTCAACCAGTGCATTGAACAATATCTACGTTGCTACACCTCATACCTACAGGATGATTGGGTGGACCTCCTCCCTCTGGCGGAATTTGCTTATAACAACGCAACCCACAGTACTACTAAGCAAAGTCCGTTCTACTTAAACTATGGGTTTCATCCCACACTTCTTCCACCACGCATCCTACCATCAAGTAACCCAGTAGCCTCGGATTATCTTACCCAAATAAAAGACTCTCTGGGTTTACTTAATACCACCATCTCACACGCTCACAGTCAACAAAAAAGGTACTATGACCTTCGTAAAAGACCTTCTCCTCAATATGCTATTGGGGACCTCGTTTGGCTATCGACGAAAAATTTAAGGTTAAAGATCCCTAGCAAAAAGCTTGGACCTTTATTTCTGGGACCCTTCCCAATTAAGAAACTCATTGGAAAAGCTGCAGTACAACTCACTTTACCGGCAGATCTCAGAATACATCCCATCTTTCATGTGTCGCTACTGAAACCACATGTTCCTAACCAAGGAATAAGGCCTACCATCTTGCCTCCACCTCCAATACAAGTTGAAGGCGGAGAAGAATTTGAGATTAGGGAGATTTTGGATTCTCGTATCCACAGAGGAAGACTCCAATATCTCATAAGATGGAAGAACTATGGACCCCAAGACGACACCTGGTTGGATACTTCTGATGTTCACGCACCTAGGCTTATACGAAGGTTTCACTCTAAATACCCGGAGAAACCAGTGCTATAGGCCTTCCGGAGCCGGCCTTAAGGGGGGGGGGGTACTGTAAGATTCTGGTACCTTTGGTACCCTTATTGCCCATTTTCCTTTTCATATTGCGTCCCACCTTTTTAGTTAGGTGGAACGCATATACCTTTAAGCCGTATGACATCATCACTGAGCGCCGCTCTGAGCGGCTATTTCAATCGCCGGCTTTCTCTCTCAGGTAGTTCGTTCAAGCCGCCAGTATACAGCTATGCCTGACGCTACCTAGACTTGTATCTCGCTACCTGTTCTTGTGCTTCACTTTCTGATCTTGTATCTCCCTACCTGATCTGAACGCATGCTTACAAGCCTTGTCTTATGCTGCCGGAGCCTCCAGCTATTCTCTTTACCTGGAACAGACCGGAAACCTCAATACTGATCCCATATCTCGCTACCGGATCACTCCCTCACTACCGGACCCCTCTACTTACTAATCTTACTAGTGATAAGTACCCCACAGGGGATTCCTCCATAACAAACTTACACTATCTACTTCTGCACATTAAGGACTGTTACTATCTATGCATTACTAATTCTATCATCTGCACTGTTACATAGATTGCTAGCTCTTGAGTCTACTACCATCTATCCTTGCACTGGGTTAGTCTCTCCTGTATATCATCTGCTGTCCTTACCACCTATTACCATACATGATTACTAACCTATCTGCATCCTACCTATTACCGTCTACTACTCTCCTGAACATTACTATCAAGTGCTTATCATTGCTATCACTGCTCACCCCTGTCCCTTCAGCACATCACCCCTATACTGTCATATACATCCTATCACTCCAGGAACATCTTATTGAGTGTGTGTATATCTGTATGCTGAAGCAGGCGGGTCCACAGTGATGAGTCTGGAGAGTTGGATCTGGTAATTCAACACATCTCTACATGACTACTGAGTGGAGATTCTGCAGCTGCAAATCCAGCTTACTATAAAAACGCAGGAGCGTTACACATGCCTAGCATTGTCATTTTGAAATAGGAGAGCAGGGGGGACTGGCAGAATCATCATATATTTCACACAAAGGGGATCATTTTAAAACAAATACATGGTACAACAGACACATATCAAGAATAGGAAATGTTGGGATAACATATTCGTTATTAACCACTTAAGCGCCGGAGGATTTTCCTGCTCAAAGACCAGGGCCTACTTTGCGATTCGGCACTTCGTGACTTTAACGGACAATTGCACGGTTGTGCGACGCTGTACCCAATTGAAACTGACATCCTTTTTTTCCTACAAACAGAGCTTTCTTTTGGTGGTATTTGATCACCTGTGCGATTTTTATTTTTGTGCTATAAACAAAAAAAGAGCGACAATTTTGAAAAAATAACAATATTTTTCACATTTTTTTATATGAAATTCCCCCCCAAAAAATGTAAAAATCTAAATATTTTAACAATTTGTTTTCTGCTACATATTTTTGGTAAAAAAAATCACAATAAGCGTACTTAAGGAAAGATTTATGTCATTTTTATTGTTTTTTTTTTTTAACTAGTAATGGCGGCAATCTGCGATTTTTTTTGTGGGACTGCGACATTGCAGCGGACAGATCGGACCCCTGACTAACATTTTTGACACTTTTGGGGGTACCAGTGACATTACTACAGTAATCAGTGCTATACATATGCACTGTTACTGTAAAAATGACACTGACAGGGAGGGGGTTAACTTTATTAGTGATCAAGGGGTTAAGTGTGTCCCTAGGGGCGTGATTCTAGCTGTAAAGGGGCGTGGATTGTGATGTAACCACAGAGACATACGATCCTACATAGCAGGATTGTATGATCTCTGCAGTTACACCAGAGAGAATGACAGGCGGCTTTGTTTACATTAGCCGTCTGCCTTTCTCCCTCTCCAGCTGGAGATCCCGAGTGACCGGCGGACATCGGAGGCCGCTGGTCACTAGCGCGGGGATGTCAGGGAACGAGCAGGGGCAGGAGCTTTGCCCAGCAGGGGCTGACTGCCGCAGTAAATATTCTGGGGGCGGTCGGCAAGTGGTTAAACTGTTTTTTTTTTCACTAAAGAAAGGTGAAGCAAAAATGTTTTCCGGAAATAAGAACACCACAGCAACAAAAAAAATATATATATATCATTGGTCTTTGTGGAAAATATGCTGTAAATACTGGGGGGACAGGGGTACAACTTAGGGTCAGTTCACACCCCTTGCAGTCCAGTGAGTTTTTTTTCTGCATCAAAAATGCATGGAAAGTAGGTTATATGTTTTTTTTTTTTTAACGGCATAGTTCACACCAGTGCTTGCAGTTCCAGAAAAAAAAGTAGAACATGCTGCATTTTTCAACCTGCTTTGTATTAGGCTGAAGGAGCAGCCAATCTTCAATCTCACAACAACAGGGAGATACAACCACTAGGGGCAGCTTCATCATCTCAACAACTACACACTGAAAGGCTGCAAGCTACAATGTGTAAAACATGGTAATGACTTTTACACTATTTCTCCACCCCACTGCATTGTTTTCCAGCCTTCAGGAAGAAGTTTAACACATGATTTGTAGTTACAGTTCAGTGACCTTAAAATAATTCCCCCTGTGCTTGGAAAAAAAAAAAAAAAGTCTCCAGGTGGTCAGTATACAAGGATTTTATCAAGTTACTAGAGTCAAATCACTTACAGATTCCTTATTGTTAGGTGGGAGGGTCTGCATACTAGAATTTAATGATAAGTCCCTTTGTTTTAATGAAATAACAACTGCTGGAAAGAGTAAAAAGACAATCATCTAAAGAAGCGATGACATTTCTGAGGGAGTTCTGTGCACAATTCACTTTATGGTTGTCATGGTTACACGGGAGCAGCACTTTTAGAAAACAAAAGAAGGCCACGGATTGAAACAGAAAGGTTGTTTAATAACATTAAATTAAAAAATGGTTCAAGTAACTATATCATTTGTCATTTTTAAAGACAAGTAAATAATTGCAAATATTGGAACCTTCATATTCCCAAACTTTTAAATTACAGTTCAGTGTATTTACTTGTTCTTGCATCTCTCTCTGGTTTGCAGTCTTATAAATCAACTCATTGGACAGTGATTTAAAAAAAAAAAAAATATTTCATGTAAACCATATTTGGGTAAATGCAAATTGATATCACAATATAAAAAAAATTGAAAATCTATTAATTTATAAGGTTCTAAAAAAGTTCACTACATATGTGTAGCACCCTCCTAGGTAGGTGTTAGAGAGTGAGTATAGTTTTTGGCTCTGTCTGCCTATCAGAGGAGCAGCAGGTAAATTCTATATTCACTCTGTTTAACAGGGAGCAGGATCTGTGACTTAGGTCTGCTCAGTGTGCCCAGTGTATGATTCATAGGGTATGAGGGAGTGTCCCCACTGTGCCCAAAGGGGAGGCACATTGAACAGTGGAGGAAACCTGGCCAATGAGGACACATGCTTTTTATACAGCCCCAGGGATTGGCACAGACTGCTGTCTGGGTGCATTGTTGGGTGGGGTATAAAAAGTCAGGGGCACGTGTGCATGAGGTCTTTGGCGGAAGGCGGGAAGCAGAGTCCCAGAAGGAGGGTGGCGGCTGCCTCCTCTTCTGAAGTAGTTGGTGTGTGGTCACAGGCAGTTGGCCTGGTGAGCCAGAGGAGTGGAGCTGAGCCCAGAGGTCCAGGAGAGCTGACTGGAGGAGTTGAAGCACTGCGAGAATCTGAAAAGCAGTATCGTGAGTACAGAGGATCTTGCCTAAGGGTCTGCCCAGGAAGGGGACAACTCCGGAGTAGTGTAGTCAGTGGACGAGTGTCAGCTGGTGGAGGAAAGGGGGTATTAGGTGAGTGCCCTGAAGAGAAATACCAGAAGAAACATTTACCTCACATTCATTCATTGGCAGGATGAAGCAGTGGCCTTGCCGCATTCTCAAGTTAGAAGTCCTCAGAATTTTGAATAGTTCAATTGTTAGTGTATCCCACTCATCCCTTCTCCCATCCCAATATAAAATAAAACCGCAAAAACAACAAACCCTAGACTCATTATTGACTGAGCCAAGAAAGTAAAGTGCTAAGATTTCTGCAAGCAGTTGCTATGGGTAACCCAGGGGAATCCAAAAGTGTGAAAAACCAGCAGCTCTTAAGGGGGCAGTGCTACATATGTAAATTCAAGTAGAGTCCACTTCTTAAATAACAGTCAGAAAGTGTTGTTAGGTATTTGCAAAAGTGCTTAAAGAGGTCACAATCCCTCTACTAATAGAAAAAGCCAATAATACCCTCCCTATCTTTTTGGAAAGGACTCGTGAATAAAGTGACGCCGTTCTATAAAGCTACATATTTGAGCAGGGGCTGCCCAAAAAAGTTTGGAGGATCTGGTTGGAGAGTTCTGCCTCTCTCATATAAGGCGGTCCTAGTACTGGGTGCTTGGGTGAAGGCTAGCTGGAAAGTTATGGATAGTAGCTGCACCTTGTTCTGGACAATTCTCTTTCAATGCTGGGGTTTCATTTAGGCCAGATCACTGCATAACAGGTACATTATTGTGTGACTAATTACATTATCATCTCGGAGGCTGCAAATGTTTCACTGTATATATATATTTTGATTTGGTAATTCTTACCCCCTCAGGGGGATTTATATCTGGGAAGGTGGTGTTATCTGCAGGGTGGTGAGCCTGGACTTGGGAGAAGGGGGGGCTCTGGACGGTTTATCTATTGTTGAGTTCCGCCCTGCGTGGCGAGGTGTTTTTAGTTCCGCCCTATGTGGGAGGTGTTTTTATTATGTGTTTTGCATAAAACAATAAAATGAAACTGACAAAAAAAGTAGTCACAATGGGGTTTATTTACTAAAGATAAAGAGGGCAAAATTAGTCACAATTCTGCAGAGAAACCATTCAGCTTCTAACCTCAGCTTGTTTAACCACTTGCCGACCAGCCACCATAGTTTTACTGCGGCAGGTCGGCTCTGTTCTGTAAAACGACGTACATGTACGTCACTTTGTGGGACCGCTAGTGGGGGTGCGCGTGCGTCGATTGGCCACAGGGGGAGCCAATTAGTGGGTCCAGTGGCCACGATTGCCACCGGGCAACCGCAACTGCTCCCCGTGGAGACAGAACGGTGGTCTGCCGTTGTAAACACGGCAAATCATTGTTCTGTCAGTAACGGACACAGGGATCCTGTTTTCCTCTTATTTAGGAACACAGGTCTCTGTGTTTATTCAGCAAGTCCATCCCCCACACAGTTAGAAAGCCCCCCCTAGGGAGACATTTAACCCTAAGATCACCCCTGGTGTTAATCCCTTCCCTGCCAGTGTCATTAGTACAGTAACAGTGCATATTTTTAGTATTCAGTACTGATTACTATAGTAATGTCACTGGTCCCTCCAAAAGTGTCAAAAATGTCAGTTTGGTGTCCAATCTGTCCACCGCAATGTCGCAGTCCCGCTAAAAAACATTGATTGCCACCGTTATTAGTAAAAAAAAAAATGAATAAATAAAAATTACATAAATCTCTCCCCTATTTTGTAGACGCAATAACTTTTGCGCAAACTAATCAATATATACTTATTGGGTTTTTATTTTACCAAAAAAACCTAGCAGAATACAAATTGTCCTAAAATGATGTATAAAAAAGGTTTTTTATTGGGAATGTTAATAGCAGAAAGTAAAATATATATTTTTTTTTTTTTCTCCAGAATTACCGTCTTTTTTTGTTGTTTATAGCGCAAAAAATAAAAATCGCAGAGGTGATCAAATACTACCAAAAGAAAGCTCTATTTGTGGGGGGAAAAAAAGATCAATTTTATTTAGGTACAATGTCACAGGACCGCGCAATTGTCAGTTAAAATAATGCAGTGCCGTATTGCAAAAAATGGCCTGGTCATTATGGGGGCAAATCCTTCCGGTCCAGAAGTGGTTAATTAAGCTATAGCACTAAAACCTGGAAGCTGATTGGTTTCTCTGCAGAATTGTAACTAAGTTTGCCCTCTCTAGCTTCAGTAAATAAATCCAAATCAGTCTGTATCCATCTAAAACAAGGCCAAAAAAAGTGTTTGCAAAAGTGTATCCATTCCATCACCTCGACGCACTTCCCATTGGGACTGAACCCCCTCACTGGAGGTGGCCCTTTAACCACTTTAAGACCGGAAGGATTTGCCTCCTTAATGACCAGGCCCTATTTTGCGCGGTCGTGCGACACTGTACCCAAACAAAATTTACGTCCTTTTTTCCCCACAAATAGAGCTTTTTTTTTGGTGGTATTTGATCACCTGTGTGATTTTTATTTTTTGCGCTATAAACAAAAAAAGAGCGACAATATTGAAAAAAAAAAAAATAAACAATATTTTCCACATTCTGCTATATGACATTCTCAAAAAAAAAAAATGTAAAAATCCAAATTTTTTAACATTTTAGGCCAATTTGTTTTCTGCTACATATTTTTGGTAAAAAAAAAAATTGCTATTAAAAAATCGCTATTAAGCGTATTTTGATTGGTTCGCGCAAAAGTTATCGCGTCTACTAAATACGGGAAAGATTTATGTAATTTTTATTGTTTTTTTCTTTTTTTTTTTACTAGTAATGGCGGCAATTTGCGATTTTTTTGCGGGACTGTGACATTGCGGCGGACAGATTGGACCCCTGATTGACATTTTTTACACTTTTGGGGGGGACCAGTGACATTACTACAGTAATCAGTGCTAAAAATATGCACTGTTACTGTAATAATGACACTGGCAGGGAAGGGGATTGATTCTAACTGTGGGGGGGGGGGGGGCGTGGCTTCTGAAATGGCCATAGAGACATGTGATCCTATATAGAAGGATCACAGAAGAAACTGTATACTTGTATCTCTTCTACAGAAACACTATATATTTTAAAGCTATCACTAATGTAAGATGGAAAAAAAACACCTTTTTATTTTGTTTTGTTTTTTCTTTCAATTGCATGGAAAATAAAATATATTTTTGCAAGAAAATATTGCCAAAAGAAAGGCTTGTTTTCAGAAAAAGCCAGTTTTACTTGTTTACATTATCTTAAGTCTTAGGTTACCACCAAATAAACAGACCCATTACAGAAATGTAGGCATTGCTCTAGTCCATATACAGGTAGGAAAGCTGTACAAGAGCTAGTTAACAGCACTTACTGTTTATGAGATTCCCTAACTCAAACAGCCATACGCAAAGAGCAGAACCTAAAATATGGAAAATAGTTTAGTCTAGAGCAGGGCTTCCCAAACTTTTTTGGGCTGAGACCCACTTCTGAATACAGTTATTTTTCGGGACCCACTTACTTGTAATTGAATATTGTAAAGCGCTACAGAATTTGTTGGCGCTATATAAATGCAAATAATAATAATGCATATTTTAAAGGGAGGGGGATGTTAAATTAAAAATATAAATTTACTACTTTTCATTTTATTGTTGAATACACTTGCCAGATGTTCTAAGTGAGAGGTCAGAAACCTTTGGCATGTGTGGCATATAAGTGGAGTTGTAAGTAATCAGCACCCTCATAGACAGTATAAGGCAGGCAGAGAACAGAAATCAACCACCCCAGGACAGTGATCAGCAGACTATATGGCACTCATCCTCCTCCCTCTCCCAGCGGTCACAGTGAAGGTGAAGCCCCTGTTTGCCCTCTCCAGGGCCCAGCACACCTCACCCAGACTCTCCATGATGAGGAGCTCTATGCTGGTCTTGGTGTCCTGGCTCTTCTTCTTCAGACCCTCTGGGGTCACAGAAGCTGCCATGAACTCCTGACACCGCCGGGCCACCTGGTCCTCCTATGCCACCGAGGATGCCATCTCTGACCGATATAGCTGAAAGAATCCCGCCGCAGGTCTAGCCATCACCGATGCCGCGAGCAGGACCGAGGAGCTGGCTCTGCACCCCATGAAAATATCCTACATAACAGCCCACATACATACTCACTGATGCAAGTATCCTCCTCGTTGGAAATACAGACCAGCCTCCGTAAACTGTGTGGGCGGGGTCCTGAATCCATCGCAATTTGACTGCTCTCTGTAATTTGCGAGGGCTCACACAGCACAATTTAACCGGTTGCCGACCGCCGCACGATTATATACTGCGGCGGTCAGCCCCGGCCAGGCAGAGTGACGTATCGGTACGTCACTCGCCTGTCACTGACTTGCGAGCCTATCGCAGGCGGGCGCGCGCCCGCCGAGGCGCGCGCCCGCCGCGGCTCGTTCACAGGCAAGTCAGTGCGTGTGACCGGCGGACTCGATGTCCGCCAGTCACACTGCGATCGCTCCTGTGAAGGGAGAAAGACAGAGCAGCTTGTGTAAACAAGCTGCCTGTCAGTTCTCCCTGTGTAAAAGTGAAGATCTGACCGTTCTACTATGTAGAACGGTGGATCTTTGCTTTTACACCAATAGGAATGTCCCTACACAGTTAGAAGCACGCCCCTAGGACACACTTAACCCCTCCCTGTCCAATAAAGTTAACCCCTTCCCTGCCAGTGTCATTTTTGCAGTAACAGTGCATATGTATAGCACTGATTACTGCAGTAATGTCACTGGTAACCCCAAAAGTGTCAAAAATGTCAGTCAAGGGTCCGATCTGTACGCCGCAATGTCGCAGTACCGAAAAAAAAATCGCAGATCGCCGCCATTACGCGTTAAAAAAAAAAACACCAAAAATGACAAAAATCTTTCCCTTTGTTAGTAAACGCGATAACTTTTGCGCAAACCAATCAAAATACGCTTTTTGCGATTTTTTTTACCAAACATAGGTAGCATAAAACAAATTGGCCGAAAAATGTTAAAAAATTTTGATTTTTACTTTTTTTTTGGGGGAATTTCATATAAAAAAATGTGAAAAATATTGTTATTTTTGCAAAATTTACGCTCTTTTTTTGTTTATAGCGCGTGATCAAAAAATCGCACAGGTGATCAAATACCACCAAAAGAAAGCTCTGTTTGTGGGAAAAAAAGGACGTCAAATTCGTTTAGGTACAGCGTCGCACGACCGCGCAATTGTCCGTTAAAGTCACGCAGTAAAAAATCGCAAAAAAACCCCTGGTCCTTTAGCAGCCAAATCCTCCGGGGCTTAAGTGGTTAAGCGGGCCCGCTCTCAGTGATTTCCTCCTCAGCGCGACCCACTCAAACATAGCTCGCGACCCACCAGTGGGTCCCGACCCACAGTTTGGGAACTCCTGGTCTAGAGTAATCACATTGTTATAATGGCTGTATGATTTTGCCTTGTGTAGGACATTTAGGTAATACTAATGATGAAATATTCTAAAATACATTTTACTTATGCATAAATCTCATAAGTTGAACAGATTTAAAATCTGTGTTACCATACTCTAAAATAAATTTAATGCTTGCCTATGGTGGCCTTAAAATACACATTGGTTGTAAATGAAAACCAACGTGGGAAAAAAATATGGCATTGTGTAGGAATCATTAAAATAATACATCTAAAAACCATTACAGTGAAGAATATCACCTGCCATTGTGGTCAATGGTGCTGATCTGCACCATGTAGCAAAACAGATACCTCTAATTACTGTACTCTCATTAAAAGTAATTTTCTATCCTGAAACAAGTCTATTGCTTAATTTACTAACACTAGAAACTTAATCAAATGCATGTTACCTGTCAAAAGGAAGGACAATTTATGAGCCACATCTAAAGGCTTTAACGCATACTTACTGCATCCTCTTTAGTTCAATAATCCATTGCACAAATAAATAGAATGTTGCAGTGCTCCTGCACATTCCATTACTGAGATAAAACTATTCATTTTCCAGATGTATATGAAATCATTATAGCTCATTAATATCACCTTTACAGACTCTAATTTATATTACTGTGTACATTGGGGTTGATTTACAAAAGGCAAAAATTCTGTTCACAATGCAGGGGAAGTTGCACTTTGTAAGGGAATTTTCCCCAGAACTCAGTGAATGTGGTGATATTTCAATTTGCAAGAAATAACCCATCACATGCAGGGGAAAAAAATGGCATTTTTACTTTCACGCGATTGGGTGATAGAAGTCAATAGACTTTCATTTCATTCACCAAGCTCTTGGGAAACTTTTCAAGCAAAGTGCAACTTCCCTTGCAAAGTTACTAAATCAACCCCAGTATGTTTTGCTGAAGCTGAACTCCAGGTAAAAATTTAAATATGCAGAATAAATACATGCATGGAAATAGTTTTATCTGCCAAAGCTTTTACACTTCTGTCTATATAGTCCTAGGACTTATACAGCCCGGCCTGAGAATAGTGCGTATTTGGTAACATTTTCTATGCTGCATTTAAAGAATACAATCCCAAACGTTTTCATATTTCTGATATGTATCTTTTGTATCATGAACTTCTGTTTAAAAGTACCCTGTTCTCTTTGTATTTCTTCCTTTGTGTGAAATATCTGGTGATCCTGCCAGTCCCCTTGTTTTCCTAATTTAAACTGACTATGGTAGACATAAAAGCAAATCCATCTCTGCATGTTTAGCTTTCTGGCTTTGCTGGGTGAACAGACTGCCTGTCCTTCTATAGCCAGGACTTGTGCTTCCCTTCCCCCAACACATCCATTCACTGAGAAGGTAATTGTATTGCTGTCTCTCCAATCCCACCTCTCTATGCCCCTTGTGCAACTGAGAACAAAGATTATGTGATCTCTTATATAATATATATATATATATATATATATATATATATATATATATATATACAGTTGCGCTCAAAAGTTTGCACACCCTTGAAGAAATCGTGAAATTTTGACATTGATATTGAAATATGACTGATCATGCCTAAGGATAGTGATCATAAAAGGCCATTTATTATCACATAGTTATTTGTAATGATCCCAGAAATCACCCAAATGGCTATGATCAAAATTTTACATACCCTGGAATGTTTGGCCTTGATACAGACACAAAAGATGACACACATGGGTTAAAATAGCAATTAAAGGTTAATTTCCCTCATCTGTAGCCTTTTAAATTGCAATTAGCGTCTCTGTATAAATAGTCAATTAGTTTGTTAGCTCTCACATAAATGCACTGAGCAAGCAAAGGTCAGGTAGACCAAGTTAGATTGCAGCCATAACTTCCAGACGAATTGTTCGGGATACAAAGAAAACCCCACAGGTAACCTTCAGGAGAAATACAGGTTGATTTGGAAAGAAAATGGTGTGGTTGTTTCAAGGAGCACAGTACAACAATACTTGAACAAAAATGAGCTGCATTGTCTAGTTGCCAGGAAGAAGCCTTTACTGCACCAATTCCACAAAAAAGTCTGGTTACAATATGCTCGACAACATCTTGACACGCTTTACAGCTTCTGGCACACTATATTCTGGAGTGACAAGACCAAAATAGAGCTTTATGGTCACAACCATAAGCCCTATGCTTGGAAAGAGATCAACAAAGCCTATAACGACAAGAATACCATCCCCACTGTGAAGAATAGTGGTGGCTGACTGATGTTTTGGGGGTGTGTGTGCTCTAAAGATACAGGAAATATTGTAAACATTGATGGCAAGATTAATGCAGCATGGTATCCAAAAACATTGGTAGACAATTTGCCTTCTTCTGCATAAAAGCTGCGCATGGGACGCTTTTGGACAATGACCCTCCGGTGGCTACCGCAGAAAAATGTGAAGGTTCTGGAGCCACCACCACTGTCTTCTGACCTTAAAATCATTGAGCCAGCTATACCTTATGCAAGAATTTTGGTCTTTGTGATGGACCACATAGCACCCCGACTGGGTGCCTCCACCAAACGGTGCCTCCTGCCCTCCAAACCCTTCCAGCAGACTGGTAGCTAGAAGGACATTCCCCTCTTGGGGATATTAGCATAGATAAGATAAGACCTACAACCAGTAAAACCATGGCAATGCAACCTTAAAACATCAATCTAATTAACAGCTAGTTACCTAGACAAGTCTTATCAGTAAGGCTAGTAGTCACAGGAATTCCCAACCCTGCCTGCCTTGTCTATGTGCTGGAAAACATGTCAACAATAAGCTTTGCTTAGCCAGGGGGTGCCCACCAGGATGCCCAGAAACAGTTCCACAGCGCCGGATACATAACGTACATTACACCACTTGTTTCCAAATATCTCACCCCAGATCCAGCTCAGATCTAGGTTACCAAGTAGCATATATTTGGTCGAAATAGTATAAAAAGTTAATAATATAAAGTTGGTAGTATGTGGGTCAAAGTGGACAAATGCTGCATTATGCAGCTCTCGAGGACCAACTGGGGCAAGATAAGAAATATGCCCAAGAAGAGTTCCACATCCCCGACTGGTGAAGGATGTAATCCCAGTAGAATTCCCTGGCTTGTCAAAGGGTTTCATGACCCAGCTCTCCTCCATGCTCTGACTGGGAGAATCAGACAAAACCCTTGGTCTCCTCTATGGGCCATAAACAGTGTGTAGAAGGCTATCCCATAGTCCCCTCCAAAAGCCCCCGTCCTGGGTGGATCTGTCACAACAATCCCCCCCCCCCCTCATGGCAGACTAACCAGGTCCCAGACCTCCAACTGGTCTGAACATACATTGATCAGGCAGAGTGAACCTCATAGTCAGTCCACAGGATCTCCATTATTAGCTGCAGGGAAAAGTTGTCATTGGTAGGTGTGGGGCACAGGTGAATTGACCCTCTGTCCAGCTGCCAGTGTTTCAGCTGGAAGTTTTAGCTTCTCTCTATCTGCCTGTCACTGGGGAGAGGGGCCACCTTCCCCAGCTCCCAGGAGCTCAGGAGGTGTTTCCGGTGCTGGATAGAGGTCAGTAGAGCTCTAGGCAACGCTTTTCCCCACAGTCAGTGCTTCTGCTGGGGACGTTTTTTGCAACTCCATAGATGCTTCTGGCATGATATCCCATGTCCCAGTTGGTGGTGTGGGAGAAAGGCCTCTTCTCTCAGGAAGGCTGAAGCTGCTGATGGTGTTGGGCAGAGCTCAGAAATGTTCTGCCAGCTCTGCTGCTGGAGGCTCACTGGGTTCTTCCTCATCAGAAAAGTTGAAAAAATACCCAGTCTCTGGAGCTGGGGATAGAGATTCACTATTTTCTCTACCAGGAACCCAGGAGATGTTACCGGTGCTAGGCAGAGGATAATAATGCTCTGCCCCAATGCCAGCCCTTCAGCTGGTGCTGGGAGCCTTATAGCACAGGACTGCTGATGGAGGAAAGTGTCCACCTGCCCCAGCTCCCTGGAGCGTGTAAAACCACTGGGGAGAAAGGACAACCATCTTTTCTCCTGGACTGTGGATCTGCCGCTTGGGAGGAAGGACAACCACCTCCTCTCCCTGGATCCCCATAGATGCTGAAGGTGCTAGGCAGAGGTTCACAATGCTCTGCCCTGATGCCTGCTCTTCAGCTGGGGCTGTTAGATAGATATAGATATATATGTTTTGCCTTTCATTTCTGTTTTAAACTAAATGGGTTGTCTTAAAGCTAAGGGTTCACATATAGTATAAGTTAAGCATTAAAGCTTGGTTACCCTCCTGCGCCTGTGTTCTACTGTGAAGGGAATTAAAAGAGACCAAGTCAAAAAATACATGTAACATTTTTTTTTTTAAATAAATACACAACTGTTTATATATGTATTTTTTTTATTTACCTGCTTAGAGTTCAGCTTTAACTACATTTTGATTAGTACCACTTCTAAACTCTACCAGCTAACATGCTAAGCAAATTACTAACAGGTAAAACTACAAACCATAACATACAAATAAAAAGGTTTGTAAAAATCTAATTCTCTACTAGCTATAAAAATAGACCTGTGTCAGGGATTTGACCTACAGCCATGAAATGTAGGAAACATGCAAATGTCTCTTTCATGTTAATAATTACAAGACATTTTTGGTTAAAGCTGAACTAAGGGCTAAACAAAGATTGTAAAAATATGAGAGGCATGTGCACTCTTACTTAAATCATATTGTTCTCTCCATATTTCCTTCAGATACAGTATATGCAGTAATTCAGCAACCAACTCTAGCACTTCAACCTCTATGCACAAGTTTTCTGCAAAAAAGACTGCTCACTGCTGCACCTTCCTTGTATAGTGACTGGTTTTGTATCTGCCCCTCCTGTATTTTTCTGTAGGAAGTCTCCCAGCAGGCCCACCCCATATCTCTTTCTGTACAGGTTATGTACTATTAGGGTTTGCAAAGACATTTGTTGCACACAAAGAGTATTTATATCATTTGTAGCTATCACGGAATATATTTATATGTAATTATGTACGGTTTTGTGCTCAGAATTTAAGTGTTACTTATTCCACAAATTCTAGACATACTGTATCTCTGAAACATTTCCAACCCCTTACCGATACTTTACAAGTTCTAAGGACAAAATCAGTTAGGGAGATTACCTTTAATAGCTTGTCCTGAAAACGCAACAAAAAGTGAATGCAAATCACTCCAAATTGAGGGAAAGTGCTCTCTTACGAAAGCTGTCTCTAGGACAGATGTCCCTATTGTTAGATTCCCCCTCTATTCTTGTTCTGTGAGAAATGTTGGATTTTTAGATTATTTTAAATGAAGCGATACCAACAATAAAAAAAATCTGGCAGGAGTTCTAAACCTTCCAAACCCATTTCAAAATGAAAGTAAAAAAAAAAAAAATACATATATATATAGATATATATATATATATATATATATATATATATATATATATATATAAAGTATATGTTGTAAATAGCGTATGGTGTTAGATAGTACAGTACTAAACATGTACAGATTGACTTGAGACCTTCTGAAAACAACCCCACTGCCACAGTACAAAAATAAATACCAAAAAGCTTTGAAAACATAGGCTGCAATAAAGCACAAGGTAGATAGATCCCTTGTCTACTAAATACAGTGTGACAACATTTACCTAAATATGGAAATGCTTATGCTGACACAGGGCCTATTTAATAGCTGACACAAAATAGGTATAGCTAAAATACATTTTATAGCTATTCTATAACTGGAATAAGCGTCTTGATTAATTACCCTTTCTGTGAACCAGATGGAGATCTTCATTAATAATAATGATTTTTTGATGACTATAGCTTAGGTGATGAAGCACAATGATATAACAGGTAAATTATCGTCTGTCATTTTTGCTCATGTGTTTAACTGTATCTAAGAACATGTAATACAGAGAAATGTGCAGGATTTCTTTAACCAGAGTGTACCCACATATGCAGCTTCACTGAAGTGGGTCTTCTTTCTTGGGGCCGTATACTGTATGTGCATACCTGTGTTTGTGCAAAATTGTGCTGTGATGGTCAGAAGTAGAATTGGTTTGGGTTGTTCTTTGGTGGTGTTGGTGGTTATGGTAATGGCAAGAAATATACAGATAAATTTAAAGAAACTAGAAGATATCTACGTTGCATTAAAGGCTCAGTTTGCCCTGAAAAATAAAACCAAGGTATAATTCTGGGTTCAGTTGCTAAGATTTGTATTACCCTCTGTCATGGAGGGATTAAATGAAAGCTATTACAAACCCAGGCAACTTGAATGCAGAATATGATGAAAAGAATGCATGAATGATGAGAACCTAAGCCCAAATAAGGTATGAGATGGAATCCCCTCATCATTTTTAATTATACAGAAATTTTGAACATTTTATTCTACCTAATTTTGATGTGCTTTGCCTATTCCTTTCATACCCTTGCAATCATTTATTGTGAAACTTTGTCTCTGTGCAGAGGCTTCATGTAATAAAAAAATATTTTTTTTTCATGTACACAAAAAGTGTCTGAAAATGCTTGGTCTTCAAGTGATTAGAAGAGTGGGTGATGTGTGGCATAAGCTTTTAATATTAGCCATAAAATGCCAGGACAGTTGAAACACCCCCCAAATGACCCCTTTTTGGAAAGTAGACACCCCAAGCTATTTGCTGAGAGACACGTTGAGTCCATTGAATATTTTATATTTTGCCACAAGTTTAGGGAAAATGACGATTAATTTATTTACACAAAGTTGTCACTAAATAATATATTGCTCACACATGCCATGGGTATATGTGGAATTACACCCCAAAATACATTCTGCTGCTTCTCCTGAGTACAGGGATACCCCATGTGTGAGACTTTTTTGGGAGCTTAGCCATGTACAAGACCCCAAAATCTAATTACCACCTTCAGGCTTCCTAAGGGCGTAGATTTCTCATTTTCCTTCCTCATACCTATCACAGATTCAGAGGCCCTGAAATGTAAAGATAGCACAAAACCCCCCACAAATTATCCCATTTTGGAAAATAGAAACCCAAGGTATTTGCTAAGAGGCATTTTGAGCATTTTGCAGCTCTCATTTGTTTTGAAAAATTAAGAAATAAAAGCTATTTTTTTTTCTTATTTCATTTTTCAAAACGTTGTGACAAAAAGCGAGGTCTGTAAAATACTCAACATGTTTCTCAGCATTTTTGTAATTTCCCTGAAACTTGTGGCAAAACATAAAATATCCCAAGGACTCAACATACCGCTCAGAAAATAGCTTAGGTGTCAACTTTTCAAAAAGGGGCCAGTTGGGGAAGGGGTGGGCAGGGGGTTTGTGCTATCTTGGCATTTCATGGCCTCTGGAATTGTGATAGATAGGAAGGAGTGAAATCGACAATTTACGCCCTTAGAAAGCCTGAAGGAGGTGATTGATTTTCGGGGGGTCCTGTATGTGGCTAGACTGTCAAAAAGTCTCACACATGTGGTATCCCCTTACTCAGAAAAAGCAGCAGAAGGTATTTTGGGGTGTAATTCCATATATACCCATGGCATGTGTGAGCAATATATCATTTTAATGACAACCTTGTGTAAAAAATGTTATATTTTTTTTGTCATTTGTTCAAACACCTGTGACAAAATAATGTAATATTTAATGGGCTCAACATGCCTCTCAGCAAATTCCTTTGTACTGCCCTGCCATTATTAGCACTTCAAGAAATGAGATAGGCAGTCAGAAAGTAAAACCTGCGTAAATTCCAGTATAGTTTGTAGACGCTATAACTTTTGCAAAACCAATAACTATACGCTTATTGAGATGCTGTTTATCAAAGACATGTAGCTAAATATATTTTGGCCTAAATGTATGACAAAAATTGAGTTTATTGGATGTTTTTTATAGGAAAAAGTAGAAATGTGATTTTTTTTTAATATTTTCATTTATATCGCAAAAAATAAAAATCCCAGTTGTGATCAAATACCACCAAAAGAAAGCTCTATTTGTGGGGAAAAAAAGGACATACATTTCTTTTGGGTACAGCATTGCATGACTGCGCAATTACCAGTTAAATTCACGCAGTGCCAAATTGCAAAAAATGGCCTGGTCATTAAGAGGGTAAAACCTTCCGGTCCTTAAGTGGTTAAAGTGTTTGTAAAGGTTCAGATTTTTTTTTTTTAAATAACAAACATGTCATACTTACCTGCTCTGTGTAATGGTTTTGCACAGAGAAGCCTTTATCCTCCTCTTCTTGGGTTCCACACCAGCACTCCTGCCCCCCCCCCTCCCCTGCTAAATTCCCCCAAACCAAGCTGCTTGCTCTGGGGGGAATCGTGTGTGCTCGCTCTCGATCAGTCTTTGTGTGTTGGATTGAAGTTAGATTGAAGAATTGATTGAAGAAGTTAGATTGAATAACTGAAGTCAGATTAAAGAATCAGCTCAAGTGATGGCAGCGCTGGATCCCTGGACAGGTAAGTGTCCTTACACAGTATTTGTAGCTGCTAACTTTAAATTTTTGGGTGGAGACTGGAGCTCCTCTTTAACCACTTGCTGACCCCAGCAGTACATATACTGCAACAGGTCGGCTCTGTCCTGCGAAACGACGTAACTGTATGTCGCTTTGCAGGGCCGCGAGTGGGGGGGGGGGGTGCGCGCCCATTCGCCACAGAGGAAGCTAATCTACGGGTCCGGCGGCCGCGATTGCCCCTGGGCATCTGCGATCGCTCCCCATGGAGACAGAACGGTGGTCTGCCGTTATAAACGGGGCAGATTGCTTTTCTGTCAGCAATGAACACAGGGCTCCTATGTTCCTCCTATTTAGGAACACAGGTCCCTGTGTTCAATTCATAAGCCCATCCCCACACAGTTATAAAGCATCCCCTAGGGACACATTTAACCCTTTGATCACCCATGGTGTTAATACCCTTCTTTTGCCACTCATGCCCCCTTGTCCCTTATAAATGCTTTAGGATAAATGTTAATTTGTAATTTCTTAATACTGAATTTTACATAGATTTATACATATTAATCAAGTTGCCTGTAAATTATTTTTTTTCCAAACTGAACAGTGTAAGTAAAAATGCAGAGAATACAGAGAAAACCTTAAAGCATTTGTTACCCCAACCTTTCTTATTCCTGATATGTGCATGCTGTACCATTTACTTGTATGAGAAAGTATCCTGTTCTCTTTGTTCTGCTTCCTTTGTGTGAAATCCCTGGTGTTCCTGCTAGTCCCTCTGCTTTCCTATTAAAAACTGAGAACACATCGTAGTCTGTAGTTTTCTAGCTATGCTGGGAACTCAGTGTGCTCTCCTCCAATGATCAGACTTGTCCTGACACACCGCTCCTATTAAGCTTTTCACTGGGAAGATCAGTGTGCTGCTTCTCCTCCCCCAGCTCTTATGCAACTGAGAACAGAGGGAAGGTACTCACTTACAAAAAAGGGAAAAAATGTATTCATATACATCTATATCTATATCTATATCTATATCTATATCTATATATATATATATATATATATATATATATATATATATATATATATATATATATATCTTTTTTTTATATCTATACAAAAATGTTTTGCCTTTCATTTCTATTTTAAACTTAACAGGTGGTTTTAGAAGGCGATCCTTCACAATCACTTCAAGCCTTTAGAGCCACTATAAATATGATAAATGATAAGAAAATACAATACATTTTGGTAGCATTTTTTGTAGCTTGTAGAAGGTGCACAACAGATTTTTAAAATATAACTTTTCAATCAAACTAGAAAAGCTCAGGGTGAATAATTCCATATATGAAGAAAATGAAATGTCAAAAATCCGTTCTCCTGACTAGCACTCACAAAAAAAGGTGAGACTCTGTAGGGGTTGTCAGCAACAATTGGCTCTGCAGTGTTATAGTATGTCTTAACCATAAAACAACCTTTAATGATTTCTCCATCTCTGCTGGGGACTGTAAGTAATAGTAATGTTAAACCCATAGAAAAACAATAAACTTGTATTATGTCTCTCATATGCACAGTAGGATAAAGAAACCACACTGTTTTAAACAACATAACAAGAGGGCATGACTTTATATCATGAGCAGCCTTATATTTACAGCTTACCCTCAATTTTTTATTCTTGCTAAGTAATTTCCCTTTAAATGCTCCACATGAGGTTATTTATTTTACTTTAAACATCCTACTGTTTCATTCAAAATAACCAACACAGCTGTGAAACCGTTGTCAGGATGTCTATTTGAGATTTTTCTATTTATATTGGTTGCACATTTATTTTGTAATTGTGTATTGTTTTCTTTTGCTAAAATGTTGTTGTCCCCTTGGGGTTGGATCCTTTCACCTTATTTTCTCTTGTTTTTCTTTTGAAGGAGTTGTCTAATAAAAAGGAGAACCTAACATTGCTTTAACAGTTTGAGGGATGCTTGAATCAAATAAGAAGAATAATTGATTATTGTGCTTGGTGAACAACATAGCTTTTTGTCTTATATACGCTGGCTGAAAGAGATTTTCAAGAAACATTAAAATTCTCTTATTGATTCAGTCTCCATATCCTACAGCCCCTTCCATCTGCTATTGATGAATGATGATGGCAGACTGGACACTGGACCACTTAATGTAACTGCCAAAATAAGGAATATATAGGGAATAACTGCCAAATAAGGCATATTCAATATATTAATAAGGAATATATACTGATATTTAGACATTTAAAAAATTTAAGTACGGTTCAGTAACCAGGGAAGCATTACATAGTTAGTAGTTAGTAACATAGTTAGTTAAATCAAAAACCCCAATATACAAATTCCTATACCAATAGTTGATCCAGAGGAAGGCAAAACCCCCCCCAAAAAAACACATAAATGAAAAAAATTCTGCGCTATTACTGATGAAATTAATGAAATGGCGAATCAAAAATATGTGAATAAATAAAAAACAAGCAGCTCACACAAACCTATAGAAAAAGTTCATAAAGATAATATAAAAAACGTGTAGCGCTAAATAATAATGAATATTAAAGAAAATTCTTAAATACATGTGCACATAAATCCAGAAACATTTTCGAAAGTGAAAAGTCCATATGAAAAGTCCATGAATAGGAGAAAATCCAATCCAATTTGTGCTGTATAGAAGAACCACAAGTCCTAGCATGCAGGCGGAGACGGCGCTCCTTTCACGGCAGAGAAAACAAATAGAAGCCCCCAGTGAAGCAAAGAAACAAATGGCTTCTTACCAGATGATGTTGGCTTCCAAACTAATAGAAAAGCCAAATGCGCATAAAGAGGTTAAACCCATCAGGTGCAGATTATCAGAGAAGACCTTCAAAATATACTCTCAGGAATACACTTTGGAACCACATAGATGTAAAAAGGGAACACAGGGTGATACCGTTTAAAACAAAAGTAATTTATTAAAAGTTATTACACTCACATGTTCGTAGAGAAAGGCAGGCATATCTTAAATACACGGTGGAGAAAACACAGGCTGCGGCATTCAATCATATAAAAGCATACTTGGGGGTGTGGTCACGACACGTCTATTACTGCCCGACGCGGCGTTTCGTCATAGGATTGACATCATCAGGAGCGTTTTTTATATTACAAAAAAAAAAACAAACAATAGGCAAACTGCATGAATTTAGCCGTTTTTTACCTTTTCTATTTGTATGCACTGGTTATCCTGTCAGTGCCAGGTGCTTCTTTCAACAAATGGAATCAGGGCTGTGCACACACAGAGGAGTAAGATTCTAAGCACACTGAAAACCCTCCTCCTCAATGCCTATCTCCTCCCTGGCATTGTGATTGGCAGCATAGAGCTATCCACTACCTGGGAATAAGACTGAGAGAAGTGATGTGGAGCACCTTCATTCAGCCCTTCTTCTAAGTCTGACAGCAAGGACAGAGTTGTTACCCCTGTGGCGGTGCTCCCTGTGATTCAGCTCCCCCTTGCAGCCATCACAATGGGCAGAATGAACTGATTAAATAGAATTCTTTTGTTTTAAACTATAGATCCGCTTGAAATTTACTGCATACAAAGATGTCCTTATTATCCAATGTTCTTAAAATAGTTTAGTACTAGCCTTGGATAAAAAAAAGAAAGTTATGTACAATTACCTTAAGACCTATATGTAATTTGTAAAGATTTAGGTGCCGCATCCCTATATATAGACTGTCACCCTAAAAATGTTATAGTATTAAAATGGGACTTTTGAGGTACAAGATTTGTTCTACTTAAAAAAAATATTGTTTTTATAAATTCATATTACAATATATTATCATCACATAAAAATCTTTTGATATTACAGTACATAACCATAAAAAGCCAATATTGACAATATGATGTATCTTGTCCACATATGATGATCTTAAAGTGGTTGTTAACCCTCACATATACCCAGTGAAGTGAACAGCCTCAGATAATACACAGATGAAACAAATCCTCTTAGATAAGTTTTACTTGTATATCTGCTATCTTCCCCTTTCTACGCCCCTTGAAAAGTGCAGATGATGTTAGAAATCTTTATTCATCTTTCAGTAGTACATAGGGGTGGGTGGATAGCTTGCACTTACACTGTGTGGGAGCTGATTGGAGGAAAGGGACCCCCCCCCCCATAGACAGAGGGAAGAAGGAGCATGCAGAGTTCTATTCTGAATAGACAAGCTCTCTGCCTACCTCCCTCTAAGCACCCCGACTCAGACTCAAATTTTCAGCTCATGGTAATCTCATGTTTCAGAGAACTTGTTAGAAATGACTCACGCCAAAGTTGAGGAACGAAGCACAATAGAGAAACAAAGCTTAGAGCTTTGGGGAGAGACAAGTAAACACTACAGATATGTGTGCTTCGTTCAAATTTCATGAATGGGGTTTAAAACCACTTTAAGGCTCCACACGTTTCCTGGACCTAGTCCACATCCTCAGGAGCCATTGATACACAGTCTGTACAGCATACAATCTAAGTAAAATAATATTAATCATTACTACTACATAAACAATTCATAAATATGAATTGTTTATGTCATAGTAATGATGGGTATTACTTTACCTAGATTGTATGCTGTAAAAACTATGTATCAACTATGAATCAATGGCTCCTGAGGAAGTGGACTAGGTCCAGGAAACCCATTAAGACCATCATATGTGGACAAGATACATTCTAATGTCATTATTGGCTTTTTATGGTTATGTACTGTAATATCGAAAGATTTTTATGTGATGATAATATATTTTAATATGAATTTATAAAAACAATGTTTTTTAAGTACAACAAATGTTGTGCCTCAAAAGTCCCATTTTGATACTACAACATTTTTAAGGAGACATACAAGTAACATAGAGTAAGCCTGTCAGCACTGCAATGCAGGCATCTAATGATGCCTGCACAAATTTTTAAATGTTGTTCACCTGGCCCAAATTCACCTATTCAGCTCTTCTACCCTCTCCTGCCTCCTGCACTTTTATATTAGCACAAAACGATTGTGAATTGACTTGGCCCCTGGGTGCAGGCTAGTTCTTAATAATATAATGAAGTTTTACATATTTTAATATTACGGCACCATAGGAATTTGGGCACCTAGGAGAGTTTAGGGGCATGTGCAAGTTTAGAAGGCTGGACATAGATAATTTGTTTTTGAGTTCAGCCAGTGGGCCGAACCAAAAAACAAAAAAAACTAAAAATTCCACCATCCACACATTTGAGGTGGATAGAGGAATTATCCCCTCTCTGCCATTGTTGTCTGACATTGGGACTCCCTGCTGTCTAACGATCGACATGGAAACTGCTACAGATGGGTCAAAATTCAGTTGATCCTTGGTGAACTGGATGAATTTCGATCCATCTATGGCTAGCTTTACATGTATGCAATATAGGATTACCTAAAGGGTATCTAAAACCAAACAATAAACGTATCTTATTTGGTCCCTATTTTGTTATATCTGTTTAACCACTTTACGACCGCCCGCCTCAGTTATACTGCAGCAGGTAGCCGCTCCTGCGCAAACCGCCGTAGGTATACGTCAGTCACGCGCCCCTGTCGGCGAGCTCCTGCCCTGCTTGTCAGTGGGGAAGCCGATGCACGGGGCAGGTGGCTCCGATTGCCACCTGACACCCGCGATCGCTCCCTGCTGAGAGAGAACAACGGTCAGCTGTTGTACACACAGCTGACTGTTCTTCTCCCTGGAATGATCACAGAGCCCCTGTGATCCTTCTATATAGGATCACAGGTCTCTATAATCATTTCACAAGCCACGCCCCCCCCACAGTTAGAAACACATCCCTAGGTACACATTTAACCCCTTGATCACCCACACTGTTAACCCCTTCCCTGCCAGCGTCATTATTACAGTAACAGTGCATATTTTTAGCACTGATTACTGTAGTAATGTCACTGGTCCCCCCAAAAGTGTCAGAAATGTTAGTAAGGGGTCCGATCTGTCCGCCGCAATGTCGCAGTCCTGCAAAAAACCACAGATCGCTGCCATTACTAGTAAAAAAAAACGATAAAAATGACATAAATCTTTCCCGTAGTTAGTAGACGCGATAACTTTTGCGCAAACCAATCAAAATACGCTTATTGTGATCTTTTTACCAAAAATATGTAGCAGAAAACAAATTGGCCTAAAATGTTAAAAAAATTTTGATTTTTAAATTATTTTTTGGGGAATGTTATATAGCAGAATGTGAAAACTTTTTTTTTTTCAGAGTTGTCGCTTTTTTTTTGTTTAAAGCGCAAAAAATAAAAATTGCACAGGTGATCAAATACCACCAAAAGAAAGCTCTATTTGTGGGAAAAAAAGGACATCAATTTTATTTAGGTACAATGTCGCACGAATGCGCAATTGTCCGTTAAAGTATCGCAGTGCTGAGTCGCAAAATATGGCCTGGTCATTAAGGGGGCAAGTTCTTCCTTTCCAGAAGTGGTTAATACAGCCAGGTCCATAAATAATGGGACATCGACACAATTCTAATCTTTTTGGCTCTATACATCACCACAATGGATTTGAATGAAACAAAGAAGATGTGCTTTAACTGCAGACTTTCAGCTTTAATTTGAGGGTATTTACATCCAAATCAGGTGAACGGTGTAGGAATTACAACAGTTTGTATATGTGCCTCCCACTTTTTATCCACTTGACGTCTGCTCACATTGCTGCTACTGCGGCAATGTGGCTCGTTATCGTCCAGCGACATAGACCTACGTCGCTGGACTCCTCCCCCAGTAGGCGCGCTCCCACTGTTTTCAGTCACAGCGGGAGTCGGGCCAGGGGAGGAGCGGCGGCGATCGCCGCTGCTCTTCCCCGATCGTTGGGGAATCGAGTGTGGAGATCCGCCCGCTTGTGTAAACAGAGCGGGCGGATCTCCTAAGTGACAGGCAGGGACAGATAGCATGGTTCAGAATAGCAGTCACCTCCCCCCACACACGTTAGTAAGCACCAGGCATACATTAACCCCTCCCTCTCCAATAAAATTAACCCCTTCCCTGCCAGTGTCATTTTTACAGTAACAGTGCATATATATAGCACTGATTACTGCAGTAATGTCACTGGTACCCCCAAAGGTGTCAAAAATGTCAGTCAAGGGTCCAATCTGTCTGCCGCAATGTCGCAGTCCCGCAAAAAAAAAATCGCAGATCGCCGCCATTACTCGTTAAAAAAAAACACCAAAAATGACAGAAATCTTTCCCTTAGTTAGTAAACGCAATAACTTTTGCGCAAACCAATCAAAATACACTTATTGTGATTTTTTTTTACCAAACATAGGTAGCAGAAAACAAATTGGCCAAAAATTTAAAAAAAAATAGATTTTTAAATTTTTTTGGGGGGGAATTTCATATAAAATTTTTTTAAAAATATTGTTATTTTTTCAAAATAAACGCTCTTTTTTTGTTTATAGCGCAAAAAGTAAAAATCGCACAGATGATCAAATACCACCAAAAGAAAGCTCTGTTTGTGGGAAAAAAAGGATGTAAATTTAGTTTGGGTACGGCATCGCACGACCGCACAATTGTCAGTTAAAGTCACACAGCACCGAATCGCAAATAGGATATCCCTTGTCCGGGCAGCGGAGCATTACAGCGTCATTTCCTGTTAACCACCGTGGAACGCACGCCAGCAGCGGACACGGAAGTGAAGGGACATGCTGTGTCTTGCTGATTAATGCTGAATAATACGTTACCTTTGTGAGTACTATTTTAATTTTGATTATAATAAAAATACTACGGGCTTCACTATGTTCGGCTTCTTCCCTTTCTACTAAAAACACTTTGTTGGGGAGAGAGAGGAGAGGAACCATTAAGGAGCCATTCATAAGAGGTTGCACTTAATCCATCCATCCGGCCAAGGGATATCCTATTTGCTTGTGAGGCTGCATTTATCCTTTCATCCGGCCAAGGAACATCATGTATGCTTAAGGCTCATTTACATTCTAAATTTGGTGAGTGCATCCCCATAGGGGGTCTTTTCCTGGATTTGAGCACCTTTTCTGCACTTTAGTTTCTTTGGAAGAAACTTTTTTGGACTGCACCTTATCACATATTTTGCACTTTATATGGTTATACTATGGACACTTGATTTAACTTATTTCTGCACTCTATTGATTCTTATATTCAGTGATCACGAATGCACTTTATTTTATATGAATTTTAGTATTTTAATATTTTGATCACAGTATATGGATTTTTCTATTTATTTTCCTAGCACCTATATGTAGTTTTTACCTGTTAGCACTGCCTTATATGTTTTTTAGTTTTTTTCTGGTATTTTACCTAGTGAGCAGCAGCTTCGGGATTCATTATATAATTTTTATCTTCACTTATTTATACATTACAGCGCGGGTAATAATTTATTGTTTTTACACATATATTGTATTATTGCTCCTCAAATAATAAAGAAGATACAGTGCATATATGTATGTATTTTAACTGGACACTTGGCAGTTTTATCCCTTGAGCTGATATATCTGCTTCCTGAAAGCCATAGCTATTGATAGATATTGTCTGACAAAGTCTTAGACAGCTTGAATATGAACAACTTGTTCTGCATCCATTTTCACCTAACTGGCAGTAAGTTGTGATTCTTTATCTTTCAGACAGACATTGCCTAATATGAAGAAACACTTGACTGCATAAGTATGACTGATGAATATGTTCAATGCACCTCTTGAGACTTCCGTAGAAAAAAAAAAATGTCAGTGGTAATTGAATACCAATTAATGACTTAACCATAGCTAGACATTTTATTGGCAGAGGTACTGAACATAAAGCTAGTTTTATGCTGCTAAATATTCCATCTACAAATGATCCCATGTATCTCCCATATACAGTTGGAATGTAATCCTGCAGCATGAGACGTGTGCCCACGCTGATTATGTGTGGCTTTATGCAGGGCAAAAGGACAGCCACCAATCTGAATAACGGGATGACCTTGAGACCCATGTTGCTGAATATTTATGCAAATGCAGCTCCAAAGTCTATTAATCCAGAAAGTAGAGACTGAAATCAAAGTCAAATATTATGACTTCGGGTTTTGTTGGAATGACTGAAAGTGACTGAACAGTAGATGAATTTAATGGTTTGCTGCTGAAGATATTCCCATTGTGAATACATATTAGGTAGAGTTTTTTTTTTTTTTGTGAATTTGAGAACAGGCTCTACGCTGACAAACTTATTGATAGAAATGTTTGAGTTTTGTCCTTAGGTGGCTGAAGGATTTTAGCAAGGACTAGAGCTGCCGTTACAGATCATATGTGTCTACACCTGTTGATAAAGTCTGGCATTCCAGTGCCTTTGCTGCTTTCTGTAGCATACACCTATATACATTTTTGTCCTGTTTTTAGAATTTGCACTTAATAAATTGTATCCAGGACTTCTGGGTTTATTTAAAGCTTTTAATCGCCTTACATTTTGCCCCCCCCCCTGGTTCACCCCTTTATCAACATTCTAATAAAATGTTTAAAGTGTTACTTTACCCAGGAACCTGCATTCGCTATATCTGGTCTCCCACAGTACATGGAAATGCAATTATTTTAGTAAATATAAATGGATAAATACCTTTACTCATTAGCAGTATATAGCAGCCTTGGGACTTGTATCAGTTCCTAGTAAAGCTTGTAGGAGGGGTTTTCATTCTCCCCTGATCCTCTGTCTGGACATGTCTGGACAGTGCTGATTGACCCTGTGCTGATCACATGCACTCTCCCAGGAAAAAAAAATTCTCTAGCAATACACCAAACTGAGCATGTGCAGCCCATCCCCTGGCTTAGTATACCTCTCAAGAGCCCTCATCAATGAAGTGAGTAGTGTGTTGGCTCTTGAGAGAGGTTATGCATAATATCAAACTGCCTTAAATGGTGGATGTCAGTCTGGAGGATTGGATATTCTTAGACAGGCTGCTTTTGCATGCAGAGCACAATAGCTAATGCTTACACATGATAATAAGCCTCCATGATCTAAAGAATGAAGTTCATTGATTGAAAGAGGTGGGCCAAGGACAGCCAAGCTGAAGAAGAAAGAGCTATATTATACTTCAGCCAGGAAGTAGGGTGGGTTTTATAAGACTTGCTGCAGATTTTAAAGGGGAAGTACAGCCAAAGCTTGTTTAAATGTACTTCTCCTGTCTGTTCTATGGCTGAAGCCTGCTGTCGGCTGATGTCACAGAGCCGGCCCAGGCTGGTACAAGATCATGACAATATGGTCGGGATACACCTACAACCCTGGGCCACTGAGAGCCTGAGCCAGCAGCTCCCATCCCCTCTACAGCCCAGCGCTCCAATGAGCGTGCAGGGGGGAAGAGCAGACAGCGGTGAATGACAGTCACCAGCTCCCTTCTCACAAAGCTCTGAGAACCGAGTGATCTGTGGTGGTTGATCCCTCGGTTCTCAGTCTTAGAGCAGACGTGGGACAGATGCAGCATTGGATCAAAGCTGCATCCATTTATGTTTGTATCATTCTTATAAAAAAAATAATGAACTTCTCTTTTAATGCACACGGCAAACAGCTCACAGTGTGAAGTCAAATCGGAGTAAGCCATTTCAGTACAGGAGATGAGCCTGTGCAATTGTGCAAGACTGAAGGTCTTGTCAAAGTACGTGTTCATACATGTCTAGCTATATTTTTCTAGCATGTGTATTATATAGGATAATGCACCCCCTACAACCGTTTATAACAATGAATGAAGTCAGATCAGAGTCAACCTGTCATTTTGTGTTTTATTTGATCAAAGGACTCTTTGCTTACCTTTAATATCCAGGTAAGGCTACCTTATTCTCTGTATATTAAACTTTTATAATAACTAGATAATGTACTCTTTCCACTGAGCCATGCAAGAAAAATAAGGATTCCACTGTTGGTTTTGAAAGTGGTAGAAGGGTAACATGAAGCAAATTGCAGATTTCTATTTTATCACCCTTAAAGCAATTGTAAAGTCTAGTTTAAAAAAAATAAAATAAAATAACAAACATTTTATACTTACCTCCTCTGTGCAGTTGCTTTTGCACAGGGCAGCCTGGATCCACTTTTTCTCGGGTCCCTCCTTGCTGCTCCTGGCCCCTCCCTCCTATTGAGTGCCCCCACCGCAAGCAGCTTGCTATGGGGGCACCAGAGCCGAGCTACAGCTCTGTGTGTCCATTCAGACACGGAGCTGCCATTCAGCCCCACCCCTCTTTTTCTTGATTGGCTAACTGACTTTGATTGACAGCTGTGGGAGCCAATGGCATCAAGTCTGTATCACAGCCAATCAGGAGGGAGAGTCCCAGGATGGCCGAGGACTTGTGGACATCGCTGGACAGAGAGAGAGGGCACAGGTAACTATTAGGGGTGCTGGGGGGGCTGCTACACACAGAAGGCTTTTTATCTTAATGCATAGAATGCATTAAAAAACCTTCGGTCCTTACCACTCCTTTAAATTGCAAATCCTATCTAAGCCAATTAATATTGTCAGACAGAGTAGTGAAATAGTCAATTCTGTAAACAATATTTATAAACTCCGTTGCTGCCTTATACTTGAAAAACATTGAAGAATTGGTTGAGTCCAAGTAGAAATTGGAATTCAGGATTTTGTTTATGGTAATGGAAGAACTAAAAAACATTTTCACGTTTACGGCCAAATGCTAATTTTTTGTTCGCTTGTTAAAGTATACCTAAGGGCAAAACTTTTTTGCAGAGGGATTACATGCTTGTCAGTTTTTATTGCTCTCTGTGCCTCCATTTGGGAAATTCACCTTCTCTATTTGTCCTGTTTACCATTAGTATTAAAAGTTTATGTAAAGAAAAATACCAAATTTTGTATTGTCCCCAGAAAAGTATTAGGCTGCATTCACATGTCAGCGTATGGATCGCGGCGTGATTCCGCCCGCGATCTGGAGATCATTGCAAATCGCGGGACGCCTGTGCGTTGCCCGTGATTTGCAATAGCACCCCAAACGCTGAGCGATGTTGCCGCGATTTCCGCCTGCCGAATCGCGGTAACCTCGCGCAAAAAAAAAAATCGCGGGACGCATTACGCCCAAAAAAGTACAAGAGCTTCTTTGGAGCGTACTGCGTCCCGCGATTTTTTTTGCGCGATGTTACCACGATTCAGCAGGCGGAAATTGCAGCAACATCGCTCAGCGTTTGGTGTGCTATTGCAAATCACGGGCAACGCACAGGCATCCCGCGATTTGCAATGATCTCAGGATCGCGGGCGGAATCGCGGCGATTCTGCCCGCGATCCATATGCTGACATGTGAATGCAGCCTTAGAGAGGAAATCTTCCATTGGGGGCAGTAATTTTAGTGACCTGAGGGTTCCAAAGGAAGTCCCTTCATTTGCAGGGATTCCCTCTCACTTCCTGTTTGGCTATGAGACAGGAAGTGAAGGGAAATCTCTGCAAAGGGAGACAGATGGCGGAAAAAAAATCTCACAGGGATTATAACCCTCCCTTGCTCTATCCAAAATGAAAAAAAAAGCGGGAAATTGTATCATACTTACCGTAATTTCCCTTTCCTGGTGCCAATCCATGGCAGCATACCAATGATAGAGCTCCGCCTCGACTCCTCCCTCAGGACTAGTGCATAGCATAAAAGACAAGAAGATCCCTTCCCCCAGCATTCTCCTGTAATTTAGAATACTGAGGGTGGGAGCGTATGCTGCCATGGATTGGCACCAGGAAAGGGAAATTACGGTAAGTATGATACAATTTCCCGCTTTCCTGGTGCCTCCATGGCAGCATACCAATGATAAATAAATAGCTGACACGGGTGGGATAATGCACACACAAAAAATAAATTTTATTCAGACAGAGGACATGGCTAAGCTTAGTGCCTTCCTTCCAAAGTTTACAGTTGAAAGGGATCCTGGATCAATTCTGTAATGCCTGATGAAAGTATGGCAAGAAGACCAGGATGCTGCCCTGCATACCGTCTCCAAGGAGACGTTGGCCCTAGCTGCCCAAGATGCTGCTACAGCCCTCGTGGAATGAGCTTTCACCTGTGTTGGAGGCACCAACTTCTTGGATATGTACGTTTTTTTGATTAGCTTCACTATCCAGGAGGCTAGAGTTCTGCTAGTGGCATCTTTCCCTCTATTTTTCCCGTGAGGGATGATGAATAGTCTTTCCGATATCCTAAAAGATTCGGTGGCAGCCAAGTAGGCTTTCAGCACTCTGGCGATGTCTAATTCGTGGCAAGTATCGGAGTCCATGTCAGTAAAAACTGGCAATGCCCAGGGTTCTCTTAGGAAAGCTGATGACGCCACTTTGGGGACAAAGCCATGAATCGGACAGAGTTCCACCCTATCCGGGAAAAAGGAAATGTGTTCCTCACCAATTCCTAGTGAGTGGAGTTCCGAAATTCTCTTTCCAGATGTTATGGCTAAGAGGAAGACCGTTTTTAATGTAAGATTCCAAAGTGAAATTTGCTCTACTGGGGCAAACGGCTGATCTGAGAGGACCTCTAAAACGAATGAAAGATCCCATTTTGGAAAGGAGCGCCTGGCCGGAGGGCGGATTCTTAATACTCCTCTCAAAAAGGTCATTACTAAGGGGTCTTCTGCCCACCTTCTATTGGATGCGGCCGATATTGCTGCTACCTGAACCTTTAGGGAGCTCAGACTAAGACCCAAATCTAGACCCGTCTGTAAAAAACTGAGGACGTCAATCGTAGAAGGAGAGATGGGGTTGAATCCTTTTCCAGAAGCAAAGGTTTGAAACTTGTTCCAGATTTTATTGTATACTGTGTTTGTGGAAGGCTTTCTTGCTCCTAGAAGGGTAGAGATGACCTCTGCGGAGCATCCTAGGTTTTCAAACCTCTGCCTTTCAGCTTCCAAACCCGAAGGTCCAGCTTGTGGGGATTCGGGTGAAAGATCCTGCCTTGGGATAACAGGTGAGGAAAGGAGGGGATCCTTGTCGGCGGTTCCAGGCTGAGATACATGGCTAGAGGGAACCATGGTCTCTTCGGCCAATAGGGTAGTATTGCCAAGACTTGGACTTCTTCCTTCAGAAGTCTTGAGAGAAAACTCGCAATCAGTGGGCGAGGTGGAAAGGCATAAGCCGTCTTGAAGACCCATGGGCATACCAGAGCGTCCACTGCTTCGGCCGATGGGTGAGGAAAGCGGGAGAAGAAACGGGTCAACTTGTTGTTGCTCGGAGAGGCAAACAAATCTACCTGAGGATAGTCCCAGAGATTGACTATCTACTGGAAGATGTGGGGGTGTAGAGACCACTCGTTGCTGTCTGTGAAGTTCCTGGACAGCATATCTGCTTCCATATTCAAAGTGCCTGGAAGATACACAGCTTTCAGGCCGAGGAGATTCTTCTCTGCCCATAAGAGTATTGGCTCCACTTCCCTGAGAAGGGATCTGCTGTGTGTGCCCCCTTGTCTCTGAAGATAAGACACTGCTGCTCTGTTGTCCAGACGCAGTAACACTCTCTGACCCTTGATGATGGAAGTCAAGGCTAACAATGCTTGAAAAGCAGCTCTGATTTCTAGGATATTCGACACAACCCCGTTGGTAGGGAAAGGCCACCTTCCCTGTACCCTTGTCTCCCCGCAATGGGCTCCCCAGCCCTGTCCACTGGCATCGGACGTAATTGTGATCCATGAGGAAGAGCCGAGGTGATGCGATTTGGAAAGAATTGTTGCATCTGTCCACCAGTGTAGGCTTCTGATTGTTGACGCTGACAGACTGATCTTTTGGGAAAGATGTAGTCTCTTCCACTGTGCCAGAAAGGCTACTTGGAAATGCCTCAGATGCCAGTGAGACCAGGGGACTAAAGGGATGCAGGCCGACATAGTGCCTATTAGACTCATGCATTGAGATGCTGTCAGGAAAGAACATCGCCGAACTTGGATCATTTTCTGAATAATGGCTTCCCTCTTCTGAGGAGGCAACGAAACAACTTTGTTTCGTGTTGAATAAGGCGCCCAGATAAATCATCTCTTGAGTAGGTATTAACTGGCTCTTCTGTAGGTTTATCAACCATCCCATTTCCGTTAATTCCTGCATTAACATTTCCTTGTGGACTATAAGCTGGTTTGGGTTGGAGGCCAGAAGCAAGATATCGTCTAAATAGTGGTAGACTCTTAGACCTCTCTCGAAGTGGAGCCAGGGATGAGATCAGTATCTTTGTGAAAACTCGTGGAGAGGTGGACAAGCCGAAGGGAAGGGCTTGGAATTGGAGGTGCAATTGTCCCACTGCGACTCTCAGGTATTTTGGAAAGAGGGGAGAATAGGGACATGCAAATATGCATCCTGCAGATCTATAGAGATCAACCAGTCCCCTGGCTGGATGGCATGGATAATCGTTTGCAGGGACTCCATTTTGAACTTTGAGAATAATGTGTCGATTTAGCTTCTTTAGGTCTATAACAGGTCTCCAACCTCCTGTTTTCTTTGGGACCAGAAAAAGGGTAGAATAGAATCCCTTGAAGCGCTCTTCCGAGGGAACAGGAACTGCCGCTTTCTGAAGCTGGAGAGATGACAGGAAATGAGACAGTGCTTGTGCCTTTTGATGGGAGGTCGGCCACGTTGTCTGTTGGAACGAATCTTGAGGAGGATGACCCAAAAAACTCCAAAAATGGCCCCAACGAATAGTCGATAGAACACAAGGATCCTGGCAGTGGCTTGCCCAGATTGGAAAAATTGTTTTAGCCTGGCCCCCACTGGGAGGGACAAGGCTAAGTTGGCGTCAAAAAGGTGTTGGCGCCTCTTGGGGAGCGGTAAGGACTTTATTTTTTCTGGAATTTAGGAAGGAAGCTTGAGTGCCTCTCCAGGGTCTCCTGCCCTCTCTGGCCTGTTTTGGCTGTCTGTAATCCCGCACATTAGATGGATGGAATCTTGCTGTAAATGGCCTTGACTTGCGAGCCCTTCCGTCTTGTGGAAGCATACCCGATTTTCCGCCCGACACTCTCGAGATGGTATTTAGTTGTTCCCCAAACAAATTCTTCCCATCAAATGGAATCTTGCACCAGTTCTGTTTGGATGCAGGATCGGCTATCCATGGTTTAAGCCATAAAGCTCTTTTTGCCATCACAGAATGGAGCATAGCTCTGGCTGAGCAGCGGATGGTATCAATTGCTGCTTCTCCCACAAAATCTGCCAAAATCTTGAGCTCTTCCAGGGCTTTGATTATGTCCTCCTTTGGGACGTCCCTCCTTAATTTCTCCCATTAAAGGGAAATAGATCTGTTTCCTTTTAAGGAATGGAAAATAGGATTTGGATTTTTGAGGAGTGTGATCTTCTACCTCCTCCCAGGCAATAGCTTCTTTGACCGCCTGAATGAAGGGCTGAACCAAGGTATACTGGAACCCAGATGGATCCCGTTCATCTGAAGATCCCACCGAGTCTGACTCCCTGGCTGGATGCTCTACCGGATGTAAAGGAGTAATAGTTGCAGAGGGACAGGGCCTTTCGGTATCTGGAACATGAGCAGAAGATTCGGAAACAGATTGGGTCGGAGCCAATGCTAGCTCTGAAATTGAATCCTTAACCGTCTGTTTGATCAAGTCTACTACTTGTTTGCTTTCCTGCTCCCGATTGGCCGCATAATCTCTCAAGCAGTCCTTGCAGACTAATTTATCCGGGAGGGGATTTGCGCCACAAGCCCAGCATTTCTTCCTGAAAGTATGAGGAGGGGGAGATGGGGAATAGTCCCGCCTCCTTGATCTTGATCTTCCAGATCTATGTTGTGAGGATCGGAATCTATATGGACTCTCGTCATCTCGATATCTTGAAGATTTCTCCGATCTCTTGGAATGGGCAGGGCTGGTGAGAGAGGGAAAATTCCCATCACTCAAAGGCACATGCTCTCTTTTTTTTTTTTTTTTAATACTCACGTAAAGTTGGTCCCATACCTATCGGAAGTGTGAGGATCTTTTGCATGAGATGAGTGACTCATGATGACTTACGAGCAGCAGGGTCAGGAGAGAGAGGCAGAGAGAGAGAAACAGAGAGAGAGACAGACAGAGACAAAAAATCCCCATTTTTTTTTTTTTTTTTTTTTAAAGACAATAGGGATGAAGAAAAAGAAAGAGAGGGAATAAAACTGTCAGACCTATACAAGACAGATACCCATACATACACGCATATACATAGACGCACACACATATACATATATATATATATATATATATATATATATATATATACACACACACACACATACACATACATATACATACATACATACATATACATAGCTGCACAACTATACCCACAGATATACCTGTACAGATTTTAAATAAAAATTTACTTTACCTAAGGGCAGGGAAAGGAGCACTTGAAGATCTTCTCATAGAGGCAGATCCCAGCAAGATGCCTCCTTATATCTTTAATTAGGGAAAGGGAGAGCCTAATGGACAAAACTGCTGCTCATAGTTTACTTTGATTGCTTTAGGGAAAGCGAGCACTGCTTTCCCCCAACAAACATGGCCGGCGACTAACACACTATACAATTTTCTTTAGATTTTTTCCTCCAGACCTACCAAAACCATATAATATGAGGCCAAACCTAAACACCCCCAACCTGCATGCAATCAGGCAGGCCCCTGCACCACACAGAAAAGACAAATCTAAAGGAAATCTGACAACAAAGTTGCACAGTGTGTATCCAGCTTAAGAGGTAACTTTTTGGGAAAAAGGACAAACCCCTAAAAAAAAAAAAAAAAAAAAAAACGCATTACTACCAGAATATAAGGAAGAAAAAAATAACAAAATATGCCTAACTAATAACATCATTTAGTGACAGTAACCTGAAAAAAGGGGAGAAATGGAAAATAAGACATTGATAACACATACAGTAGCCTTAAAGAAACCAGTGAAATATATAAATGAAACATAAAATAAAGGGAAAAACCTGACCCGGCTGTTTTGCAGAAACGACTCATCCATAATTTTCCAGAAACTGCAGACTGCGTTCCTATGAGGAAACTCTGCTTTGACCCCAAACGATCCACAGAAGGGGTTCCCTGCCTTATTAGTGCTATGAGCGACCCAAGAGCAGGGACTGCGTCTGGGAGAGGCTGAACCCAGCGGAAGCTGCCAAACTAAGTAAGGCAGAGGTAGGGACATACTGCTAACTCTTCACCAGTTCCAGAGGTATGAGGAAAAAAAGGAGAATGCTGGGGGAAGGGACCTTCTTGTCTTTTATGCTATGCACTAGTCCTGAGGGAGGAGTCGAGGCGGAGCTCTATCATTGGTATGCTGCCATGGAGGCACCAGGAAAAAGTTTTGCCTACAGTTCTGCTTTAAGAACTGATTTTTACTCTTCAGTACAAATTATGCCAATGCTCATAAACCAATACATATAGCAAACATAGACAAAAGGAAAATAGACCAAAAAATTATACTGTAAAAAATATAGACAAAAATTAGCAAAATTGCTTATTATAATTATGCTAGCCCTATCAGATTTAATTTATTCTTAAATCCTTTCACAAGGCCAGCCCATAGACTTGACCATCTATAGGGAGGGGGGTCATTTTCTATTTTTTATTATTATATATATATAGCACCAGGAGCTTTACAAATAAAGGGGAAGAGTACTGTTACAATACAGTTCAATACAAGAGGGTTAAAGGGATCCTGCCCTGCTTAAAGAGCTTACAATCTAAAGCAATCATATTTTTATAATAATTACTTGATAGTGGTGTCAGACTATGCATACAGTTCATTGACATGTGATTCAAGGCACTGGTTATACATATACTTAAATTAGTGTTTTAAGAATTAAATATAATCTTCATATTACAAGTTACTATCTAGGACTGAACTAAAGCCAGGAACCAAATTGACAGAAAATTGACCAAAGAGCATATTAGCAGCTAGCTCAATGTTAGAGTTGTTAATTTAAATACCTAAAGACTAACAACGTCCATAGACGGATGGTAATTGGGCGAGTTCAGCGCAAACTAGCCAAATATCGATCTATCTATGGGCAGGCTGGTCGTACTAAAGTTGACATATCGATGGACTAAAACAGGGATCCTCAAACTACGGCCCTCCAGCTGTTGCGGAACTACACATCCCATAAGGCATTGTAAAACTCTGACATTCAGAGACATGACTAGGCATGATGGGAATTGTAGTTCCTGAACAACTGGAGGGCCGTAGTTTGAAGATCCCTGGACTAAAACCATCCTGACTTTTTTTTTCATATGAACACTGCTGGCAGCTATAGCACCAGCAGTAATCATTGTATACTGATAGTGTGGAAACCTCTCGCTGTCAGAATACAATACCGCAGCGGGAGGGATTCCCCTTTCAACACTGACTATGTTGATGGGAGAATCAAGCAATTTTCTATCCTTTAACCTGTGGTTGAAGAAAAAAAAATTGCATAATCTATGGTCAGCCTCAAGACTCTAAAGTGTGTTGGGAGAAGAGCTTTACAATGGAAGGAATGCCATCATGACCATCGACAGTTAACCACCTACAGTGATGTCTGTACATTTGGCCCTCTCACTGAGATGGACATTATAAAATAGTTGCAATTTATTTTGCTACTGTGCTCCTTCCTCTAAGTGTTCTTTAGCAATCCAAAATCTGTTCTGTGCTATTTAGGACTCATCTAAATATATAACATTTTAAAATGGTTTATTTTTGGACTTGCAGCTAAAACACCTTAAACCCACTCAGAAACTGACCATCTAGATTAGAGACAGTCATTTTGATTCTAAGCATTTGAAAGGTCGATATCTCAAAGGCATCAGCCTTTTTCCTTCTGATTTTTTTTAAAACACTGTGCTGTCTCATATAGTTTTATACAGTCATTTGCATTCAGCACTGTTTACTCCACAAAGGAGTAGACATATTTCTCCAAATCCAGTAAAATGTTCTGTTCTGTATAAACTAATTAAGTATCATTTAATTATCCATCTTTACAGAATGATGTCGCACTTTGTATAACAATTACCTGGTCATGCAACACTGTACCCATATGAATTTTTTTAATTTTTTTTTCATACAAATAGAGCTTTAATCACCACTGTTTTTTTTTTTTTTTTTTTTTTTTTTTTTTATCTTTTGCTAAATAAATGAAAAAAGGCCAAACATTGTGAACAAAAATCAAAACAAAAAAACAAAACACATTTTTCTTTGTTTCCGTTATACAATTTTGCAAATAAATAATCTTCTTTATAAATGTAGGCTAACATGTATTCTGCTACATTTCTTTGGTGAAAATAACCCAGAAATCAATCAATCCTGATGTACTGATCTAATTTCTTGAGACGTGAAAATGCTAGGAGAGTACAAATACCCCCAAATGACCTTTTGGAAAGTAGACAATCTGAGGTATTTAGTAAGAGGCATAGCGTGCTTTTTGAAGTTGTACATTTTTTTCACATTTTTTGGGAAAATTAAGAAAAACATTTTTCCCCCCTTTTTTTATTTTTAACATACTGTCACCAGTGCAGTACAGCATCGCCATATAACTGGAGTGGCAGGGACCAGGGACACTGGTTGGTGACAGTATGTAGAAAAAAAAAATGTCAATGTTTTAAAATATTTTTTCTTTTTTTATTACATACTGTAACCAGGGCAATACGGTATTACCACAGTAACACTGTCCAACTCTGGGAAGTTGATCAGGATTTGTTGTTGTTTTTTTACATACTATGATTGCTTATAGCATTGAATTTTGTTGCTTTAAGCAAATGTTTTTACTATATGACAGTGTGCGGACACTAGACACTGTAAATAGTTGTGATTAGCTGTGATTAGCCACAACTAATCACACGGTACAAATGGACTGTGGTTGGCCCTTTCTGTACCATGTGATCACTGTGACCAATCACAGCTAGAAACACAATTGTATACAATAAATAGCATGAAATGAAGCCATTAATTGTATACAACTATCATGCGATCTGCTGTAATTGATCACAGAAGTCACATGGTACCGGCAGTGGACAGAAACACTGATCAGCCATCCAGTGGATACAACGGTGACAGATCACGCTGCAGCACAGCCCAATCTTAGGAAGACGTCATATAATGTCCTCCCAGAACAATAGGGTTCCCGCCATAACGTTATTTTACAATGGCACGGGCAGGAAGCAGTTAAAGGAACTAACTCAACTACAGTATCCTATAGTGAAACTATGAAGCCTTATATGTGGAAGTATCTAAGGAAAAAGGATCGCTTGTGCTGTTAGATTATCCCTTAAATTATTTTATACTATACTTTACTAGAAACACAATATATAATCCTTTTAACTTTTTTTTTTTTTTGAGAAACCCACAGATGCAAGGTGCTACTCTTTCACAGTCCACTCACAGGCTTTGGAGGTGTGGCAGTGGTGACAAACCACAAAGGAGATGAGTGAGGTCAGGGACTTGGCTGTACTGTCTAAACAGAGTCCTTGGATCAAAAAACTGGCTACAAAGTGAGAAAGTTCATACATAGTTATTTGAACATTTTTTTAACCTGTTGTCTGGAGTTGTGATTTAGAAGAAATGGATGTCGGTGTCCTGCCAATTTACATTAACTGAATTTGAATTATCAGAGTTGTATTTATATTTATAAAGTTTATTGAATACAGCCAGGTACAGGTAATGCAAAAGACATTGGTAGGGGTTTGGCATCATCACATACGTAAATCAACCCTCCCCTTAAATACCATAAAAGAACCCTCTCTGGCATGCAACTTTCTCTTTTATTTTTTTTTTTAAAGTAGACAAAAGGTCCACCATTAAGACCAAATAGAGAAATGGAAAGAGGGAGAGAGAAAGAAAGAAAAGAAAAAGAAAAAAAAAGAAGGAAGAAAGCAGGAAAAGAATAGGGGGGGGGGACCTGTATCCCTGAGCTATGTTTGACCCTACCAGCCGACCACGTGCTACCTTAGGCATGACTGTCTGTTCATTTACTCACTCTGCCATCAGACGTGCCCCATCTCCGGAAGTGGTAAAAATATCCCACATCTTCCATTTTTCCACATGTCCATCTCCTCTATGCTGAGAAGACGCGATCGGGCTCTCCATCCTGTTAACCTCCTCCACCCTCTTAAGCCATTGGGCAATCTGCGGAGGGGTCGTCTGTTTCCACAAAGATGGAATACATGCCCGGGCAGTGTTCAAAAGAGGACAGAGAAGGGATTTCTTAAAGGCCCCGAGTGGAACATCTACCACTTGAAGCAGAAAGAAAGCCGGATCATCTGGGATCTTCCATTCCATGAATCTTGCTAGTATTCTACGAACCTCCCCCCAGAAAGATAACAGCATCGGTCATGACCAAAAGGTATGTAGCAACGTACCCTTCTTACCTCTACATCTCCAACACCAATTTCTATTTATACCTCCCATCTCCTTTGTTTTTTACTGAGAAAGGTGTTGGACTTAAAATAAATAACAACAATATTCTTGATTTAATAAAGAAGTCAAGCATGTTCACTTTCAAAATTAATTTTCACTAAACTCAGTGAATGAAGTGAAACAAAGAATACTAAATCATGTGAAAAAAAAAATAAAAATCAAGATTTTTGCTCACACGATTGGATGATTGAACTCAACACAACTTCACCTCATTCAGTAAGCCAAATTAAATTTCTTCACCTTCTGAAAAGCTAGATGCCTGGGTGCGACTAACTTAAGTGTGTCTGAAGAGTGTCGGAAAGGGACTCTGCAGCATTAAAGTCTTAGCATCAAAATGATACCCAAAAACAAATGTTTTCAAAAAACTGTTTTGTAATAGCAACCTCCATTAATCTCTTATGGCCAGGCCCTTAAAGCCATTCATGTGTAGTTTTGGGCTTATGCTTCGGGTCACTGTTTTGCTGGAAGACACATTTTATATCAAAGTTCAGTTTATATATAGGTTTTCATATAGAATTTCCCTGAATTTTGTTGTATTCATTCTATATTTACCCTGTTAAGAGTTCCAGGGCCTGCTGTCAAGAAGCATCCACACCCTGCATGGCATTGCCACCATCATGCTTTATGGTGAGAAGGTTGCATTTATGGGGATGTGTGGTGTTAGGTTTAAGCCAATTCAGGTGTTTAGTCTAATGGCCAAAAAGCTAAATTTAGGTCTCTTGAAAGCACAGAACCTTCATTCAGCTAGATTCAGAGTCTCCCATGTGCCTTTAGGAAAGCTGTAAGCAAGAGGTTATGTCAGTTTTGGTTAACAGTAGTTTTTTACCACTCTGCTTTAAAGCACCTGGATAGCAATTGTATGCATAGTTTTCCAACCTTAGCCATTAAGGTCTGAATCTTAGAGTGGTCAGAGGTCTCTTGATGGCTTCTCTCATTCCCCTCCTTGAACGGTCATTCACTTTTGGTGGACTTCTGTTTACAGCTGTACCATACGCTTTCAATTTCTTATTGATTGATTTTTTTGTACTCCAATGGATATTTAGTGACCTGGGCATTTTTTGTATGTGTCCCCAATTTGTGCTTTTCAATCGCCTTTTCATGGAGTTGCTTTTATGGTATAGTTTATGCCAAGATATTGACTCACTAAAAGTTAAACCCTTCCAATACATGTGTATTCATACTATAAAAATCCTTGACTACACAAAGGTGGCCCCAATCTAACTTATTATGTGACTTTGGAAAAGATTGGCTGCGCCAATAATGATTTATAAACAGTATGTCACCAAAAAGGGTGTGTACTTATGCTATTAATTTTTTTATATTTTTTTCAATTTGTTTAAATCACTTTGCAGATAGCTGTTTTCACTTTTAGATTAGAGTGTATATTGCATATTTCTCTTGATCAGTGAAAAAAAAACAAAAAAAACAAAATGAAATCTACTGTAACTGAATGTTCTATGACAATAAAACATGAAAGTGGGTAAATACTTTTTATAGGCACTGTATATATGCTTACATATTTTCTAAGGACTTTATGCATTTTTGGAGCTATTGGTAGTTGTTATGATGATAAACACAAAAGAATAAAATTGGAGAAGCCAGTCGCAAAGCTTATTCCAATTTTAATGTAATAAAAGCTCAGCAGAAAATGCAGTATATTTAATTCATGTCACATTGTTTTGGAGAACTAGCTGTTTGTATTCATTGCACTCTGCTCCTCTGACTTGAAGGCATGCAGCAAAATCAATTGAACTTAGTGACAAATAGAGACTTTGTATGTGTTTCCAATAGTCATCTGGACAGAGAAATGTCAGAAAAACGACTTTGGCTTCACCTCCAAACAGCAACAACTGAATTGAATTAACATTTTGCATGTATAATAACATTTTTTAGGACTGACAGTTATCTTTACCAATAAATAAAAGTGAGTAAATCAGATCATGAAAAATATTTTCAGACCAAGTAGTTAGCAGATAGAAATAACTGAGGATTTTTTTTCCCTTTACTTACTGGCACTTCTTATTTTTCTTGACTTAATTTAGACTTTTAAGCTGCTGTTCAACATTTACAAACACCAGTTATCATTTTTACTTTAAAATTCACCACTGGTAATTGAGAACCAATCAGATTAGTTCCCAATTATACGATCACTAATGAGCTCTGACATATCGATCACAAAGCCTTTAGGATGCAGATGACCATCAATGCCACCTTCAGCCTACAGTGTTCATCTGTAGTGCCACATTATACTATACCATACTGTATATTTATAAACAGAGTTTGTATATATATATATATATATAGATATATATATATATATATATATATATATATATATATATATACATTGTACAGTAAGCTGGGGTACAGGTATCCAAATCCAGTGAGGTAGTGACAAACATTGTGGTGTTGATTTGTGATATGTTCAAGTCTATATACAGGTGCTGTACAGTATCTTAGAAAAAACAAACATGAACAAAAATAGGCAAACAAAAACCTAGCCATGTCTTCGCACTAACCATACAATATATACAGGTCTTAAACTACCAGGCTGAGCAAGCCTACAGCTTGTCAGCTTCCACATATACAACTTGTATGTTTTCACCAACTTTTCCCTCTCACAGACAGAAGGTGTCTGATTTCCCAGGATGAGAGCCCTGGCTGCCTGTCCCAGGTGAGCCATATTTGGCCTGGGGGAGAGGACCAAGACCTGAACTGGATTGTGGATTTGTGGATCAGAAATCCCTAAATGTGTAGGAGAGGAGCCTGGGAGATGGATAAACCCCAAACAGCTCTCTCTGGGATGCTCTGCTACTATATATATATATATATATATATATATATATATATATACAGTCAGGTTCATAAATATTGGGACATCAACACAATTCTAATCTTTTTGGCTCTATACACCACCACAATGGATTTGAAATGAAACAAACAAGATGTTCTTTAACCTCCCTGGCGGTATGATTACGTCAGGAATTACATACCAAAAGCGGTACAATTCTTTTCATGGAAATTTGGCGTTATGTATTATAGGCCTACAATTCTTAGTAATTACTGACTTAAACCTGACCAAAACAAGAGTCTAGTAGACATCCCAGATGTGATAAATTTAAAACACAAACACGTGAATTATAATCAAATCAATAATATTATTTTATTATTTAATATATAATATATATAATAAAATTATATTATTGATTAGATTATAATTCATGCATTATATATTATATATAGATATATGTGTGTGTGTATATATATATATATATATATATATATATATATATATATATATATATATATATATGCATACATATATATATATATATATATATATATATATATATATATATATATGCATATATATATATATATATATATATATATATATATACCGGTGTATATATATATATATATATATATATATATATATGCGCATATATATATATATATATATATATATATATATCTATATACATATATATATATGCATATATATATATATATATATATATATATATATATATGCATATATATAATATAAAATGTGTTTTGTGTTTTGTGCAACGTTTTTTTTTTTTTTTTTGAATTTCCCTCCCTAGTTCCGCTCCCATGCAGCATTGCTGCTGCAGGGAATGGAACTAGGAAGTGATCAGAGCGACGGAGACCGGCGGAGGAGCGGCGGGACTCTCGGCTGGCGGTCACAGCAATGAGAGATCATCGCTGGATCGCCAGGATAAGGTAAGAGAACACCGCTGCGCTCTCTGCAATCCACCCCGAGCGTGACTCGGGGTTACCGCTCCTGATATGAAAAACCAACCCCGAGTCACGCTCGGGATTACCGCTAAGGAGGTTAACTGCAGATTTTCAACTTTAATTTGAGGGTATTTACATCCAAATCAGGTGAACGGTGTAGGGATTACAACAGTGTCTATATGGGCCTCCCACTTTTTAAGGGACCAAAAGTAATGGGACAATTGGCTACTCAGCTGTTCCATGGCCAGGTGTGTGTTATTCCCTCATTATCCCATTTACAAAGAGCAGATAAAAGGTCCAGAGTTAATTTCAAGTGTGCTATTTGCATTTGGAATCTGTTGCTGTCAACTCTCAATATGAGATCCAAAGAGCTGTCACTATCAGTTAAGCAAGCCATCATTAGGCTGAAAAAACAAAACAAACCCATCAGAGAGATAGCAAAAACATTAGGTGTGGCCAAGAACTGTGGGAAAAAATTACAACTTAAAAAAACTTGCCATGCCTCTTACTACATACCCTGGACTGTCTACTTTCCAAAAAGGGGTAATTTGGGGGATATTTGTACTGTCTTGACATGTTAGGGCCTCAAGAGATGAGATATGCCGTAAGTACATCAGGATTGATCAATTTTCAGTGATTAGTGCCATAACTTCTAGACTCTATAACTTTCATATAGTCCAAATAATATACTCTGATTTGGGTTATTTTTACTAAAGAAATGTAGCAGTATAAATTTTGGTCAAAATTTATTATGAGAAATTACTTATTTGCAAAACTGTATAACAGAAACAAAACAAAAAAACATTTTTTTTTTTCAAAAATTGTGGTCTTTTTTCATTTGTAGCGCAAAAAATTAAAACTCTAGTAGTGAAAAAAAAAAAACACCAAAAGAAAGCTCTATTTGTGTGAAAAAAAAAAAAAAGATAAAAATGTAATTTGGGTATAGTGTTGGATGACCGTGAAATTGTCATTCACATTGTAAGAGTGCTGAAAGCTGAAAATTGGCCTGGGAAAGAAGGGGGTCAAAGTTCCCTGTATTGAGGTGGTTAAATAAAAGCTATACATGTCCTTAAAAATATATTACAGTATGCAAATGAGTTATTGCTAAATTAACAGACACATGCTGTCACTGGTAAGTTTTGCTTCAGCTTCTAGGCATAAATAACCTCTATTCCTAAGGTAGCTTTCAAATTTAACCCATATGTGACCAATCTTTCTTACCATGCAACACATGACACTGAACCTTCATACTGAACCTATATACAATATACTGAACAAAGTAAACACAGAGAAAGTTCTACACTATCTAAAAATTAGTGCAATATAATATAGCTATTGTAAGTGTTGATAAAACACCTTTTAGAAATTAACATCTAAAACCAATCAAATGCAACAAACCCTAATGCTGTTTTTTTTTTACCTTCATTGAATGTGATTGGGTATTCTTTGCAAAGTGAAGCTTCACCTCATTTACTCAGCTCTATAGCAACAGCACTTGCAAAGTGCACAGTCTATTTGCCTTTAGGTTATCAGCCCCAATGTTTAAACCCCCATTAGCACTACTTTTCTGCTCATTTGTCTATGTCTGACTACACAGAATACCATTCTTTCTAAGTGTGCCTGTTCAAACGTGTACACTCAGTCACCCTACGCTCTATGCCCTACGCACAAAAATGTACATGAGTTTTTCTGAGCATATTCAGGCAATTTTGATCCCTTACACTTCAATGAAAGCACCAGTGACTGTGCAATATGCACATTTTCACACACATTTTACCCCTGAAGAATTTATCTCATTCTATGGAACTGTTTTCCCTGTAATCTGTATACACTTTCCAATGCTGGGTATGGACCTTTGGATTTACAATAAACGGTACAAGTTTGAGCTGTGTCTCTCTTTGGTTTCTCCATTGTTATGGAAGCTCTTGCAGAACATATTTTCTCTACTTCGCCAATATAGGAAATTACAGTTGGCGATGTACATCATAAAATTGGTCTTAACGTTGGTGATGTCTTAAGTTCCTTGACTGATCCTTCACACTTCATACACCCCCTATATAAAAAATACTAGAATGGTTTGGTGAATTATCCTTATATAAAATTAATTTATCTAAATCACATATGTTGGCTATTGGCTTGGATCAAATCACTAAATTACAAATTTCTTGTGTGGTTCCTTTTGCATGAGCACCTGCCTCTTCAGTAACATCTTGGGATTTAACTGCTCTTACCTAGTAATAAGCTCTTTCATCTCAGCCATTTCTCTCTTCTTAGGAAAATGAAGGCTCTATGTGTAGACCTCCAATCTTTATGGGCAGGTCGCATAGCCTTAAGTAAAATGTTTCTTCTACCACATATATTGTATATATGTTCACAACACTACCTCTCCTGATACTTCCATCCTAAATCAAAAATTTAAATCAGTCCTCAACTCCTTTATTTGGGGAACAAGAAACCTCATACCCAGAACTCTATACTTTACCCACATTTCACATGGGCATGGGAGTGTCTGATATCTTAATGCAAAAGTTTTTAATTAGGCTTAAGAATGGTGGAACGCATCTCCTGAACCATTTTGGCTCCAAACTGAATGTTCAATCCTAGAAGATGATCTTAAACTTTCCTTAGCTGTTGCACTATTACAACAAGAATCTTATAAATTCTACCTTGACATCATTATTGAAAAATGTAAAACCGGTCACTCTACTACAGAGAGGCATTCCAGAATAAACAATAATACACCTTCCTGTCTGAACTCTAGACTGAATTACAGCCATGAATGCAGAGCAGGCAGGAATCTGTAAGAGCCGCTGAGAGAAAAGCTGTCCTTGTAAACACAGAAGGCTTCTGTCTTTGCAAGTGACAGTGGTGAGCGGGGAGCAGAGGGCAAGAGCCAGAAGTTCCAGCTGAAAAAAAGCATGGAGAACAAGGGCCACATGAAATCACCTGATGGGCCATTTTCAGCCCATAGGCCTTGTCTTTGATTCATGTTGACCCGTGGTTTGTACAATGAGCCACTAAGGATGCTAGGAAATGTAGTCCTGTGCCTGCTGCTGTGAGTGCTGGCTGGGAAGGAGCCTGCCCACACTCCAAACAATGACAGATAAGAGCAGAAGATCCCGGGGGGGGGGGGGGCACATCTGAACAAGACCTGCTGTGTGAATACAAGTGGCAGCCTCAGCCTGGACCCTGCCAGGCCACACCCCCAATGCCTTTCACTCCGCCCACTGGAGCTTACTCATGGGGATGGATTTGACTCGTATGAGCTAAACTATTGCTAGCAAGATGGTGGAAACTTGCTAAATGTGACAGTACTGGATTTTTTGCAATATAAATTCCAAATAAAGTAAAATTAAAAAGGATTTGGATAAATTACACTATATCTTCTGTAATTATTTTTCTAGTCTGTAATTATTTTCTGTTATTGTTTTAATAATCATCAGCGTGTCAGAATAACTCCAAACAGTGTGAATTCCACAAACCAGTGTTTACGTATTAACTCACAAGAGAATTTTGATCTCACTGTAAAACTAAGGTCTGCAGCACTTTTTTAAATGATTTTAATCGTCCTCTACCAGGTAATAGGAACAGACACAAAAAAGATTTAAATAGTATGATACTGTTTTAAAAGCTTAATGAAGAATTCCAGGTACAGTATGGACACCAACACCTGGCATTTTGGTAGTGGCTAAGATAGAGGAAGAAGCAGCAGGGAAATCACTGGTCAGGAGAGCATCAGTGGGTTGTAGGGTGTCTCTTTAAGTATTTCAAAACACTCTATTTTACAAGTGTCTTTTATTTAACTTTTTATTCTAAGACCATGAGTCATACCTTTTATCATTACTTCTTATGCTCCCCCACCCTCCAACTCTGCAACCTCAAACAGCAACACCCACTATGGCAGAAATTGCATGGCATCTTCTTTTAAACAGCTTTTGTAAAGATGCACTGGGAGTTTTAATCGAGCCCGGGCTCAGTTCACTCCCTTGAACCAGTTTGTTTGTGTGGTGTGAGTGCCTTGAACTGTGCCCAGAATCAATTAAGTGTGTTGTGCCTACAAATACTCGTAAGAGGTGGTCCCAGGCATAGTTCACTTGTGGTATGGTATGGTTCTCATCATTGTGATTGCAAACCATGCCTGAGCACAGAACTCTTCATAGATGATGGCGCACAGAAGCAGGGATCACTGTGGTCAAGTTGGCAGAGGTGCTGATGTAAGTGTGAACACTTGCTTACAGCCAGGTGTAAGTGCAAACCAGTGGGGGTTGGATAGGGGGGCAATCAGTCTCGGCCTTGGTTCTGTTCAACCATACCCACTGTCTGTGCATCCTCACATCACGTCTCACATCATACACCGTACTGAATTTAAGCTACAGTACATGAGGAGTACTTGAAACACACTACTCAATTACATGCAGAGACAGCACTCTGAAATCAGGGGAGACACTGTTTTGTCTCTTTCATTTCCTTGGAGCCCAGTCACCACTTTTGCCACTGTGACCAATTTATTTATGTTACTAAATTACCTTTTTTTTTTAAATCTCTCATGACTCCAGAGGCACACAAACACACACATTTAGGAGACCATTGTAAATGGTTTCACCCAAGATTTATTTATTTTTTTAATACAGGTACTTATATAGCACCATCAATTTACGCAGCAATTTACACATATATTGTACATTCACTTTAGTCCCTCCCCTCAAGGAGCTTACAGTCTAAGACCCTAACTAACATCCATACATACACATACTAGAGCCAATTTAGACAGGAGCCAATTACCCTACCAACATGTCTTTGAAGTGTGGGAGGAAACCAGAGTACAAGATTCACATTTTTGCTCAAAATTCACACATTTTTCTAACTGGATTCAGTAGTGACCTCTCGGTGAATGTTATGTATATAAGGCGTAAAAACATTTATAGACCCTTTAAAGCCCATGTAAAAGTCTGTGATTGGTAACTTAGCTTAGGAATCCATCCAGGTGTCTAAATGACCAACAATACAGAGAGCCATGATTACAGTCATCCTCCTTCTAGCAATATTCTATACTTCACTACATGTTTGAAAGCTTTTGCACTGTTTGTGTGCATTCCACTCAGTGCCATTTGAAAATGTCATCATTTCTCCCTTGGGCTATATAAAATAACAGAATGTCATCTAAATGTTCCCCAGTATGAAGACTAGTTCTAGCACATATAAAATTGAAATCAGATGGAAGCCTGTTCTCTTCCAGACCACTGGAATGTTATATTTACTGTTCACATATTCCCTGGTTTTTCATTATTAACAAAGCATGCTTTAAAAATAGAGTACTCTATACCCAGAGAGGGAAGAAACATCATCGTGTGCTCCTATTCCTGTTCAGACTACCACTTATACATTAGGCCAAATGTACAAAACCCACACTGAAAGAGTACAGATTACAACATTATCTGCATACAGACTGTGTGTTTGTGAATAAAGGTAACCACACAGATTTCAATATTATTTTAATCACATCAAAAAAAACAGTAGGAGCTTGTGATGGAATTGTTTAGATTTTTTTTTTTTAATTCAAATCAAAACAGAAAATTTTGGATGGCCTGGAAAATAAATGGTAATGTTCAGTGTGGTTGTAGCATGTCCTAATTAAAGAGCATCCCTACACATTCTACAACCACGCTGAAATTGACTAAAATTACCTGATTTTGCCTTTGCTAGAATTTCTCTAACATTATCCTCAAATTCAGCCATGCATACTGATTAGACAAAACTTTGCTTAAAATACGATCAAATGGCTTTGTTTTCTAACAAAGGCTTGCGCTAAACATATCAGTCCTGACATTATGATCATTGCCTTTGCTGATAAAGCCAGCCCTAATGCTAACTAAAAGAAGCTTCAATAGCCCTGAAAATTCTATTGCACCCTTAAAAACCCTCATCATTTTGCATTCCTTAGGGACCAAATGCATTTACCGGAAAAGGCAAATTTCACTGAAAAATCTAAATTTTTAACCTTTCAATTTCACTCATCCTTTGCCATAACCTTACTTATTTTCTCTGATTCAATCAATAGACCTTGCATAACTGATGCATTTTCTAACAGTGATATTCTTGATTGCTAGTACAATTAAAATAATAAAACTTAAGAAGTGCATTTGAAAAATAAATAAATAAATAAAAAAGCAAATGTGTGTTATCATCTAAAGAAAATATTTGCAAATACAATTATAAACTCAGATAAAATTAAAAAAAATGATGTGCTCACAATGAGACAAGAATGTAAAACACTTTTTCTGGATTATAAATAGATCTGTGATTTCTTACGCAATACCACCCCTTAGCTGATATATACAGTATATGTTCCAAAATTCAATATTATACCAATACATAATATAATAATATAAAGAATATGTGATAGAGTGCTAAAAAAATAAATCTCTAACAATCCTTTACTTTACAATTCTTCTCAAATAAATTCCATAAACATAAAATCAATAAATCATACAAAGTGCAATTTATATACTGTTCCTCAAGCTAATAAATAAAGTGCATCAAGTGCTATTGAACCATGTCTATGATATATTCCCTTAGTGCCCAAAGTGCATGATATCCACCCCTTCTCAAAGTGATTTATGCATCAAAATAGCATTTTGGATTGCTATACATGGGAGCAGTAATATCTGCCCACTTTTTACTATATAAACTCTTTTTATTGATGAAGATACAAAACATTGGCACAATAATCAAAACTCTCAACATAAGCATATTGAGATACAGAGTACAGTACACAGACATGAAGTCAAGTCCATATTTGCATATGCTGCTGACCAACTACCCTCCCGAAATCACTTAGACTATAGACAGATAGATAATGACTACAAACATAATGTTCAAATTACACTCTCTCAGGTTCGAATGCCATGTATGTTTTGTTTAACGTACATCTCAAGTATGAGTTATCGTGAGAGAGGAAGAACACGAGGCATTCCACACTTTATTATATTTTTTGGGGCTAGCTAGGTGCTCAAAAATGAGCTTTTCCTATGGCAATATTTAATTCATCATCTGCAACCATTTGGGAACAGAGGGGGGGGGGGGGTAGATTGAATCTATTTAAGCACCAATCAGTTAAATGGTGTAATTGCCCGACAAGATAATAATAATGATAATACATATTGGGGAGTGCAATTCCCACGTCAGCCTTGGGTATGCTGTAAAGTAGAGAATTTCAGCTTTTATTATTCGCCCAAATAAATGAAATAAATAATGCATCTAAGGTTTTAAAGAATGATTTAGGCACCGAAAACCAGCATATGAGAGGTTGCATAAAGACATTTTATCAGATTAATTCTGCCTACCACTGTCAGAAGAAGTTTAGCCCAGACATTAAGTTTAGTTTTAATCGCATGAAATAAGAGGTCTAAATTACCTTTTAAAGCTTCCAAAGAAGAGAGCATGAAGATTACCCCCAAGTATTAAAATTAGGATACCATCTTAGGAGGACATGCAGCATCTCTCCAGGAAAATGCTTTGGGATGAAGAGGCATCAGAGCTGACTTCTGCCGTTTAATTTTGAGGTCTGAGTAAGTACCATACCTATCAATTATCTACATAGCTGCTCCCAATGACACTGATGCATCTTCCAGATAAAGACTAAGGTAATCTGCGTGTAAACCTATCATGCAAGGAAATACCCGTGAGGAGAGGAGACTGCCAAAATCTCAATGCCAATGTCTCTATAGTCACTGCAAAAAGTACCGGAGAAAGAGGTCATCCCTACCAGGTGAATCTGTAAAGTGGGGGATGTGTGATGTGAAGCTTGCACAGAGACCCATTGCTGAAATTTCTCGCCAAAGCCAAATGATTGTAATGCAACTAAAAGGAAAGGTCATTCAATAGAGTGAAAAGTTTAAGCAGGGTCCAGTGAAGCCAGCACACTAGACTCGGGTAAATTCCTCTTGAAGCTGTACAATCATTTGTGTTCTATGGATATTGATAGATGTGGAATTTCCTGGCATAAATCCAGTCTGGTCTGGGTGAATAATAGTAAGAATTACTGAATTCAATCTTTTGGCACGAACATTTATCGGTTTGGCCGTTTGCTGAACACCTGAATTTGCAGGGTGTTCACCCCACCGATAACCCTGCAATGCACTGAGCGCTGAACATCAAAGCTTTGCCCAATCAGGGCATAGTGCGAGCTGACTGTTAAGGAGCTGGGCCGGGAAGCTGGCCATGGCATACTTAACAACTGATGAGTCATCAGCTGTCAGAGGGTTTCCCGGGTCTGCCCCCCCCCCCCTGCCCCAAAGCACCTTGTCCCCATGTTGATGGGGACAAGAGCCTCATCCCCAAAACCGTGGCTAGTGGATGTGGGTATCTGTGGGCGGGGGAGCTTATCAGAATCTGGAAGCCCCTTTAACAAGGGGGGCCGTAGATCCCAGCCACCCTATATGAATATGTATTGGGTACATAGTAGCCCTATCCATTCACCAAAAAAGTAATAAAAATACAGAGACATGTTTCAATGTCTCCCAAAGTAAATTCTTGATCATCAAACGCTCCACCCTCTGGGATGTCCTCTCACCGTATGCCTCCTCTGCGCTTTGACAGTTCTTTTATCAGTAAGGGACGAGGCCACCTGGCAACGTCACCTGGTGGCCCCGCCCCCTTGTGGCCCCGCCCCCTTGTGACATCCCAGGCATGCACCAGTCTGTGTGTCAAAAGAGGCCTTTGCCACTGGGTGATGTAGCCAGGTGTCCCCGCCCCTTACCTATATAACAAATGTCAAAGCACAGTGGAGGCATTCAGTGGGAAGCTGTCCCAGAAGGCGGAGCATTTTTCTTTTATTTTTCAGGTCGGCGTTGCAGCATGATTGATCATGGATTTACATCCGGGGCTACACTTTTTACATTTTTAATAAAGGATTTTTAAAAAACTTTTTATACACTTTTTTGGTGAATGGGTAGGAGTACTATGTACCTGATACTCATTCACATGGGGGGGGGGGTGGTATCTAGGGGCCCCTTCAATAAGCCTCTCAAAAGGCCCCCCCACTGGCCATGGTTGTGGGGATGAGGCCCTTATCCCCACCAACATAGTATGGTTCAGGTGGGCTGGCACTCGCTCGCCCCCCCCTTTCCTGACCTACCAGGATGCATGCCCAGATAAGGGTCTGGTATAGGTTTTGGGGGGGAACCCATGCTGTTTTTTTATCATTTTGGCCCAAAGGGCCTGGTACGGATGGGGGGACCCCATGTCATTTTTTTTTTTTTTCAATAGCCGGGTGCCTGCAATTGCAACCGCGAGTCATTTTTAAATGGGATTTAACTCGTTTGTTTTCTTGGGAAATGTAACTTTTGCTTTAGCATGTTCTATGCATGCTACAGATGTGCCACTTTACAAGCAGACTAAGGGGACCCCCCAGGCACTATATTTAAGGGAATTTTTCATTTTTATTATTGCACTTTAAGCATAATTAAAAATCGCTGCTTCTGAAAAAGCAATAATTTAGATAAAAACATTTTACATTGATACATGTCCCCCCGGGGCAGTACCCAGACCCCCAAACCCCTTTAATGGTCAGTTGTTTGCATATAAGCCTTCAAAATGGGCACTTTCAATTTTTTCTGTTCAGCTCCCATGGACTTCAATGGGATGTGCCATTCAGGTTAGAAATTTTGCCTTGTTTGGAAGTTCTGCTGCAAACCAAACAGGGGGGTGTTTGGCTCATCTCTAGTGAGTATTTTGTAATCTATGTTCAGCAAGGAAATTGGGCTATAAGAAGCACAATGAGCAGGGTCTTTGTTAGGTTTAGGTAAAAGTACCCCTGTGACAGAGTATACAAATGGAGACAGTCTCCCCTCCTGAAAGGCCTTAGAATAAATCTGTACTAAAATGGGTGCAATGATATCCAAATATCTACAGTAAACTTCCAAGGTAAGAATATCTGCACCGGACGCATTACCTGCTGCCAAGGAGACCACCGCTTCTCTAATATGGTCCTCTGTTATATCTGCATCTAGTGCTGTCACTTGTTCTTGTGTCAGAATGGGAAATCATAAATCAGCTAAGTAAGATTCAATATCCTGACTAGTATGGATAGGAGTAGTATTATACATATTAATATAAAACTTGTTGAAGCAAGTCAGTATTTCCTCTTCTGTATGGGGCTCAGTACCATCCGTCTGCACTATTTTAGTCACCACTGAGCTATTAACTTGCTGTCTAGCCGTATGAGCCTGACTAGATTGATTACCATATTCAAAATACTTTTGTTTGACATAAAATGCCTTTTGTTGTGCATTAGCAGACATTGGAGCCGAATACCTGTGGAATATCTGCTCCCATTGCATTCGATTAGTAGTGGCAGGAGAGACCAGATAGGTCGCCTCAGCTGCCAGATAAGCCTGAGCCAGTTCCTCCTCATCTTGATGAGAGGATCATTTAATGTATGGTATTGTGTACCTAAGGTCTCCTCTCAGATATGATTTTAAGGTGTCCTAAATCAGATCTCTAGCAGCACCGCGATCTTCCTAATAAACGTTTAACTGGTCTGGTATCCTATCAATAGACCCAATCAACGTCAGCCAGGATTGAATCCTCCAAGGTCTACGTACTCCTGTGTAGCCAGCGTTTATGGTAAGTAACAATGGTGAGTGGTCTGACACGACTTTGAGGAGGTAAGTAATAGATGACAATTTGATGATAAATTTATCATTACCAGGGACATGCAGCGAGGTCAGTGGCTGGTGAGGCATTGACTAGCATTAGAGCCAAATACACACGGGTTACAAATTCACAAGTTACGTATTTGATTCTCATTATGTAGGCCATTGCACATCTACTAGTTATTCTCATTTAACAAAAATATTTACAACGCTGTCCCTTTAAGATGTTTTTCAGTCACCCTTTTTGTTGATGCTGGAAACAATATTACTAACAAATATGACAATTATTATTGTAGAGAAAATAAAACGTCTCCATTTTCTTAAGCCAGAAATTTAACAGTAATATTCAGTAATAAACAAGTAAACAATAAAGGGTTAAGGGTTATTTACAAAAAGAAGAAATGCAGGAGAATTTAAAATGGTAAAACGGTGAAACAGTCTAACTAGAAAAAATATATTTAATGTTTGTGGGTTCTGAGTAATTTTATTGGACAAATTATGGAAGTTTGAAGTTATTACTTAAAACCAGTAATTTCACAGTAAATAGATAAATAATAAATTGTTATGTTATAACATATAGCATAGTAATATATTATTTTGCTTGATAAAAAAGTACCTTTTCAGCAGCAGCAGATTCTCTTTCTTAATTGTGTAAGAAAAACATGGGATTATGTGTAAACCCTTTTCCTTGTAGTTAAGAGGGCTGGGCTGGAAGGGGACATTTGTCCTTTAGACACATGCCCCCTTCTATGACACTGCAGTGAAAGGAGAACCTCCACTGCAGCAATTTTATTGGACAGCTTAGACCAATGGTGCTTTACCATTAGTCCAAGGCTTCAAGCTGTCCATTAAGCTCAGTGCCTCTGACAAAAAGTCAGAGGCACTGTGAGCTCATCCTCTCAGTTTGCTGCAAACAGCATGTGCCAGCTTTCATTTAAACTGGTCGCACTGTATGTAACTTCTAACAGGCTGCGCAAGGAGCTCGGTGTCTCTGGAACCACGGGTGTTAGGAGCCTAACATTTTGACCAGTGGTGGGATAGGACTTCAGCTACCCCAGGTCACCGAGCTACAACCCTTGAAGCTTGATCATTTTTTTTTTCCTTCTGTTCAAGGAAGGTGAGGTTCTGCCTCACCTGCCTCCCCTGACTGCATGTCCCTGATCATTACCCAGGGTCAGATCTATTCTATAAGGCAGCTTCTACTAGGGATAGACCAAGAAAATGCCTGGGTGCGAAGATTGAAAATATGCCATAGATCAGACCAGCCAAATTTTGTGACTAATAAACTAAAGGCAGTTTAGGGTGTTGAGTATAAGGGGTCACCATGTCTGTCCAAGACTGGGTCTAACAAGAGATTAAAATCTCCTAAATGTAACACATAGGCTTCAGGGTATAATGCAGCAAATACCATCACTTCTCTAACCACATCTAAATTTGCTGGAGGGGGATAATTTATATCTATAACAACGAATAGTAAAGAATGCAGTTGAGCAAATCAAGCATAAACCGCTTGCAGGTTTTAACTTGAACACATTCCCATGGGAGAGAACGGTGCACCAAAAGAGACTTCTCTATAATAATAAGAATGACAGAAGTGTCCTGTCCATTGTAACCAGGGTTTTTGTAAATAATCTACTTGCTCAGGTACCAAAAGTGTTTCTTGGAGACAGATTTGATTTTAATATGGTGGTAAACACTTAAGAGGACTTGTACATTCCAAGATAGTATATTACCAACATTAGCTATCATACATGTAGTTATGCAGAATATGTAACCAGGGGGGTATAGCCAGGCTCAGGTTCATATTGATATTCCAAAATGACCAGGACATGTGTGTGCCAATTACCCAACTGGCAAATGACCCAACAAACCTGGCCTATTGCCAAACAATATACAGCTGTTATAAACAGAAACATTATAAAGTGAGAAATATTCAACAGGGCACTGCCCGCACAATGCACGCCCACAAGGCTACCATAGTTGGACACAGCCAGCATTACTCAATATCACGTGAAAATAAAGTTCTAGACAAAGTGCCATGATCCAAAATAAAGTAAGCATAGTAAATTGTTACTGAGGTCTCTACATTCCAGTAGAGAACACCTAAGAGGACAAAACTAAAAATCCCAGGCCTCAATACTTAACACTTATCCATGCCAAATATAGGGCAGCAGAGAACAAAGTTCAGGACACATCATGTCAGAAACTCATGTGAGGAGGGCTGTGGGTGCCATCTTGCTTCTCCGTGCGGGTGAATTCCTTCAGCTGATCCACTGCGGTGGGGGAATGATCTTTGTTCATAGTGATGGCTTGATGGTAGCGCACCTCAGGGAGCTGATTAGGGGAACGGGAGCAGCAGGTAGGATGCAAGGCTATTGCAGATTCTATGGGCGGCTGGCAGAGATCTCCACAGACATGTCTGGTGATCTTGACGGTAGTCAAGATAACATAAAAACAAGGTAAGGAGGTTCTTGCTCAATCTACTACTTTGACAACACTAGCTACACACAGGGCCAGAATGGAGGTCAAAAACAGCATTGCCATTTAAAACATATTAAACTACATATGTATAAATATAGCATACAATATGTAAATCTTTTAAAACATAACTAAAGGCAATTCAAAAAACAAAATTAAAGCAAGTATTTGCCTTCTCCCAGTGCTTTTATATCCTAATCATTAATAAACACAGGATTCTATGTTCAAATTATAAAAATTACACATCTTACAAATATATGTTTCTAGCTCCCAAATAGGATAAAAGCATTAGCAGCACTAAACATATTCAATGACATGTATTTTTCAATAGTCTACCATGTGAGTGCTAAATTGTTCACACCCCTCGGGTTTGGCAGTAGATGATGTCTCAGGTACAGTTCATTAATCCCGTCACCACATCTCATGGAACACCGCTCCCCATGGATTTTGAACTTACCATATCACAGATAAAATAATGCCTTAAGCACTCACACCTTCTCCCAACAGAGTTTTCTGTATACATAGATCCTCCTCTCCTCAGCAGTAACTCTCATGGGAAAGAAGCAATCTCATAGCGTGACTTTGTTATAAACATTTTATTAATAAAAAAGCCCCCCTGTTCCAATTGCACTTACAAAATAAAATATATTAAAAGCATGTAAACAATAGATCTCAAATCAACCAGCGTCTATCCCTCTCACCGTCCTTCAGAAGATATGGTATGCGGTGATTTCCTGGTCCACTGTCCTGGTAACTGGGTGGACATGCACTAACGCGTTTCGTCATCGACTTTGTCACAGGGCATAGCCACCCGGCGCAGCTCCTTCAATTTACGGGTTATCAACAGAGAACCTAAACCTGTATCTGCCCAACACAAAAAATCAAGATGGGATTTACCACATCCTGTCCAAACACTCTGTAAAGAGCCTGACACATGTGGTGAACTTGAACTAATCCAAGTATTGGGATTTGTGCTCTCAATTCTAATATGAGGTTATTAATTACTGCCGGCGCATTTATCGGCCACGATCTCGATTGCAGCACTAACCCGACACATATTAAACCACAAATGAATGACAATTAGGAACATTAGCATACAGCCAACCATTCAGTATCATGTATGGGGACATACTAATACAAGTCGAGATAAACTACAACATAGTTCCCCCTTGTATAAAGTAATCCTATTACACCTTTTGTCCTCACTCCAATATATGAATTTGATAACATATCATATTGATAACAGTGATTAAAAATTGATTACCCATTTCTGGAGCGGAAGGATTTGCCCCCTTAATGACCAGGCCATTTTTTGTGATTCGGCACTGCGTTATTTTAACGGACAATTGCGTGGTCATGCGACACTGTACCGAAATAAAATTGATGTCCTATATAACATTCCCCCCCAAAAAAATTAAAAATCTAAATTTTTTATTCTTTTAGGCTAATTTGTATTCTGCTACATATTTTTGGTTAAAAAAATCGCAATAAGAGTATTTTGATGGTTTGCGCAAAAGTTATCGCGTCTACAAACTAGGAGAAAAATTGATGTCATTTTAATTTATTTTTTCTTACTAGTAATGGTGGCGATCTGCGACTGTGACATTGCGATGGACAGATCGGACCCCTAACTGACATTTTTTAAACTTTTGGGGGGACCAGTGACATTACTACAGTAACCCGTGCTAAATATATGCACTGTTACTGTAATAATGACACTGGCAGGGAAGGGGTTAACCTAGGGGTGATCAAAGAGTTAAGTGTGAGCCTAGGGGAGTGTTTACTAACTGTGGGGGGGGGGACTTGTGAGATGACCACAGAGACCTGTGATCCTATATAGAAGGATCACAGGCGCTCTGTGATCATTTCAGGGAGAAGAACGGTCAGCTGCGTTTACTCTCTCAGCGGGAAATGATTGCAGGTGCCCAGCGGCATTCGCGGCCGCCGGTTCCGTGGATTGGCATCCCTTCTGCCCAATGGGGGCGGGAGCGCGCTCACCCCAGCACCATTCTAGCGAACCGATATACCAGTACGTAGATTCGCACAGCCGAGTCAGCCTGCTGCAGTATATATGCGGTGGGCGTTCGGCAGGTGGTTAAACTATCAAGTTAAAATATACTCAACTATAAGAAGGTTGTTATCATAATACCACATATGTACTTATGTTATATATCTATACAACCAATGATGATGGTAATAATAATGGGAGGAATTGTACATCTTTGGGAGGAAGAGAAATTTACTTTTATTTTATAAAAGGTACTGTATATAGATGACCTGTTTCTTCATTTGGGCTGGAAAAGAAACATCTTTAAGGGAATTTATTGATGGTTTGAACACTAATAATAATAACATAAAATTGGAGTGCCAATGGAGTAAAGAACAGATGAATGCACTTACATCTAGATGTAAGTATACAGTTGCAGAATAACCTTTAACCACTAAGGTGTATTTGAAACCTACTGATAGAAACAGTTATCTTCCCATACACAGCACACATCATCCTTTATGTTTGAAGTATATTCAGAAGGGACATTTCATGCGTGTGAGGAGGAACTATTCCTCTGATTCTGACTTTTTATCCCAGACACAAATTTAAAAAAAAAAATGATTCATAGAAAAAGGCTTTAAAGCCCTACATTTGGATAAAGTAAATGAGGAAGTGAGTCAGATAGATAGGGTGCTTGATAGATAGGTATAGATAAACTGAGGGTAAACATGAATGGGGATTTATAAGTAATTGTCATGCGCAATACAGAGAGGTAGAAACCATATTTAGGAAATATTGGAATGTATTAAATATGGATAGGGTGTTGAGTAAAGTACTCATAAGTGACCTTATCTTTATTTATAGAAGGGCGCCATCCTTCGGAGATAAGGTGGCAAAAAAGGTTTTAGATCCACCGGAACGACCCCAGATTTTCTGGGATAAGGCTGAATTCAATGCCTGTAGGAAATGCAGGGCATGTCAACAGGTAGATACACACATCAGGGGATTATCTACGTTTTTATCTACTGCGAATGGAAGAGAGTTTGAGATAAAGTATTTTATTTCTTGTAATTCTACTCATGTTGTATATGCCCTTGAGTGCCCATGCGGTTTATTATGTATTGTGAGAAAAAATATACCGAAGTATATTTTCTGTGCCTGGTGGTGTATAAATTAAATATAAATAAATGTATTTAGCAGCCGCTATAGAAAAGTGAGTGTTTGACAAAAAATAGCCTGGTAGTGGGGCTACCTATAGTGCTTGCTAATATATACACAGCCTGGTGATGAGGTTTAATACAAGATTTCTAGAAAATAATATTTGTGTAACTGTGGTAAAAAATAAAAATAAAACCCTAGTGTTTTTATAAACAATATGTTGACTAATTTACATATACAAACGAATTCATTAATAAAATCAATAAATAGTGATAAATAGTCGACATATGATTCATACAGTGGTGAAAAATATAATAAAATATATATATAATAGTGAGGTATAAAGTGTTTGTGGCTTATTTGATCAAGTCCATAAAAAGTGACTGCAGTGACAAAGATCAAAATAAAATATTTCTTGTGCAAATAATGCTTATCCAATGCAAAAAGTGCAGGTGCTCAGCGTGAAATTCGGTCCACTTTGTGACAATAGTGCAGCTCTGATTCCTTTTCACCGTGGTAAGGTAAGAGTGGATCACTTACCAGATAAAGTGGGTCTTGTATGCTTTATAGGACCAGTATCGCTTTAATAGCCTCCAGGCTAATAGGACTATTCAAATAATGATCAAATAACTTGATCAAATAAGCCACAAACACTTTATACCTCACTATTATATATATATTTTATTATATTTTTCACCACTGTATGAATCATATGTCTACTATTTATCACTATTTATTGATTTTATTAATGAATTTGTTTTTTTATGGTGTAAATTAATCAACATATTGTTTATAAAAACCGTAGGGTTGTATTCTTATTTTTTACCACAGTTACACAAATATTATTTTTAGAAATCTTGTATTAAACCTCACCACCAGGGTGTGTATATACTAGCAAGCGCTATAGGTAGCCGCACTACCAGGCTATTTTTTATTATGTATTGGCCCCACAAAAAGAACATTAGTTAACGGGTCTCTGAGCATATACACAATATTAGTATAGGCTTTAAGGACCATAGTGTGTCCCTGCACTTTAGTCGTAAGCATAATAGGGACCCATCAGGGCTCAGGTTTTGGGGCATTGATAGGACTTTGCCCAATATGGAGGAGAGCCAATAGGTTGATGGAACTATCCAGATGTGAGACTAAGTGGATTTACCGGACCAACACTTCAAGCCCCAGGGGAATGAATGTTGAACTGGATCTCAACGATTTCATAAATGATTACTGGTGTTTTATGATTATATGTGCATATGAGATTGGGTATTTTTTATTTTATTTTTATTTTGAATTTGAATTTTCATTCCATTTTTATTACCATTATCATTGGTTTTAGAGATATAAGTACATATGTGATGTTATGACAACAACCTTCTCATAGTTGAGTATATTTTAACTTTTAATTTAATCAATTTTTAATAACTGTTATCAATATGATTTGATGCAAAATTCATATATTGGAGTGAGGACACATGAGGTGTAATAGGATTACTTTGTTGTAGTTTATCTCGACATGTATTAGTATGTCCCCATACATGATTCAATCTGAACGGTTGGCTGTATGCTGATGTTCCTAATTGTCATTCATTTGGCTGAGCGGTTTAATATGTGCCAGGATAGTGCTGCAATCGAGATTGTGGACTGATGAATGCACTGGCAGATAATAATAACCACATATTAGGATCAAGAACACATATTCCAATACTTTGATTAGTTCAATTTCACCACATATGTCAGACTCTTTACAGAGTGTTTTGACAGGCCATGGTGAATCCCGTCTTGATTTTGTGTGTTGGGCAGATACAGGGATAAGTTCTCTGTTGATAGACCATAAATTGAAGGAGCCGCATCAGGAGGCCACACCCTCTGACAAAGTCAATGAAGAAATGCGTTAGGGCATGTCCACGCAGCTATCGGGCCAGTCGACAGCATGCATCCCAAGCCGGGAATCACTGTGTACCGTATCTTCCAAAGGACGGCGAGAGGGATACATGTTGGTTGATTTGAGATCTATTGTTTACATGCTTTTAAAATAGTTTATCTTGTAAGTGCAATTGAAACAGGGGGGCTTTTTTTTATTAATAAAACGTTTATAACTGAGCCATGCTATGAGATTGTTTCTTTCCCATGAGAGTTTCTGCTGAGGAGAGAAGGATCTTTGTATACAGAAAACTCTGTTGGGAGACAGTGTCAGTGCTTAAGGCATTATTTTTTCTGTGATATGGTGAGTTCAATATCCACGGGGAGCGGTGTGTCCACGAGGTGTGGTGACAGGATTTTTGAACTGTACCTGAGACATCATCTCCTACCAAACCCGAGGGGTGTGAACAGTTTAGTACTCACATGGTGGATTGTTGGGACTATTGAAAAATACATGTCATTGAATATATTTGTAAAGCACTGCTAATGCTTTTATCCTATTTGGGAGATAGAAGCATATATTTGTAAGATAACTAAAGGCAAACTTTTTAAGCTTTGGATGGAGTGGAGAGGGATGAAAATGAAAGAAAATCCCAAATGTTGGGTTGTCCCCAGAAAAGTAATAAAGGGGAAATCTTCCAATGAGGACACTAGTTCTGGTGACCTAAGGGGCCCCAAATGATTTACTTAATTTGCGGAGAGTTCCTCTCACTTCCTGTTTTGGCTATAGGACAGGAAGTGAAAGGAAATCTCCCCATTGGGACAAAGAGGGAAAAAATAAACCTGACAAGGGTTATTATAACCCTTCCTTACTCTATCCAAAATGAAAAAAAAAGTTTTGCTTCTTGTTCTACTTTAACATATACTATATGTACTGTATATGTGCCTTAACTATGCCATGCCTATTGATTTAGAAACATCTCTGTACCAATGTCACTGCATATTGAACCTGTTCCAGAACTGCAAATAGTAAATTTTGTTCTATACTAAAATAAACAGTAAAAGTACCTTTCAACAAGCCCTTGTTCACCCCTTAACTGTAGGAATTGTGGAGAAATTAATTTTCAAAGTTCACAACACAGGTACCAAAATCACAACCTTTTTTTTATAAACACAAAGCAGGTGCTTCTGTGCTGTTTGAAGCGGACTAAAACCCAACTTCAGAATCTTCAGTAGTGATCTTTGATGATCTTTGAGAATCTTTGAGAATAAATTACTTCACATTACATTACATACACATACTACACATGACCAGGGACTGCCTTTTTAAAACCTCTGTCTAACAAATGACCTGCATCTCACATGTGAGTTGATCTTCTGATACAAAGTTCTTCCAAATGGACATAGATAAGATGTAATAGATACATACTTTAGAAGCACTAACACCAAACTGGAAGAGCAGTAGTGTAGTGGTACATGATGTACATAGCTGCAAAGATAGCTAGTACCCTCAGGAATACAGAGCTTTATTTTTCAACCCAGTGTGGGTCTTTTTTTAAGTTAACCTGCTGCTGAGACACTGATGACTCCATGCAGGACATGAATGGAGCTCAAAAACAACATGGCCATATAAAACATACCAAACTTCATAAAGTATTTATACATTTAAAATATGTAAATACAGTTGCGGCTGGTGAAGTTTTAAGATGGTGGGGCGCAAGACCCCGCCCTTCCATTTTGACCCCTCCCATTTCTAAGAAGTCCCACCCCTTATAGACTCCACCCATTTTGTCCCCTGTATTTCGCTTGCGTGAACAAATTCTCCCAATACATCACATATTAAGGGGTCCATCAGTACTAGTATATCCCATAATAGGGAGCAGGGGGCCTATTATGGGATATACTGTGAGAGACACCCTATTATGGGATACACTGACTGAGAGTGGCACAAACCCCACAGTACAGACCCCCTAGCACAAACCCCACAGTACAGGCCCCCTAGCACAAAGCCCGCTCAAACTCCTTAAGCACAAACCCCCTAGCACAAACCCCACAGTACAGGTCCCCTTTCAATGCAGTGACCAGAGTACATGCCCCCTTCAATGCAGTGACCAGAGTACATGCCCCCTTTCAATGTAGTGACCAGTATACATGCCCCCTTCAATGTAGTGACCAGTATACATGCCCCCTTCAACCAACCACGCTGCCATTTTCTTTGCAGGTGTGGGTAAAGGTGAATTGGTTAAATTTGACTTTTTTGAGAATCCTGTGTTGTGTTTTTTTTTTTTTTTCCTCCCAGTTCTTTAACCCTGTACATCCTAATGGTGATTCGCTCCCTTTAAATAGCTCCAGTTCCTCCAGCGTCATTCACGGTGATGAATTTGCAGGCCTTAATGGAAGGGGAGCACTGATTGCCGGTGAGCTCAGGAATGTATTACTCACTGCTGCATTCAGTGAAATGTGACAATGTAGTCGAGCTGCCACTGCTGTATAGATGCCAGTTCTGTCAAATAGCAGCTTTGCAGCTGGTGTGTACATCATAATGTATCCCAAGTGATTGTGACTTGCCTGACGTCTGTGGGAGAGAGTCTGTCTCTGTGGCTTCCATCTCTCAGATGCCCCAAGGCCCCTTTCAGTGCCGGGTCACACTTCTACGATGCGGGAACGTTGCGAATATGCAGCGTGTTCCCGCATCGCATCCGCACATCTGACAGTTTACACTGCCATATGCGATATGCAGGGGGTGTCAATTAAAAGTTAACGACACCCCCAGTTGCGATCGCATATCGCAGTGCGATCTGCAAGTTCGCACAGAATCATATTGCACAAGTGTGAACCACTGTGCGATCCGATTCTGATGCGGCTCAAAAAAAGCCTCATGTGCAAGTTTGCTGCGGATGCGCTGCAAATTCAGCCATACAAAGTGTATGGCTGAACTCGCATTCGCACATGAGATCGCATGTAATGAAGGAGCAGTACGCTCCGAATTACATGCGATCTCGCAAACCGCACAAGTGTGAACCGGCAAGTGTGAACCGGCACCCCACCCCCCCATAGCCACCAGTTAGTCCGGCGCCCCTAGTGGGCTGAAAATTTAATTTTTTTTCCTTTTTTTTATTGGGCCACAGAGATTAGGGGGGCGGCGCCCCTGCGCCCCCTATAGACCGGCCGCCACTGTGTAAATATGTAACATGTGCTACATGTATGTGTGCCTTAACTACACTAAGCATAAAGGATAAAAAAATATATATGTTTTACTGGAAACCTAAAGCCATTTTCAGAATGTGTAGAGCTCTCTATCCATTTTACATATGGCATTACCTTTACCTTCCTGATTAACATGGTCTCCTGTTTTTGGACAAATATTATTTATACCTATTATAGTGTATGTGTTACATATAGTGTAAAAGTGCTGTGATAATCCACTGTGCAGCTATATCAACTCTGCCTGTTTTATATCGTTGATGTGAAAAAAAAAATTAAATCAAATAAGAAATTGATATAAAAACAAAGTCTTTTCCAAACATTGTCACCTACCAAATACTCTCGTAACAATATCTGTACATTTATCACAACCTTTTCTGCCTAAAAAGACATTAAGGTGTCAGGAAGAATTTTATTGGCTGCTCATTTAATATATACTTGATGTTTCCTCTGCTGGAATCCAAAGTTTTTCTACTGTGCTTGTTTATATGTTTTGCAATGTCTGTGCCCAGGGCAAGAAAACATGTCTGACAGGTCCTATGAAATGTGTCACATCTATTTACTTGAAAAGAAATATCAATGATAGTTGATTGAGAACATTGGAACTATTGGATCTTTCAAGTATTATGACCAAGGTTTATTATCACTTTTCCAAGGCTTCAACCCCAATAACAATATTTTCCTGTGACATATTTTCTATACTTCTTTATGTTTTAGCTATATTCATTTATTGTTTATAGGAAGGGAAGAGAAGAGAAGAGAAGAGAAGGGAAGGAAAGGAAAGGAAAGGAAAGGAAAGGAAAGGAAAGGAAAGGAAAGGAAAGGAAAGGAAAGGAAAGGAAAGGAAAGGAAAGGAAAGGAAAGGAAAGGAAAGGAAAGGAAAGGAAAGGGAGAAGAGCAACAAGCATACATCAGCAGCAAAGGATACTGTAGGTACAATTATCAAATGGGTTGATAAGTACTAATAGGCCATTTAAAACTAGATAAAAAAAATTGACATCAATTGACTGAGGAGTTGTTTTTTTTTTTTTTTTGCAGTGAATGGGAGGCACAAATGGAAAGGATGCTCCCAGGTTCGAGCCCCCAGGATTACTTGAGTGGTAACAGTGGGAATTACATAATATCTAGCTGGAGTTGGTGACTGAGGCAAGCTGCACTGCAGAAATCAACACAAGCTTTGGGGCATATTGCAAAGTCGCAAATTAGCAAGATGAGGCCAGGGCGGGCAATACAGAGCAAGTCAACGGGCCAAAGTCAAGGTAAGCAGTGAGGATTCACTGGTGAGACTAGTAAAAAATTCAAGAACAGAAGTCAAAGTAGCAAGTCAAGGATCAAGCTAGAAAAAGATCTGAGCAAAATACTGCCGGGAAGCCAAAGCAGGTAAAAAACAGACAGATCCTTGTTCACATTCTGATTGTGAACAAAATGGGATTTTAAAAAGTGGAGTTTCAAAAACAGGGACTGTGCTTCAGTTGAGATCTTGACTGCTTCGTGATTGCTTTTCGTACAAATGATTTCCTTTTTTTTTTGTGTGTGAAAACTTTACTATCAGCTTTTCAATCACTTTTTTTCCCTCCCCTGTTATCTAATTTTCTATCACTTTTTCAACTTTTTGTTCCTTTATTCAGTCAGATTATTAAGGGGAGTGGGTAACTGTTCACAGGTATTATATACTGTAAGTACCCGTTCAACTCTCATTGAGCTTGTAAAATTGAAAACACAGTTGATGCACTGTGAAATGACACTTTGCTACAATGTAAAGTAGTGAGTGTACAGCTTGTATAACAGTGTAATTTTGCTGTCCCCTCAAAATAACTCAACACACAGTCATTAATGTCTAAACCGCTGCCAACAAAAGTAAGTAAACCCCTACGTGAAAATGTCCAAATTGGGCCCAATTAATCATTCTCCCTCCCCTGTGTCATGTGACTCATTAGTGTTACAAGGTCTCAGGTGTAAATGGGGAGCAGGTGTGTTAAATTTGGTGTTATAGCTCTCACTCTCTCATACTGGTCACTGGAAGTTCAACATGGCACCTCATGGCAAAGAACTCTCTGAGAATCTGAAAAGAAGAATTGTTGCTCTACATAAGGATGGCCTAGGCTACAAGAAGATTGTCAAGACCCTGAAATGAGCTGCAGCATGGTGGCCAAGACCATACAGCAGTTTAATAGGACAGGTTCCACTCAGAACAGGCCTCGCTGTGGTCGACCAAAGAGGTTGAGTACATGTGCTCAGCGTCATATCCAGAGGTTTTCTTTGGAAAATAGACATATGAGTGCTCCCAAAATTGTGGGAAGAGGGGATGGCGCGCTGCGGTGTAAAAATTAGCCATACTGCCTGAATGAAAATTGCTGGCAAGAAAGTGTTAATGAAAAATAATCATCAACATTTTAATGGGTAGGAAAATAAATTAAAATAACAGCCAAACCAGTCCTGGAGTCTCCGGTATCTCCCTGGGGTGCTGTGGGAATCCAATGCTATAGGAAACAGGACGATCCAGACCCAAAGATGGTAACAAAGGGGGAGAGATGATGTGAAACCCCAGCGGTGCAGGGGGCGTCAATGGGGCTGGAGAGGACCTAGTAGGTACTGTGTGCGGCCGCTACACAGACTAGGAACCGGATCCACCGCAATCGCTGGAACTGCCGCCTGGACGACCGGAACTTCGGTGGAACGCTTGGCCGGATGTGGGGGATGAACCGCAAGCTTCTGGTTGCCGCAACTACATGTTTCGCGTGCATGCGCTTTGTCAAGTTGCGGCAACCGGCAAAAAAACAAAACGATGTGATCAACACAAAAACATTCTTCAAGGATACCGATAAGAATAGCTACATCCCTGTCACTAGTTGCCACCATCCACAATGGTTGGGAGGAATTCCAAAAGGGCAATTCATGAGAATTCGTCGAAATTGCAAAAGAGATGACGATTACATAATTTAGTCAGATTTACTCATTAATAGATTTGTAGAAAAAGGATATAAAAAAACTAACATGCAAAAAGTGAGGGATAGAGTCACTAAGATTCCACGTAAGGACTTGCTGAAAGATAAACCAAAACAAGATAATACTAAAGGAGATTTAGCCATACTTACTAATTTTAACCTTAATTATAAACAAGTGGAGTCCGTCATACGAAAACATTGGCCTATCCTTCAGAAGGACAAAACATTGAAAGGTTTGCTCCCAAATAAACCCCAGTTTATATACCGTAAAGTTCCCAACCTGAGACACAGTCTAGCCCCTAATGTTGTCAACCCCCAAGAAGACTGGTTACCTTTTTAAATCGCAAAGGATTTTATCCATGCAAAAATTGTAAAGTTTGCACGACCACTAAAAACTATAAAAAGATTTCGCAATTCAAATCTTATACAACAGGACGTACTTATAATATTAGAAAATTTATATCATGTTATTCCACACATGTTACTTATTTACTATCTTGTCCATGTGGTCTTCAGTACGTCGGGCGTACCACTCACCTACTAAAGGTCAGAATCAATGAACACCTTAATAATATTCTAAATGGTTTTCCTAAACACAGCCTGTCTAAGCACTTTCGGACCCACCATAACCGTGACCCAAGATGTCTGTTCGTCTGTGCCACTGATAGGATAGAACCCCATTGGAGGGGAGGAAATCAGACTCAAAGCATTTCCATGAATGAAACGGAATGGATATACCGTTTGAATACTTTGCAACCTTTAGGCCATAATATAGATATTGATCTGAATTGCTATATCTCGAATTACTGATCGTTAGTCAACAAATGTTGTTTGACTAGCCGCCATAAGAACAATCTAGTTGTGGTTATGAGCAATATGTCATATAACGTTACTATTCTGAGGGTTTTTCATTATTAATAATAATTTTTAAAATTTGAATACATTAAATCTTCAATATATTTGCATAATCTCATATATTGATCAATATGAGACATATATGACTAAAAGATACTATAAATTATAAATTACAGCCATATACCATTATATTTTAGGTAATTTTAGTAATGAAAGCTTCCTGTTGATTTTAATAATTATTTTACAATAATCTTTATATTTAATAATTTTAATATATTATTAAGGTTATGCCTCCTATATTAATTTTATGAGAAGTTGTTTAAATCATGGAACATATGTCATTTAAAAATTAATTCACAATCATTTAGTCACCCCTTATATATAATACTAAAATCTACTAAACTTATTTATTAATTACACACAACATATATCCAACATATTGAACACTCATAATTTGTTGGACCATTGATAATTTATTTTATTTGTTGTTTTTTATGAGATATAGTGTATTATTGGATGGTGTTTTAAATATAAATATACTGGATTGCTAATGCCAATGGTATTGCACGATCGGGTATGCTATTCCCTCAGCCACTAATCGCCCTTTTTTAACATCTAATATTCGTTAATTTTCGGTTGTTAGCCGACAGGTATTCTGACCATTATTGCTGCTATAAACATTTGTTCTCTGGAAGACAACATTATTGAAGCATATGTGGTCATGAAGGGGCGTGTTCCCCTGTGCAATGTATCCGCTCGGTTGTCTGCAGCAGGGGCAGAGTGTGACATCACCGGAAAGATGCCCGCTCTCCTTCCGGTTCAGCGTATCAATTCCGATACGTCATTTCCGGGGTAGCCGTGTTAGTGTTTGGTCGTTCTTCCGGAGGATAGAGACTGAACAGGCTACCTCGCTTCCGGTAGGCACCCTCTAACATCCACAATTTAAAGAGGTCGATTGGCAAAGAGGCAATTAGCATACATCTATATATAATGATACTAAGGTGATTGTGGTCACATGACCCTTGAAAACGACGGCCATACGTGCTGACGAAACCGGTCGGGAATATTGGGATACAATCACCCTACTACCACTGCCATCTTTGAGACCGTCTGGATAGGACCAGTGAACGCGGAAGCGGTACCGTCCTGAGTCCAATCTCGGATCTCGAGTCTTTATGCCCATTTTTATGTCCACCTTATTTTACAATAAACTGTTTAAACGTACTTCACTATCCTGGCCATTCCTTTGTTTACATATCGCTGAGGAGCGTAAGGAGGAGGAGGAGTGTGGAGTTCTGTGGTTTACAGGCGGTTGTGAAGTGGATTACTTTAGAGGGCCTGGTCTTTTACGATTGGATCTTGGTCGCATTGATTTATCCTGCTTGCATTGACCCCCTGTAAAAAGGAGTCTGTGCTTTCTGGTAAGCACACTCACACATTGGGTGCCTATATGGTGAAGGGTTTGAAGACTTTATTATGTGAAGAGTTTTTATCCCTTGGAGAAGTGTACCTTTTATCCATTAATCCGTTTATTGGGACTTATTAATATGAACTTTTGATGCACTTTATCTTGCACTTTTTACAGGATTATTTATTATCAATATTTATGTAATCAGTTGATGATTTTTTACCACTATGCACTTTATATGGTAATTTTAATGTCATTATTTACCACATATTTGCACTTTTAAGGTGAGCGCAGCTTAGTACACCTTGTGTGTATCATATACCATTTCACACGTTTTTACGATTGAGTTGCAGCTCCCTACATTATTGGTTTACACCATTACACTGTGCACATTTATATAAAACTAAATAATTTTATTATCTTTTATAAAACAATTTATTTAGTTCTCATATTCACCATTAACTATATTGCACAAATAATTAATTTTGCACAGCACGTTTGCACTTTTATCCAATAAGCGCAGGTATTTTTGGCGCCTAACGTCATTCGTTTACTACTCACTTTTGTTGCCAGTGGTTTAGAAATTAATGGCTGTGTGTTGAGTTACTTTGAGGGGACAGCAAATTTACACTGGCATACAAACTGTACACTCACTAATTTACATTGTAGCAAAGTGTCATTCATTCAGTGTTGTCACATGAAAAGATACAGTATAATAAAATAGTTACAAAAATGTGAGGGGTGTACTCACTTTTGTGAGATACTGTATATATATATATATATATATATATATATATATATATATACACTGAATATATATTCTGAAAGTAAAGGCCCGCTACATATCAATGGCTTTTCAAACCGGTATTTTTGGTAAATAATACAATCAAGTTAATTTTTAGTGCAAACAAAAACAATATATTACCCAATTCGTGGTAAAATACAAAAGATGAAGTTGTGCCGAGTACATAGATGCCCAACATGTGAACATGTTAAAGTTGACCAATATTAATGAGCCTAGATGTATTATTCTGACTCTGGCATGCACAGTGATATATAACATGTGTAGGGCAATTGACTTTTTCATACACAGGTGCCCCAATTCATGCGTTTTTGTCTGTATGTTTGTGTATGTGGGGGTGGAGGGGACTTTTCATTTTTTTTATTTTATGTCACTTTAAATGCTTACATTTTTTTTTAACCAAAATTTATTGCTATCACATAGGAGACCAATAGCCCTCTACGTGATAGCATATAGGTTGTGACAGGTTCTCTTTATGTATATCCTTTATGTCTCCCCTATACTCCACTGCAGCTAATGGAGCAAGCAAAGTCAACTGTGATGCCACTGACCCAGCATGCATCAGTCCGTGATGTCAGGAGGGGACGGGGCCACCCGTTGAAGTTACCAGTGTTGCTCCGCTCATTCCCTATATAAGAGCTGTCAAAATGCACAGCTGGCAGACCACGGGAAGCGCTGAACAAGAGCTGAGCTTTTTTTTTTTCTTTTTTTGGGTCTATGGGTGCCGAGGGGGGGGGGGGGGGCGTGATTGATGATGGATTTACATCAGGGGACATTATTTTTTTATTTTTTAATAAAAGACTTGTCAAAAACTGTCTTGTGCGGGTTTTTTTTGTACACTTTTTTAGTGAATGGGTAAGGGTATGATCTACCCGATACCCATTCACATGGGGGGGGGGGGGCTGGGATCTGGGGGCCCCCATGTTAAAGGGGGCTTCCAGTTTCCAATAATCAACATGGGGACAAGGTGCTCTGGGGTGGGGGGCAGACCTGGGAGCCGGCAATTGTAACCGTGAGTCCTTTTAAATGGGATTTGACTCGTTTTTTTTATTTCGAAATGTAATATTTGCTGAAGCAAGATCTATACACTGTACAGATGCGCCACATAACAGACACATTAAGGGGACCCCCCCCCCAGACACTATATTTAAGGGAATTTTTCATTTTTATTGTTGCACTTTAAGTATCATTAAAATCCCTGCTTCTGAAAAACTATTGTTTTTACAATTTTCTTTTTTGTTGATACATGTCCCCCAGGGCAGGACCCCCATACCACTTTTATGTCCAATTACTTGCATATAAACCCCTAAAAGTGGGACCTTTTGTTTTTTCCTGTTCGGCTCCCATAGACTTCAATAGGGATTGCTGTTCGAATTAAAACATTTCCCCTGTTCTGGAGTTCTGCTACAAACCGAACAGGGGGGTGTTTGGCCCATTCTTATATATAACCATATACGAGGAGTCTTCAAAAAAAAAGTTTCCACACTTTTTTATATTTGCTAGAGTTTAAAAATGTGCAGAAACTTTTTAAGAACCCTAATATATTTAATGATAGCTGTAAATAACAAGCACATACCGGAAAAACACCTAATTTTAAAATAGCAATTTTTCCAAAGGTGAGGACTGCTTTCCAAGACTCCAAGGGAATACTGCCAAAGAAGGCAGAAGAGAAGTGGGAATGTTTCAAAATCAACTGCATGCATACACAACAAAAAATATTCTCAGAGGCAAGAAAGAGGCATTTCATATATACAATGAAAAACACTATCATAATTTGAAAGTTAAAAAGAATAGACCAAAATATGTAAAAAAGGAAATTGAAGGGAGCGAAAATTCAAATAGAACAATAGGTTGCAAAAGAGAGTAAGTCAAACCCCAAAAAGTCTTTAACTTCTTGAACTGACATACATTTTTCAGTGGATCAGAGGGCCTGTATTTACCAAGTGGCATTTGTAAATGGCACTAGATAAATAGGAAGCAGGCTGCCGATTCACCCGGCGATCACTGTGTACCCAGCCGTCATTAAACGGATGGACACACAGATATACTGTACCCAGCCAATCCGAGGGGCTGGGTACTATGTGATCTCTGTGATTAGACATCACAGTGATCACATGGTACCATTTACTGTGCTGATTCTCTCCAATTCCCATTACATCAGGGGAAGGAGAGAGATCATGTAATTATCAATGGAGACACAATGGATGGATCAGCAGCTGCAGATTAATTCATTCTGTTTCCGTAACACAGGGATCAATTTTAGTAACCCCTTTATGCCCCCTCCTATTTCATACATACTAGCTCTATGTTGTCTCTAATGAACAATATATTAACCCTTTCACCTCCCTTACCCTGCACATCTGAACATTAACCCCTTCATATCCATGATGACACTTTAAATTACCAGTGAATTGACCCCTTCAATTCCTCATTCCTCTGTGTAAGACCTGTACAACATTGTAGCTAGGGCACTTTTACCAAGCTCTCTGTTTAACCCCCTAAACATTGGCATGTTTCTTCATTTACAAAAATTGTGGCAACATTTTGATCACCTTGGGGTGTTTACTCTCTGAAAATTATTCATTTGGTTTTATTTTGGACTATTCTGGCATTTTCTTTGAACAGAAAATTAGGGAAACTGATTTTTTTCTAAATGTTTAGTCTTTTTTCTTATAGTAAATAATAAAAATCCCATTGGTCATTAAACACCACAAAAAGATTTCTGTATTTGTCTCAACAAATGATATGTAATTCATTTGGGTACAGTGTTGCATGACAGGGTAATTGTCAGCCAAATGATCACAGTGCTAATGCTAAAAACTGGCATGGTAATAATAAAGGAGTATTACAGGATGGTACTCAAGAGGTTAAATATATTAATAGTAGAAGTTAAAATCTGATAATGTAGGCCATTTGCAAGATAATCCAGGTTTGGTGACTGGGGACAAAGAGAAGTCAAATGTAAAAAATACCTTCTTCAGCTCTCTGTATACAAAACATAGGGACATCAAGTCCATAAGAAGAAAGATCTGGGTGTTCTGGTAGATCATAAGCTTAATAATAGCATGCAATGCCAAGCTGCTGTTTCCAAAGCAAGCAAAGTCCTTTCTTGTATTAACAGAGGCATGGACTCCAGAGAGAGAGAGAGGGATATAATTTTTTCCCCTGTACAAATCATTAGTAAGACCTCATCTGGAATATGCAGTTCAGTTTTGGGCACCAGTTCTTAAAAAGGATATCGGGGAACTGGAGAAAGTGCAGATAAGGGCAACCAAACTGATAAGAGGCATGGAGGACCTCAGCTATGAGAAAAGATTAGAGGAACTGAGTTTATGCTCTCTTAAGAAGAGGAGATTAAGGGGGGATATGATCAACATGTATAAATACATAAGGGGTCCATATAGTGAACTTGGTGTTGAGTTGTTCACTTTAAGGTCAACACAGAGGACAAGGGGGCACTCTTTACGTCTAGAGGAAAACAGATTTCGTCTCCAAATACGGAAAGGTTTCTTCACCATAAGAGCTGTGAAAATGTGGAAAAGACTCCCTCCAGAGGTGGTTCTGGCTAGCTAACTAGATTGCTATAAAAAGGTCTGGCTTCTTTCCTAGGTGTACATAATATAAATGGGTATTAAAAATTTTTTAGGTAAAGTTGATCCAGGGAATATCCAATTGCCTCTCGGGGGATCAGGAAGGAATTTTTTCCCCTGCTGTAGCAAATTGGATCATGCTTTGCTGGGGTTTATTTTTGCCTTCCTCTGGATCAACAACGGGTATAGGATTGTGTATATGGGATTGTATGGTTGGGTTTTTAATACTGTTTTTTTTTTTTTTTTTTTTTGGTTGAACCAGATGGACTTGTGTCTTTTTTCCACCTGACTAACTATGTAACTATATAATGTAGATAGTATTGACATAGACCCCAAGAGAATAGTATTTAGACAAAATAAAGGTGAAAAAACACCTAAACCAGCAATAAGCATGGGTTCATGAAAGACTGAAGTTCTTAAACAACTTAGACAAAGGAGTGACTGTGGACATGGTATACTTGGACTTTGCAAAAGTGTTTGACCAGTTCTCCATACAAGACTAATGTGTGAACTAAAGTATATAGGTTTAGAAAATTCAGTCTTTAAAAAGATAGAGAATTGGCTAAAATAACTTTTTTAGAGAGTAGTGATTATTGATTCATACTTTAGGGTTTTTAGTGGTGTACCCCAAGGTTCAATGTTGGGACCCTTACTTTTTAATACATTTATACATGATATAGCATTTGCGATCAAAAGTACCATTTCTGCTTCAGCAGATGATACAAAGCCATGTAGTGGAATAAAATCCTTAAAGGATTCTCCAACTTACCTTAATTCACTGCCTGCTTTGGAAACACAAAAAAATTAAAAATGCTTTGGAAACGTGAAAAATTAGGTTTAATGTTTGGGGCCAAAACATGCAACATACATTTTAAGCAGAGTACAAATGTGGGGGTTGATGGTCAAGAAGGATCTGGGTGTTCTGGTCGATCATAAACATAATAATAGCATTCAATGCCAAGCTGCAGTTTCTGAAACAAGCAAAATACATTGTTGTTTTGAAATAAGCATAGATTTCAAAGAGAAAGAGAGAGAGAGACATCATTTGTCCCAGTACAAATCATTACAAAGACCTCACAAAAGGATTTGGGTGAACTAGAGACAGTGCAGTTAAGGGCAACCAAACTGAAAGGGGTATGGTGGAGCTCAGCCAGAGAAGAGGTGATTAGGTGGAGATATGATTACCATATAAACACATAAGTGGTCCAAATAGCAAACTTGGCGGTAAGTTTTTAACTTTAATGTCATTGCAAAAGACAAGGGGCACACGTCCCACCTATAGGAAAAAAGGTTTAACCTCCACATACAGAAAGGCCTTTTCACAGTAAGAACTAGTTCTTGCCACCTCAGCTGATTGTTTTAAAAAAAGCTGAATGCATTCCTAAATGCACACAATGTAACTTGATATTAGCATGCCCCAGTAATAACCTCAGACCTTGCTGACCAGGGAATTATCCAATTGTCTTGAGGGATCGGGAAGGAATTTTTACCCACTGGAGCAAACTGGATTATGCTTTAAAGGTTTTTTTGCCTTCTGTGAATCAACTGTAGGTAAAAGTTTTCGTACACTGAGGTTTTTTATTTATTCATTTTCTATTAGTTGAACTAGATGGACTTGTGCCCTTTTTCAACATGACTAACTGTGTAACTATGCAGCTAAGGATCTCTTGACATATTAGCAAGTGCACATACGTGCTGTCTCACATGTGCCTGCAACCTAACCTAGGATTAAGTGTTACTAGGAGCTATCACTTGAAAACCTGAGACTTGTATTTCCATAGTATATAGGCTCCAAGCTGTGATACTGTAACATTTTATTACTTAAATATATACAACCCTGCCTGTGAGTTATTCAACTGCCTGACATTGATAATCATAGTAAAGTATGATTTTGCTGTCATCTTCCAGGTCTAAAATGTGGTTTCTGAAACACATTATTGGGGATAGAACCAATAGCTCTAGTGTCTTGGCGGAAGCTGGGGCTATTCTTTACTGTCTTAATATACCTGTGCATTACATGATATAGCTATGTCAGTCTACCACTGTGCGTCCTGCTACTGATACAGCCCCTGAAAAAAACATTTGGAAGAATTTCCTCATTTTTTTCCTTCATGGGCAAAAACATATTCCTTATTGATGGAATTTATCTCCATTCCCTATGTCCTATGGCATTCATGTAAAAAAAGTAAATTTACTCCATGGAAACTGTTGACTTTCTTCAACATTTCTGATCAGGCAAACACTAGAGCTTGAGTCATACCTACAGATTCCTACAGATAAAGTTAATATACAGTACTTGAACAAATGACACATTCATTTGACAAGGTGCATTCATTTTAATGATCTCAATGATTAAACATGCAGATTTGTCACATGGTAAGTACAAAGTAGACCCATTCATTTATCATCACCATGAAATTAGAATTTGGTGTTCCAGTTTAGATGCCATTGATTAGATCCCCCCTTAGGTGGTATGCAAATATAACCTCCAAGGGATGTTTTACTAAAGGCAAATAGGCTGTTCACTTTTCAGAGGATCTTGCACTTTGCAAAGGACTTTTCTTCAAAAGCTTAGACATTTGGTGAAATTTCACTTTGCAAAGAATACCCAATCACATACAAGGTAAATACTTGTACATAATTGGATTATTGAAGTAAGAAGAGCTTTACCTCATTCACTAAGCTCTGGGGATAATTCCTCTGCAAAGTGTAACTTTCCTTGAAAACTGAACATTTAATTATCTTTTTGCCCTTATTAAATCAGCCCTCAAGTGTCTAGTGTCCTCTATGCTATTGACATGTTTGGTGTCATCAAGCGAAGATCAAAAGAGCTCTCTAGGGCCCTCAGAAAGGTACCTGTGGATGTCTGAGTCAAAGTTGACCCTTTGATGCTAAAAAAAGGTCTCCAAATACCCCAACAATTTATTTCAGGGTGTTCAGGTAACTTACAACATTTGGGCTCAAAGTGCACAAATCTATACTCAGAGATGGATTGAACCAATTCAACCTGCGTGAGAGATGTGAAAAACCCTTTGCTGTGAAAAAAGAAGATTCGAGAAAGATTTGTTTGTCATTGAACATAAAGGCACATACCAGACTATCTGGAACAATGTGCTGATTTCCCACACTGTTTTGCTCCCGCAGCTAATGTATCAGCAGGATGATATTGAAAATAGGAATCGCCGTAACAATATACGAACACGGGGAATGCCTGAATTTGTGGAACCTAAAAACTGAGCAGCCAGCTCACAGGACACTATCCTTTTTATTTCAATAGTTTTTATTAGAAATTTTTCAAACATACAACAAAGAGATCCGTCAGTAAATACAAAGATCCGAATATACAAATATAACAAAAAATAGCATATACCTTAAATTGTATAAAGTACCTCAAGTCGTAAGGAGAAGAGGGACCCAAGGGAGAAACCATGATCTCACAACAAGGGCGCCAATCAAGGCCGAGGGGAGCGTGCCACGAGGCCAGGCACCCCACTGGGAGCATACTGTGCCCAGGCCCCACGACACGGTCCAGCCCCCCCCACCCCAACCAGCCCCCCCCCCCCCCCCAGTCAACCCCCTGGACCTACCCAAAGACACATCTCAAAAATGGTACACTCACAACCTTCATATCTTAAAAGATGGTAGGTATCTCAAGGGCTTGAAGTGCGTGATAAGAGAAAGAAAAATGGTAACATACAAAGTACAAAACTGGTAGACTATCAACAGGACAGTCCGAACAGTGCCTCCAAATAAAAGTCATCATTCAGGATATACATTCAGTAGTCAGATAAGCTCAAATTCAGCTAGGGTACAGCGTCTGCCAACGTCCCCACTGCTTCCGGAATGCCGTAAGGGCATCTCTCAAACTAGCATAGAATTTTTCATAAGAGTGGTTTGCCTTCACCTGGTTGATAACATCGTAAACAGTAGGAGCCCGTGCCGATCTCCATGCCGCCTAAATAGTCACTCTGGCCGCCGTTAGTATATGCAAGAGTATACATCTATACTCTTTCGGTATTGCACGGATACCCAAATTAAGCAGCACCAATGAAGGTGACATAGTGAGTTGCAGGCCTGTTACAGATGTTATCAAAGCCTAAATTGCAACCCAGTAGCTTTTCAAACGCCTACACTCCCAAAATAGGTGTATTAGAGTACCTTTGGCCCCACAATCCCGCCAACATAAGTCGGAGGAGTCTTTAAACATTTTTACCAACCTTGATGGGGTAAGGTAACTCCTGTGAAGAAGCTTAAGCGCCCCCTACCAGTGCTTAGTACAATGAGTAAATTGATAACAGGATTTAATGGCATCCTGCCAGTCTGTGAAAGAGTATTCCGATTTAAGGTCCCCTTCCCACTCCAGCATACACTTCGACTTAGTCTGACACCTAGGAGTAGTCAGTAGTTTGTAGAACCATGACAGCCCTTTAGATTTCAAGGCCCCCGGAGGTGAGATATTCCCACACTTCCTGGGACACAAAAACACATGTGTTAGGAAATTTAAGATGGTAGTGATGCATTTGCGCTAAGAAAAAGAAATCCGGTGAAGGTGAGGAGGATAAGATTTGGGCATATGTAAACGAGCGTGGAATTGCATGGCGGGGACATTTTAAGGAGGGTAGGAGGCATTCGTACGAGGCAAGCGTAAGTTCCTTAGAGAGGAGGGGGACTCCAGAGACAGTCCCCAGGGACCCCCATCCAGCCACAGTAGCCTGAATGGACGGGATCTCAGGAAAGTTCCCGACCAGTCCGTGCCGCTAACAGCAGGGAAGGAAGATCTCTATTCGCTACCAAGGACCTTTCTAAGTGCACCCATAATTTTAAAGATCTGGGGTTGAACCACTCCCTCCCCTGATCCAACACGGCCGCAGTGTGGTATTTATGAAGGTCCAGTAATCCTACCCCCCCCCCCCATGCCTATGTTTGAGGAGTGTAGAATAGGAAATCTTGGGCACCTTCCCATTCCACAGAAATTTCCTGAAAAGTTTATCCAAATTAGAAAAAAAGGAATAGGGGAGGACTATAGGAATCGTTCTAAAATAGTACAGGATTTTTGGTAGGATAATCATTTTAAGCGCCGCAATTTTGCCTATCCACGAAAGCTCGTGGAGAGCTATACGAGATCGATCTTGGTGTACTATGTTAGTGAGCGCTGAAAAGTTAATGGAGTAGGTAGAGGCAGTCGGGAAGGACAATTGTATACCTAAATATAATAGAGACTTAGAGGCCCATTGAAAAGGGTGATCCTTCCTTAACCCACCCAAAGCTCCAGGGGAGACAAATATTGGTAAGCATTGAGATTTAGTAATGTTTAATTTGTGATAGGAGATAGCGCTAAAGGTGTCCAGGACTTTGGTAGGATTCCGCAGTGAAGTCACCGGGGAGGTAAGGGTAAGAATAACATAATCTGCGAATAAGCCTATTTTATGTTTCATGTCACCCACCCTGATGCCTGAAATAGATGGGTCACTTCTAATGGCCTCTGCCAGCGGCTCCATAACTAGGGAAAAGATCAGAGGTGATAAAGGGCACCCTTGGCGGGTGCTATTAATAATATTGAAGGTGTCAGACATGGCATTACTCGTGTAAACTGTCGCCGAGGGTATGGTATACAAGGCCGATATGGCAGAGCAGACAGGACCCCGAAGGCCAAACTTAGAGAGTGTAGCGCTCAGGTACCCCCAGTGAACCCTGTCAAACGCTTTTTAAGCATCGAGCGTAAGGAACACTGAGGGCACCCTACGATTCTCCACCACTTTCAGAAGATTAAACAGCCGTCTGGTTCCGTCAGGGGCCTGCCTGCCCGTAACAAAACCAACCTGTTCCGTTCGTACTAGATAGGGGGTGACCCGTGCCAATCTATTAGCACATATAGTATACGTAACGTTATTAATGTCACAGATCAATATCTAGTATCGACCTGCTTCGTCAGTGATGGCTTCATGCAACTGAAAAGCTACAGTTTGGACAACAGCTATAAGTACCCCATTTTTTTGGGTTGGACCAGTAGAAGTGAATACATGTGGGTATCGTCTATCTGAACATTGAGGTTGTATGGATCTCACAAAATGGGTCTCCTGTACACATACAACATCCCCTTTAAGACTACAGGCCTCTCGCCAGAGAGGACGTCGCTTAAATGGGCTGTACAAACCATGGGCATTTAGGGTCACAAACCGTATGGTCATGGTGTATCAAATAGCAAAGGAATAAGGCCCATCTCTAGGATGGGGCCGTAGTTGTAATAAAGAGAAAAACAAAATGAAAAACCCAAAGTCACTAGGGGTACCTGCACCACAAAAAGTGGAGATGTCCGCAAGAACAGGTCTAAGGCAGATTCCAGCAGAGAACAAAATTGAATAGCTCTTGAGGAGGCTGAAAGAACAGAAGCAAAAGAAAAACAAAAGTCCAAAGAAAATACAAAACTCAACATAGGTAGAACATGGGGTATACCCCATCATGCGAAACAAATCGCAGGTAGTGGGTAAGGCGGGGGGGACAGCTCCCGGGGGGAACAGCTCCCACCCTCCAATCACCTCCAGGTCACCAGCCCAAGAGTGAGCCGAGAAAGATCACCTTCATGGTATCAGTTTCAAACAGGCATAAAGGACAGGTTCAAGATGTCTTCACTTGTTTCCATTCAGGGTCCAAGTAAGAAGGAGATTTAGACACAGACGGGGATGCATCCGAGTCTGGCAACAGACCCCATGTCTTGGCAAGGCGGAATCCCTCCTCTTTGGTGCAGATGACATGTGTACGACCTTCTCTGACAATCAGCAGCTTAGTAGGGTAACCCCAAGAGTAGACCACCTTATTATTTCTGAGCAATTTAGTAAGAGGCACCAATTTCTTGCGGACGGTCATAGTATATTGAGAGAGGTCCGCATAAACAGAGATCCCATGATAGGGTTCTGGTAGGGGGGAATTCTTCCTGGCGAAGCGCATAAGGTCATCTTTCACATGAAAGAAGTGGATACGGGCAATTACATCCCTGGGAACCTTTTCAGGCAGGTGTTGCGGCTTAGGCAAACGATGAGCCCTATCCACAATAACTTCTCCGGTCAGAGTGTTGGGTAGTAGGGCCATTATAAAGGCTTGAACATAAGAGCGCAGCTCAGCAGGGGGAACCGCCTCCTGCACTCCCCATAGCTTAACATTGTTCCTACAATTCCTGTCCTCCAAGTCGGCTATTTTAGCCTTTAGGGCCTCCATTTAATCGGAGTTATCATTATGGGCATCCACTAATTTATTATGGGCCACAGAGAACTCAGCCATTTTCGTTTCAACGTGGTCCACCCAGCCTCCCAGGACATTTACATCAGTTCTGAGATGCGTTACACAGGCCATGAGATCCCTGTGGAGTGACCCTGTCAGAGTAAGCAGCATTTCTTTCATCCTAGTATCATTGAGGGGCTGCCCTGTAGTAGGGAAATCTTTTATATGTTCATAAAAGTCCAGGGTACTGTCCTGAGAAATATCCCCCACCAGCATGTCGCCCACATAGTGGTGGTCCGAGGAGCGCCGTGGGGGCGCTTTCCGGGGGCTGTTGGTCGGGGAAGGCCCCAGGGAGGAACAGCTACTGGAGCCCGGTGAGTGGGGAGCCTGAGGGGTTTTCCTCTCTCTACCCTCATGGATGTTCACAGCTATGTAATATTTTTTCTTTTAATTCTAGGGGCTTCAATACCCCAGAGAAATGAGGTCAAATCCTGTATCATTTCCACAAAGCTGGCCTAAAATCTTACTCTTACAAGAGACTCATTTTCGTACTGATACCATCCATGCTATACCCAATTGTTATTACCACTCCTGGCACCACAGTACTAACCCACAGGCTAAATCGAAGGGGATGTCCATAGCTTTTCACAAATCTTTTCACCCAGAGGTTTTCGATTCCATTGTTAATCCCTCTGGTCACTTTATATTTCTCAAACTAAAGTATCAATCTTCTATCTTTACAGTAGCTAACGTTTATGGATTTAATCAAGAACAAGGGCGCTTCCTGGCTGCAGTCTTGGACAGATTGATTTCCTTTGGCGGGACTTTTTTCATTATGGGTGGTGATTTCAATGTGGCTCTCTCCCCATCCGTGGACACATACTCTGGTAAGTCCTCTTTTGTTCACTCTTCCTTAACGCATATTAAGTCACTCTTACACTCTGCAGACTTAGTGGATGTTGGTGCACACAACACCCCACGGACCATGACTACAGTTATTACTCTGTCGCTCATAACTCATATACTCACATCATTACTTATTTGTGTCTCAGTCACTTCTGGACTTTACCCCTGCAATCTTCCCCTGCATCTTAACCTAGACCATGTTCCTAAGTCACGTAGAGGTTTCTCATGGCGCCTACATGACAACCTACCTCAAGACTCCCCTTGTGTTACTAACCTTAAACCTTAAATTTCATCCTGGATCACAGCTCTGACCACACCAATCCTCTAACACAGTGGGAAGCCCTAAAATGTGTTTTATGCAGAGTTTTCATCCAACATGATTCTAGATTTAAGAAATCCCACAACAATGGATATTACCCGACTGCTTTCTACCATAGCCTCCCTTGAGTTTACCCATAAGCGGCACTTGAGTCCTTCTGTACTTGTAGATCTCTCGAATGCCCGCTGGGAACTACTTCAAATACTTGATATCTGTTCCCTTATAGCATGAGATAAGGCCTGTGATCACCACTATTCCCTTGCTAATATATGTGGACAACATTTAGCTAGAGTCTTGCACCCACATCTACCCAGACACCCTATACAACTTATTCATAACTTTGCTAAAGAGAGAATTTGCAATACTCAAGGTTTTTACTGGACTTTAAACAATTTTACTCTCAACTTTACAACATAACTTGGCCATCAGAAGGTGGTTTAACGTCATCCACATCTCCCTCTATGGCTTCCTATATTGAGGAAACTGCACTACTTACTATTGATGCTAAAAGATGCCATTGACCTACATACATCCCTGGATGAAACTGAATTCCTAGGAGCCATCAAAGGCCTGAAAGCGGGCACGTGCCCCAGCCCAGACGGGTTCTCCCCTAGATTTTATAAACTATTTGCACCTCTACTAACCCCTCTGCTAGCCAGGGCTTTCAACGCTATAGATGACTCCAATCCCCTTTTTAAAGGCCTGTTGTCGACAAATATATCTATTATCCCCAAACTCGGTAAAGACCCCTCCCAATGTAGAAGTTATCGACCAATCTCTTTACTCAATTTAGATATTAAACTTTTTGCAAAAGTCCTAGCCAATTGCCTCTTCCCCCTTCTACCATCAATTTCACAAGGACCAGGTAGGTTTTATCCCTGGATGAGAGGCCAGAGATAATACTACAAAAACCATCCATCTTATCTCTTATATACAGAGACATGGTCTAAAAGCTTTTTTACTCTCTTTTGATGCGAAAAAGCATTTGACCGGAAATTTCTACGCATGCCTCTAGAACAACTTGGCCTCAGCAACACTTTTGTGACTAAGGTTATGTCACTGTATTCCCAACCTTCCGGATCCATCTTAGGTAAAGGTTCCTCATCTGACCAGTTCCTTATCTCAAATGGAACACGACAGGGATGCCCCTTGTCCCCATTGCTATTTGTCATAGTGACAGAATGCTTGGCCTGGGCTATACGTCAAAACAACTCGATTGTTGGCATTCAAACTCCGTCCCTACATCACAAACTCTCCCTTTATGCCGACAACCTGCTAGTGAACATTCAACAGCCCCATACCTCCCTCCTGTACTCCTCCATGAATTTCACCTTGTTTGTTGAATTAAGTAATTTTAAACTACATTTATCTAAAACTGAAGCCCTTAACATCCCGTTGCCAGCAACAACAGTCTCCCAATTATGAGCCAACTTCTCCTTCCAATGGTCCCACAAAGGCATCTCTTAGGTGTCACTATCCCTTCCAATATATCTAATCTTTACAAACTGAACTATCCCACTTTGCTTGCCCGCATTCATAAGGACTTGAACTCCTGGAGTTGCTCGCCCTTACCTTGGTTTGGACAAATAAACACGCTTAAAATTAACACCCTACCAAAATTGCTTTATCTCTTCCAGACCATTTCCATTCCTATACCCAAGCTATTTTTTTTTTATTTGTGCTCCATGTCCAAATGTTCTTTATGGAATAGAGGCATATCCCAAATTCAACATAAATAGTTGATTTTCACAAAACTTCATGGGGGGGGGGGGGGGTTGGACTATGAGCTCTACCATAGATCTGCCATCTTAGCACGGGTTTTAGAATGGCTCTCCTGTCCCTTTACCAAAGCTTCTGTTATGGTCGAGCAGGATCTCTCCCCAGTGGATCTTAGAGCCCTTCTTTGGGGCTACAAACGTGAAATACCAAGACTACAATCCTCGGCTCCCTTAACCCTAGCAGCCTTACAATTATGATACAAAATAGGTCTCTAGACCCTCCTGTCCTTGGACCCATCACCTTTTATGTCTCTATTTGATAACCCTATACTCCCTCAAGGCGTGGGAGCCCCCACATTGGGAATACTGTCTAGAGCTTCCTGGCCAGTGGCACACCCAACTACTGGGCAGCCCATTACTCTGGGGAATAGGGGCGATTGACTTACTGCCCTTCACCTCTGCTCCTTTTGTGCTGGATTATTCACCTCCGCCCAGATTCACAGACCCCTGACTGAGTACGAAAGACTGTGCTCCCTACATGAGATGGCCAGACTTCTACCAACTTCGACATACCAGTTACTTCATGTGTTATTGTATGATGAGCTCCCCACATATACCGGGGTGTGGTCCGCAGATCTGGGGAGAGAGTTTACGGCTACCGATTGGCAGACCACCTTCCACTTCACTCACAAATCTATGTTCTCTTGTTACGCACAGGAGAATAGCTATAAACTCCTATCCAAGTGGTACAGGGACCCTCTATTGCTACATAAGATTTTCCCATCCGTGTTGGCCACCTGTTAGAGATGTGGCTGTGAGGAGGGGAACAATATGCACATCTGGTGGGAGTGCAGCAGGATTGCGCCTTTCTGGATTTACATTTTTAAGATTTACATTTACAACACTTTATTTAACGAATCTCTGAGACCTGCACCTGAAATAGCGCTTTTGTCCATGCTCCCGAGCTCGATGACATCCCAAAAACTGAGCTTACTGCACTCTTTCTGCAGCTAGGCAGTTGATTCCCCTGTTTTGGAAGACAGAAACACTTCCTTCCTTATCCTTGTAGGTCTCTTCTGTCAACGATATAATGAATATGGAGGAGATGCTGGCGATGGATAATGACTCATTTGAGAAGTTCAACGTTTTATGGTACATTTGGCTTGATTTCTCCACCTCTACTACCCTTAAAGATATGTTAATCAGTTCACCCTATTTGATTCCGTGATTACAACACTTATATGTCCAATCATGTGGACTGCTCAAGACGCTCTTACCTTCCTCACTCAGCCCCCCTTGATCCCACCTTTTTCTTTTTTCTTTTTCTCCTCCTCTTCTGTTCCCCTCTCCCTCACTATTCCTAATTGTTTTGAGTTTACATGAATACAACTCATGTATCCTGAATGGTTACCAATTTATGGGACATTCTATTTCCCTCTAGACAACTAATGTACTCTTGCTATAAACGAGTCTTAGCCTTGTTGCTTATTGTATACCTTTATATGGGATCTCCTTACTGTTTTTGTAATTTTTTTATATTTTTGTAAAACAATAAAATATATATTTACCTCTAAAACCTCACAGAAATCAATTTAGCTACCAAAAAAATCACAAAGCTACTGCAACAATGTTAAATTGGTGTGCAAATTCTATACATGCCTTAGTGAATAAGTCTAATATTTATTGTACAGTGCATCTGGAAAGTATTTACAGTGCTCCACTTTTTCCACATTTCGTTATGTTACAGCCTTATTCCAAAAGGGATTCAATTCTTTATTTTCCTCAAAATTCTACAAATAATACCATAATGTCAACGTGAAAGAAGTTTGTTTGAAATCTTTGCAAATTAATTGAAAATTAAAAACTAAAAATCACATGTACATAAGTATTCACAGCCTTTGCCATGACACTCAAAAATAAACTTAGTTGAATCTTGTTTCCACTGATCAACCTTAGAGATGTTTCTACATCGTGATTGGAGTCTACCTGCAGTAAATTTATTTGAGTAAACATGATTTGGAAAGGCACACACTTGTCTATATAAGGTCCCACAGTTAGCAGTGCATGTCAGAGCACAAACCAAGCCATGAAGTCCAAGGAATTGTCTGTAGAGACAGGATTGCATCGATGCACAGATCTGGGGAAAGGTACAGAAACATCTCTGCAGCATTAAAGGTCCCATTCACCACTAGTGGTAATGATGCATTTTTCCTCCTACAGATTATCTGTCCGTTGGAAACTTAATCCTTTCTGGTTATCCCTGTTCACTAATGAGGAGGGTTTTCACCTCCAAATGGAAAAATTTCTTGATTGATAACAGGCACTCAGCTACTTCAGATATTGTATGGGGTATGTTAAAAGCATTTGTTAAAGGCCTATGTATACATGAAGTTTCCAATATTAAAATTAAATCTAAAAGAGGGGTGACTGATGCTACTGAAGTAGAAGATAGAGTGGAGAGGGACTTTATTCAAGCACCCTCTGTAGATACAGAAAATAAATGGGTAATGGCACAAAAGGTATATCAGGAGGTACAGCTTCAACGGGATCTAATAAGAGATTCTTCTCGTCACAAGCATTTTTTGAGGAGGGGGAGCGGCTGGACATATGCTATCTATTATTTCTAGAGCACAACGCCCATCTGCTGTAGTACATAGAATACTGACAGGTATGGGGGAGGTGGTTAGTGACACTTCCTCTATTACACACGAGTTCAGGTCCTATTTTCAGGACCTGAACTCCTCTAGGGTATCTTATAACCGTTCAGACCTAATATGGTTTCTGGACGGTATATCTTTACCGACAATTGGGGTGGCGGACAGGCGGAATTTGAATGCCCCTATTGCATTGGTAGAGCTGTGGATTGCCCTGGCTACTTTTCCAAAATCTAAGGCCCCTGGTATTGATGGTTTACCGATGGAGTTATATAAAAAATTTGAAGGTATATTATTGCCAGAGCTTCTAGATACTTTCTTAGATGCTCAAAAATGTGGCTCACTACCGAGCTCAATGTATGAGGCGTTGGTGGGGTTACTATTGAGGCCTGGGAATAACCTTGAATGTCCTGAGTCATATAGACGTATCTCTTTATTAACAACAGAGTTAAAATTACTTACCAAGGTTTTTGCTATGCGACTGTCAAAAATTGTAACCAAAATTATACATCATGATCAATCTGGATTTATTCCAAATTGCTCCACAGCTAATAACATCCGTAGACTTTACCTTAATTTGCAGATAGCCACCATCAATCAGGGACATAAAGCTGTTCTATCTTTAGACGCAGCCAAGGCATTTGATAGTGTGGAGTGACACTATTTGTGGTTGGTACTGGAGAAATTTAAATTAGGGGACTCATTCATATCATGGATTAAGTCACTATATAGTGCCCCTGAACCTCGTATCAGGGTAAATAATACTTTCTTCCTTTTTTACACTTTATCGGGGGACAAGACAGGGATGCCCCTTATCTCCATTATTATTTGCCCTTGTGGTGGAGCCATTAGCGGCAGCCATTAGGGCACATCCTCGTATTACTGGTTTCCGTAGTGGGACATTAGAAAAAAAAATAGCATTATATGCAGATGATGCTCTTATATTTTTGGGAGATACAGATAGTTCCTTGACATCCTTGATGACACTTATACAAAAATTTGGATCTTATTCTGGACTCAAAATTAATCGGGATAAATCTGTATTATTACATTTAGACCCTCTTACTGCTCCACTACTGCAAATGGCATCTCAGATCCGGGTAGTGGAACAGTTTCGGTATTTGGGTATTATTGTCCATCCCAATCTTCAAAACTATGTCAAACTTAATATTGAACCACTATTGGCTAAGTTTAAGGAGCAAACCGCTAGTTGGCTTAAGTTACCTCTCTCGGTGGTGGGTGGTTGTAACTTGATTAAAATGATTTGTAACCCACAATTGTTGTATGCTTTACATAATGCCCCTGTGTGGATACCTATACATATTTTTAGGAGGTGCAATACCTTATTTCGTATGTTGATTTGGAAGAAAAAAACTCCCCGTATCAAACTGGAAAAGCTTCAGGAAGTTAATGAGGCCAGAGGTCTTGCAGTTCCTAATCCTTATTTTTACTTTATGGCCACACAGCTTCAACATTTAGCAGGCTGGGAAAATATTGAGTGTCAGAACCCAAATAGGAAGATTATATCTTCTATTTTATCTAATAAAGATGTAGTGGAGTGCCTGGAGGCAGGAGAAATGGGGAAATTGACAGCGTGTCCTACATTGCTCCTATTAAATAGATTGTAGATTAAAGCATAGATATTCTTGGCTTTTTCATAATTATAACTTTGTTGAACTACTTAAATTGGAAGGTTTCTCTAAGTGGTCTGAATACGGATTGCGATATATTCCACAATTATATGAGGGTACAATATTGAAGGATTTTCAATCACTTAGAATGGACTTTGGACTTCCAAATGTTCTGTTCTTTCTATATTTACAGTTAAGACATGCTATATCTGCACAGGCAAAGGTCTCTCTCTGGAGTTTTTGTCCAATCCGGTGATACTGTGTAGGGTTCTGGGAAAATCTATTAAAAGAGGCACTATTTCATTTTTATATAATTTCTTTCTAAATCAAGTATCTAATGTGATGTCTTTAACATGCAGGAAGGGATGGGAGGAGGATATTGGTCCCATATCTAACGAGGAATGGTCCAATATTGTGGAGAACGTGACGAAGGTCTCCCTCTCATCCACACAGAAGCTTACACAGTTATTCATTGTGCATTGTACATATCACACCCCTACTCATTTATATAAATGGCAGAGGAGGGAGTGTCCGTTATGCCCTCGGTGTAAGATTCATAATGGTACGTTTATACACATGTTATGGAAATTCCCTAAACTTTCTCGATACTGGAAAACAATAATATTAACTATTAATAATATATGGAATAATACTCTCCCTTATGACCCAAAAATAGGTCTATTAGGTTGCTTGAATGGGGAGAACTATCCTCCTTATATACAGGCGGTAATTCTTAGAGTGCTTTTTCTTGCTAGAAAGCTTTTTGTGAGGAAGTGGCTTTCTCCTTCTCCCCCTAGTCATTCTGAGTGGGTTGGGGAGGTAAATACGACATTACTTTGTGAACATCTCACATACAAACATAGAGGCAGTTCTAGAAAATTTGAACGTACTTGGGAGCAAAAGCTAGCTGTTGCGGGGTTGGCACCGGCAGCAGCTGGCCGCTATTAGAATTTTGGGAGGCATGTCCTCCTTAAGTCTAGAAAACGACTGATTTTTGGAGGCCCTAAAAGGAAGACCAATGTAATATGTTAGGAGAAAACTATATTGATCCCGAGAATTCCGGTCTTGGCAGAGAAAGAGGTGACATAGATGGGTAATATAAAGGCAAAAAGAGAGAGGGGTTTTTTTTTTTTTTTTTTGGGGTTGTGTTGAGAAAGTAGTTAGTTATGGATCAAAATGAAAAAAAAATAGTTATATATTAGAGTATGTGCTTGTGACGAGATGAAGGTATTTTTGTATAGAAATAAATGATGATCACATATATATGTATTGATGGATTTATATAGATCTGTTGTTATATTGGTCTATATATATGTGTCTGAGTTTTAATTATTGTACCTATCTTGTTGTATTAATAAAAATTATCTGATTGAAAAAAAAAGGTCCCAATGAGCACAGTGGCCTCCATCATTCATGAATGGAAGAAGTTTGCAACCACCAGGACACTTCCTAGAGTGGGCTGCCAAAAACCCAGCGATCTGGGGAGAAGGGCTTTAGTCAGGGAGGTGACCAAGAACCTGATGGTCACTCTGCCAGAGCTCAAGCTTTTTTCTGTGGTAAGAGGAAAACCTTCCAGAAGAACAACCATCTCTGCAGAACTCTACCAATCAGGCCTGTATGGTAGAGTGGCCAGACGAAAGGCACTCTTCAGTAAAAGGCACACGACAGCCTGCCTGGAGTTTGCCAAAAGGCACCTGAAGGACTATCAGACCATAAGAAACTAAATTCTCTAGTCTGAATGGGAAGCATCATGTTTGGAGGAAACCAGGCACTGCTCATCACCTGGCCAATACCATCCCTAAAGTAAAGCAAGGTGGTGGCAGCATCGTGCTCTACGGATGTTTTTCAGCGTCAGGTAATGGGAGACAAGTCAGGATCAATTGAAAGATGAATGAAGCAATGTACAGAGGCATCCTTGATGAAAACCTGCTCCAGAGCGCTCTGGACCTCAGACTAGGGTGAAGGTTCATCTTCCAAAAGGACAATGACCCTAAGCACACAGCCAAGATAACAAAGGAGTGGCTACGGGACAACTCTGTGAATGTCCTTGAGTGGCCCAAGCAGAGCCCAGACTTAAACCCGATTTCTGGAGAGATCTCAAAATGGCTGTGCCCTGATGCTCCCCATCCAACCTGATGGAGCTTGAGAGGTCCTGCAAAGAAAAATATGAGAAACTGCCCATAAATAGGTGCAAAAAAGACTTGAGGCTGTAATTTGTGCCAAAGATGCTTCAACAAAATATTGAGCAAAGGCTGTGAATACTTACAGTATGTACAATTATTGGATATTGTTTGTCGAATTTTGAGGAAAATATTTGAATTTAATCCATTCTGGAATAAGGCTGTAACATAACAAAATGTGGAAAAGTGAAGTGCTGGGAATACTTTCCGGATACACTGTATGCTTCTAAAATTACAGAAGTTTGTGCACAGGATGCAGGTATATTTTAGGCATTTAACAGTCAGCTGTGTCTGGGCTGTAACAAACCACCATCAGGACTGTTTAGTAATATTGGCATTGCCAAACCCTGGACCTTTTCTGTTCATTATACTTCCATCAGAGGAAGGATTTCTTGTCAAAATGGCAAAATACCTATCAACCAGTAAAGCTAACCAATGAACTGCTATCATTCAGAGGAAACAGTTTCCCACAATAAAGTCTATCTATGTAACTGACCCAAGTCTAAATAAAAAAAAAAATGATTTAGCAAGCTTCTCAAAAGACTTTTAGACAGAACTTTAGTTTCTTGTTCCACAGTTTAGCACCTATTTATTCTCTATGGCAATGTTACTCAACCAGGGTGCCATGCATATTAGCTCTGATTTCCTTGTCAGATTCAGGATTAACTAGTTCAAATGTAGAATCAGTGTGAATTGTAATGGGGTAGGTTGAGGTCTGTAGGAACATAATGCCACTGACTGGGATTGGACAACTTTCTGATGCATTCTTACTGATGCATGTTACTGAAGTACATATAGAGCTGTTTTGTTTGGCTGTGTATGTATCCCAGCACTCTATATTGCTGTACACGTAAAAGTGAAAAGAGCCTATTTCAAGGTCTACTTCACATTTTATATACTCAGCAATTTCAATGGCTAACATGGCTGGATAGAGTTGAAGCCTTGGAATGGTATGTGCTAGTTTGGGCCTTACCAAGGATAAAACCTATACTTAATTTGTCTTTTGGATCTAAAATTTTGAGGTAGGCCACTTCAGCTATTGCTTTAATGGAGACACCAGAGAAATTAATTCATTTTCTGGTGGCATTCATTAGGGATGCAGAAATGTAAAAGCGTGGTATCTGAAGTTGTTCTAGTGCTTTCATGTACTATTTTCATGAGTCCCATCCTTGTTGCTTCCCTCTAGGTAATGGGGTGTCCCATTTTGTGTTTTCAGTAGTAAACTGTCTTAAAACTATTTTACCCTAAATGGTAAATGCGTTTTATGAAACCCAGAGGAACGTAGATGCTGTTCACAGCAGACAAAACTCCTTGTTTCATGAAGAGATTGTCACAAGTTGATACTTAAAACATAAACATTTGTTGCTTGACATACCACAACAATCCGAAGCAATGTTGTGTAAGGAGAATATCCATTCCTAGCTTGAATCCATTTACATCATAGTCATCAGAAGGAAAGGTTTTCATTACCTTGTCACTGTTAGGGACAATTTTGTGATGCCTGAGGTTGGCAGTGGCAAGCATATTCTGAGTTCTCTTGAGAAGATCAATTGCTTCTTCTTCTGTAGGCAGAGATTTGAGCCCATCATCCATGTAGAGATTACTTTCCACAAATTCATGTGTATCAGATCTAAATTATTTTTTACCTCATTGAGGTGTCCTTTTCAGCCAATATGTTGATACAGCAGAAGAAGGGCTGTTACTGAAAATATGTAAGAGACCAGTATTCAGTAATCTGTTGTCAATGACATCGTTGTTGAGATACCTTTGGAGCTTAAAAAGGTTCTGTTATCTGTTCGAATAATGAAACAGTAGAGCATTTGCTGGTTGTCAGCCTTAATAGCAACTGGTTGTTGTCTGAAATGAAGCAAAACTCTTAAAAGGTTGTTGGGCCTAATGAGAAGAATATCGTTGAGGGAAAAATGTCATATCAAGCACTATAGTTGAAGACCACCATGATCTTATCTGGCTTGCAAGGATGGTACATGCCAAAGCATAAAAGGTACCAACATTCCTCTCCTTTCTTAAGAGGTGGAGCAGGCTCAGCATGGTCTCTCGCAGACACCTTCTGCATTAGGTCAACAAAGTGTTTTTTCATCCCAGCTTTTCTGTTCAGAGTGCATCGTAAAGAAAGAAATCATGCTTCTGCATGACTATTATTTGGTAGTTTCTTTCTTGAGGCACAAAATGGTAGTGGTGCCACCCAGCTGTTGGAATGGTAGTGATGTGAGCACTGTTTGAAACAGGTAATAAAAATATTTGGCAGGATGTGTGTCTTGAATGAAGAAAAATATTGAAGACCTCTTGACATTACCCAGCTAGACATTGTCTATGATGACCCAGCCTAGGTCGAGTCTTGGGCTATGGTGTGTCATGTGGCCCTTTGATTTGTTGGCGATCGTTATTGGCAATTTGGGTTCTCAATTTTTCTTGTTCTTATCAGGGACTTCAGAGATATTGACTGTAGAGACTTGGCAGATATGGAGGCATGTCACATTGATACAGAGCAATGAAATGTAGAGTTGTTTGATTCTCACCTCTGCCTTTGTCTTTGTAATATTAAACTCTCTCTCTCTAGATTAAACTCATCAAATCCCTTTAATTCTTACTGTGACACTGTGCATCCAGGTGGATAATACCTTGTTTTTTTCAGGACATATTGGGCTTTCATTTGGTGGTATATGGTAATGGATATCTCCTGATTTTTTTTTATATCAAAGAAATACTGGCTTAAAATGCTAAAAAAAAAAAAAGAAAAACTTTTTATTTTTTTTATTTTTAACTTTAGCTGTATAATACTTGCTACTACCATAACCTTCCACCAAAGAACAACCCAAAATAAATTCTTCTGTTTCTGATGATCACAGCAATGCCACATATGTTTATGTTAGTTGTTGTTTGTACCTGTAGCACAGCCCAGAAACAATAGTGCGCATTTTGCTTTTTTTATCATACCTAAAATACACTGACACTGACACTAACTGACACTAATTTAAAAAAAAAAATCCTGTCCCAAAAAATACTGACCCTGAGCTTGACCATTGACCCTGACTTTGACCCAAACACTAACTCTGGCACTGACCTAGATCAACCGACAAAAAGCCCAGTCTATTAATTCCACATATTTGTATGAGGTTGACGTCAAAGGGTTAAGGCACAGTCTCCAATAACTCTCATAGGTATCAATAAATTGTTTGAGAGAGCCTTCTAGTTGCAGCGTCTTATGAAAAGGTTAAGAAAAGCATGACATGCAATCAACTGTTTTAGACCAAAAGTGATTAACACTAACCAGCAATTCTTCTTTACCAGAATCAATTCTGCTGAACCTTCCAAGCTGGTTTAACCTGGTTTAGTTCCTGATCTGGAAATAATTATGGTTCTTGCTGTCTTTTTACCTTCACGGAAAAACTAATGTTTTGCTGGGACATTGTCCTGACAATGAAGGAATTAACTGGCAGTCTCTGAGCAATGTATTAATTGCTTAGCTCTGAGAAGGTATTATAAGCAGAAATCAGAAGTGATGCAAGCAACTTCTACTGTATATACAGTATGCATAATGCACATATGACTTGTATACCAGCCCCATTAGAAAAATATTTGCTCTCTTGTAGGCTACTGTAATTAGCTTGCAGGCATTAACAGGCTTGTGTGACAATAGCTGCACTGTCCTAAGCTGCTGTTTACCCAAAATCCATATACCATTTCACAGTATACTGTAGCTATAAATTATTTTTTGTCTGACGCTTAATGATTTTTTTTTTACTGTTCTGCCTCTACAATCTAAGCACTGAAAGTGTGATCTTTAGAAATGATCCAGTTGTGGCAAGATAGTTGTAACTTATAGTTCCAGAATAATTGAAAGTCAGTCACACGATCCAAAAAACATCTTGCAGATTGTAGAAAGCTTTAATAGAAAATTCTATTTTATAGCAGCTGCGACAACCAATCTGTGAATAATTAGTACCAAAATCAACATCCATAAATAAAATCTACAAATAAAAATTATACTATATATGTGTTCCAACATCGCTAACCAACAAATTGTGATGAAATAAAAATATAAGTGTATATTTAAAATGAAAACAAAAATAAAAATAAAAAATGTCCATTAATCCATTCCGTGCCAAGTGTGCAAAGTTGCTCATACAGTGATACACCCAGCCAATACGTGCTATTATCCACCACCTTCCAAACTTCACACTTACCAGATGGCAGTACAATATGCGCCTGATCAATATAAACGTCTCCCAGATATATGCCATGACATTCCACTGACACAATTTGCACAATGATGACTTTTGTTTAATTACATAAGTTCATGAGAGGTGAGCCAATTGAGCCAAATAAGAAATCAGTAGATAGACCTGGGATCGCTATATCACACTGGAATTGTGTCAGTGGAATGCGGCATATATCTGGGAGACGTTTATATTGATCAGGCACATATTGTACTGCCATCTGGGGAATGTGAAGTTTGGAAGGTGGTGGACAATAGCACGTATCGGTTGGGTGTATCACCGTATGAGCAACTTTGCACACTTGCCATGGAATGAATTAATGAACATTTTTTATTTTGATTTTCAGTTTTAATATACACTAATATTTTTATTTCATCTCACTCATAACTATCACTACCGATTTGGCAAGCAATACTAGCGGTGTTGGAACACATATATTGTATCATTTTTTTGTGGATTTTATTTATGGATGTGGATTTTGGCACTAATTATTCACACGTTGACTGATGAATGAAAAAAAAGTGGCAGTAAAAAAAAGAAAGAAAGAAAACGGTATGGATCAAACCCCCCCCCCCCCCCAGTCCATACCAGGCCCTTATCCGAGCATGCAGCCCGGCAGGTCAGGAAAAGGGAGAGGATGATTGAGCGCCCCCCTCCTGAACCATACCAGTTGACATGTCCTCAATATGGGGGAGTGGGGTGCCCTGGAGCAGGGGGGTCTCTGCCCCACACCCCAAAGCCCCTTGTTCCCATGTTGATGGGACAAGGGCCTCTTTCTGACAACCCTGGGCTGTGTTTGTTGGGGTCTGCGGACAGGGAGCTTATCAGAATCTGGAAGCTCCCTTTAATAAGGGGGCCCCCAGATCCCAGCCCCCCCCTACCCCATGTCCCCATCCCCTTCCCATTCACCAAAAAAGTGTCAAAAAGTAATAACCACAAGAAACATTTTTTGACAAGTCCTTTATTAAAAAATAAAAAAATACTGTCCCTTGATGTAAAACCATTGTCAATCACCACACCCACCGGACCCGAAAAATAAAAAAAATGAAAAATGCTCTTACCTCCTGAGAGGCGTCCTGCCGTCTACCTGCTCTGTGCTTTGGCAGTTCTTATATAGGCAAGGGATGGGGCCAGCCAGCTATGTCACTCAGTGGCTGTGCCCCCAGAGGTCGTGATTGATGATATATTTACATTGAGGGACACTATTTTTTTTATTTTTTATTAAAGGACTTGTCAAAAACTGTTTCTTGTGCTTATTACTTTTTGACACTTTTTTGGTGAATGGATAGGTGTATGATGTACCCAATACCCATTCACATAGGGGGACGGGATCTGGGGGCCCTCTTGTTAATGGGCGCTTCCTGTCTGCCTGCAGACCCCAACAAACGCTGCCCAGGGTTGTCGGGAAGAGACCCTTGTCCCCATCAACATGGGGGCAAGGTGCTTTGGGGTGGGGGGGCAGAGCCCACCCCCCATGTTGAGGGCATGTGGCCTGGTATGGTTCAGGAAGGGGGGGGGGGGGCGCTCGCTCGTCCCCTTCCTTATCCTGACCTGTAAGGCTGCATGCTATGATAAGGGTCTGGTATGGATTGTGGGGGGAACCCCATGCCGTTTTTTCTTTATTTTTGCTGGGTGCCGGCAACTGTAACCGCGAGTCATTTTAAATGGGATCCGACTCATTTTTTTTCTTTCGAAATAGCATTTTTACTGTAGAATGTTTTATGCATTTTACAGTGGCACCACTTTACATGTACAATAAGGGGACTCCCCGAGGCACTATATTTAAAGGAATTTTTCATTTTTATTGTTGCACTTTAAGCATAATTAAAATCACTGCTTCAGAAAAAACAATTGTTTAAAATGTTTTTTTTTTTTTTTTTTTATTGATACATGTCCCCCAGGGTAGTACCCAGACCCCCTTACCACTTTTATGGCCAATTACTTGCATATACGCCTGGCACTTTAAAATTGACACTTTCTGCTGCGAACCGAGCAGTTCTGCTGCGAACCGAACAGGGGGTGTTCTTCACAGTATTTTGTTTTTATTTATAAACAAAAGAAATACAAGACATACAGAAATGCACTAGATTAACAAAGTATTGCTTGCCAAATCGGTAGTGATAGTTATGAATGAGTGAACACAAATCTGCCCTTCTCGACTATATATAACATACTTTCATTTTTAATCCGTAGGACCGTACTTTGGAATTTATGATAAATACTGCATCTTTTGGTAGGACAGTACAGGAGAAAAGAGGAAGAATGAATCGAAGTGTTTTAAAAAAATATAAAAGCAGGGACGTGGCTTGGCGCGCAGACGGCATGGACGCTTAGAGAAAGAGCTCCGGGAGAACACTCGCTTCACGGCCGCTATTGAAGCTTTTAGTGACTTCAAAATGGGACGAATCTCTAAGCCCTCTTCCAGCATTAAGTCTCAGCGCTCTTCTGGCACATCCTCAGCACGGAACATACCGGCAATCTTCCAAACTAAGCAGGACCGCAGAAGCAGCATATCTGCAGGCAAGACGGCGACGGCACGCCACGAGGAGGACTCGGGGGATGAATCACTCGCACCCTCAGAGGAGCTGGTAAGAGACACTGACCGCTCTGAGACACCGCTCACTCTGACTGAGATGACACACATAGCTGCAGATCTTAAGAGATCCTTCATGTCTGCTATTACTGATCTCAGAACGGACCTCATAGCCCTATCTGAGCAAATGGCGACTCACAGGAAGGCAGGAGCACACAGGGATAAAGCCATATCCAGACTAGAGCGAGTCACTGAATCTCATTCTACTCATCTAATTGCTTTAAACAGACATTTAGAGGACCTTGACAACAGGGGAAGAAGGCACAACATAAGAGTCAGGGGGCTATCTGAAAATGTCACTGCTGAGCAAATAAGACCTGTTCTCCAGACAATATTCAACAACCTGTTAGAAAGACCTGATGATGTAGCCATTGAACTTGATAGAGCTCACAGAGCCCTTAAACCTAAAAATGCTGAGAATGCTCCACCAAGGGATGTCATTTGCTGTGTTACCAGCTTCACCTTGAAAGAGGAGATCCTCAGAAAGGCGAGACAAAACAAACTTATAACGTTTAATGAAGAGACCATCTTTCTATATCAAGACCTTTCACCGATAACTCTTAAAAATAGGAGAGCGCTACGCCCACTCTTGAATGCTTTAAGAGAAAAAGACATAGTTTATCGCTGGCGTTTCCCCTTCGCTTTACAGGCGACCTATAAAGGCAGGCAATACACCCTTAAAATGCCTGATGAACTAACAGAGTTCTGTAACAATCTGCAGATTCCGGTTGTTGAGGTCCCGGAATGGTATGCGGAATTTAAACTACCGGAACCAACTCTAAGAGAAGTGCAGACACCAGAAAAGATAACTACCCCTAGATCCACTCGTAAGAAAGACAGACAAAACAGACAGCATGGCACAAACTCTGGCTTCTCCTCCCCCAGATCAAAACAGTCCAGATACAGAGAGGATCCGGATGATTTCTAGATTGATATCTGGGATATTCATTCACCATGCTGTAAACTTTCTCCAGAATGTTCCTCACCTTGTCTTACATGATGTTCACCTGTTAACGGAGATCTCTTCAATTTCTTCACTCTGATATTCCCTTCAGTGCCATACATATGTTGAAGGAGAATTGAACATTGAATTCTCTGGTTCTACAAGGTGGTTTATACATTCACCACAGTTGAAGAACTAACTTTTACATAGGATGTCTATGACTACGCCTGTCTGTACACAGACATTTTGGGAAACACTCTGATTTTTTTCCTAAAATGACAACGCACTGAATGACTTAAGGGATATGTCAGGCTCATTCGCATGTTTACCCTTTAGGACTTGTGTGTTTTTTGGGGTCACTCAGGTCTCCTAGCTGCTTGCACTTCCTCATGGATATTTCATACAGCGTTGACAGAACTCTGCTGTCCTTTTTTTTTTTTTTGCTCCACATGAGCAGAGTGTCTACCTAATAGGGCATGTGAACTAATGAAGAATTTAGAGTGATTACTCCGTACTACTTCGAGTTGATTATGTCACTTTCCTACAGTTTCTTTTATTTCGGCCCATAAGGCCGATTTTTCAGTTTCCTTTTTCTATTTTTACAATGTTCACTTTTGAGCTGTCAGGTATATACAGGTTCACAGAAAGCTTTCACTCTTGTTTTCTCTTTACATGCATGATGAACCGCTTAGTGCCTTCTAAACGTTTTGCAGCCGTGAGCGGGAAACTTCCAGTGTTTAATGTTTTAGTATTTAACTTTAGTTAACTGGTTGTTGATGACCAGTTCTCCTGTGCGTGCCTCATCCTAAAGTTAAGGCTCTGAGACACGCTTGGGAATTTCTATTGTATTTACAGTGTAAAATCCCTGCTGCTGTCACCTCTCACCAACCCCCCCATTTTTGTGGTCTAAATTACTTAACCATTGACAACGTTGGTCAAAGGTTGTGTTAACCTAATTCCTTGACTTTTTAAGTCAACCCCCCCCCTACTTCCCTACCTCCTTTTCCGTCCTTAATTCACCACACACACCCCCTTAGCTCTCCTCTCATCCCTCACTCTCCCCCCCCCTTCCGCTTCTGAGCTACACCACTCACCCCTACCTTCTCTCATCTACCACTCTCCTAGACTTGCTCATATTCCCCTCCAGCATCATGGCCTACTCCACCTCTATGGGTAAAGAACCCCTACTCATTTCACATAACATAAATTCCCCAGAGAAGCGGTCACAAATCTTGAGAGAACTTAAGAAAAATCGCCCCAAAATTGTGTTCCTGCAAGAGACACTTTAAATCGAATAATATACCTACCATCACGAATAACTACTTCACTAAAGCTTTTCATGCCACGAATCCTTTAGCTAAGACTAAGGGAGTGTCAATTTTGTTGAGTAAAGATGCGAGCCTCTCGGTAACAGACCACCTGGCAGATCCAGAAGGCCGTTTTCTGTTCCTGAAGGGTTCATGGGCAGGCAAGCCTTTAACGCTTGCGAATGTATATTTCCCTAATAAGACTCATATTTCTTTCTGTAACAGGTTGGTGGACGAGCTGAAAGGGTTTGCTTCGGGTTGTGTGATCCTGGCCGGCGATTTTAATGTTCCACTGAATCCCCTCCAGGACACATCCAATGGCAAAACGGCAATTTCCTATAGGATTCTTAAGAGACTCAAGCAGGCATTATGGTCCCTTTTAATGGTGGATGTGTGGAGAACTCTCATTCCTTCAGGTAAGGACTTCACATGCTTCTCCCCCCCCCCCACATAACAAATATTTGCGTATTGACTATATCTTTATTACTCAAAAAGACCTTCCTGTTCTAACAGATGCACGCATAGGCATTCAGACTATATCTGACCATGCACCTATTTCATTACATATGAACCTTGATGAAAAACAGGGAAAAACTTACAACTGGAGGCTTAACCCCGCTTTATTACTAGACCCAGAGATTTTTAAAGATATTTCAAACACAATTGAACTTTTTTTCGAAACAAACCCTCCTGACACAACCTCACACATTCTAAACTGGGAAACACATAAATGCGTGGTCAGAGGGGAGTTAACCACTTAAGCCCCGGAAGATTTTACCCCCATTCCGACCAGGGGGTATTTTGCGATTCGGCACTGCGTGAATTTAACGCACAATTGCGCGGTCGTGCGACGCTGTACCTAAACGAATTTGACGTCCTTTTTTTCCCACAAACAGAGCTTTCTTTTGGTGGTATTTGATCACCTGTGCGATTTTTTGATCACGCGCTATAAACAAAAAAAGAGCGTCAATTTTGCAAAAATAGCAATATTTTGCACATTTTTTTATATGAAATTCCCCCCAAAAAAAATGTAAAAATCAAAATTTTTAAAAATTTTCGGCCAATTTGTTTTATGCTACCTATGTTTGGTAAAAAAAATCGCAAAAAGCGTATTTTGATTGGTTTGCGCAAAAGTTATCGCGTTTACTAACAAAGGGAAAGATTTTTGTCATTTTTGTTGTTTTTTTTTTTAACGCGTAATGGCGGCGATCTGCGATTTTTTTTGCGGTACTGCGACATTGCGGCGGACAGATCGGACCCTTGACTGACATTTTTGACACTTTTGGGGTTACCAGTGACATTTCTACAGTAATCAGTGCTATACATATGCACTGTTACTGTAAAAATACACTGGTAGTGAAGGGGTTAACTTTATTTGGAAGGGAGGGGCTGTGTGTGTCCCTAGGGGCGTGGTTTCTACTGTGATTGGCTGTGGCTCTAGCTGTAAGGACACTGATCAACGGATCTACATACCAGATCCGTTTTATCAGTGTCTTTGCAGCGAGGAGAATGACAGGCAGTTTGTTTACACAAGCTGCCTGACATTCTCCCTCTCCCCCGCCGATCGCCGAGTGACCGGCGGACATCGGGTCCGCTGGTCACATGCGCGGGGGGGTCCGTGACCACGCGGGAGCGGGAGCGCGCCCCCGGGGGCGCGCGCTCGCTCCCTAGACCCTCACAAGCAAGCAACGTAGCCCTACGTTAGTTTGCCTGTGAGGGGCTGACCGCCGACGTAGATAGTCGTGCGGCGGTCGGCAAGTGGTTAATCAAATGGGGCGCTAGGAAAAAAAGAGAAAAAACAAAGAAGATTACCGAACTGTCTTCCACTATAGAAAGCCTAGAAATCACACATAAGCAATCCCTTGCCTCAACAAGCCTATCAAAGCTAAATGACGCAAGAAGGGAACTTCGTGACCTCCTTGATGTTGATTTCAAACGAGCTCTCTTTTTTAGGAAAAGAGTTTACTATGAGGAAGGGGACAAAAGCGGCAAGTTACTTGCCAAGGCATTAAAAGAGGCCAAACTGGTGCAAAACATATTCGGTATCAAAAATGAAAAGGGCGACGTGGAACATGACACTTGCTACATCGCGGACATTTTCCACAAATTCTATACCAGACTTTATAATTTACCAGCACAACACAGACCCCCCCATCTCCCACACGATAAATCGACCACCATTATGGAATTCTTATCAAACAGCAAATTACCACACCGTTCCGAATCCGAGACTCACCTACTTGAAAGACCAATTGAAATACAGGAGTTATTATCTGCCATCAAAAGCTTGAAACCAGGGAAGAGCCCTGACCCTGATGGCCTAACTTCAATATTTTAAATCCTTTAAAGACCTACTCTCAGAACCCCTTTGCAACACCTTTAACTCCCTGTCCAACCAACAAGACATACCCGCCTCCTTCCTCTGTGCTCACATAGCTGTGATCCCCAAGAAAGATAAGGACCCAAAGGTTGTTCTAATTACAGGCCAATCTCGTTATTGAATAACAACGTGAAATTATTTGCAAAGATTATAGCTAACAGGTTACGTCCCTTACTTACTAAAATTATCGGCCCCGAACAAGACGGCTTTATGCCGGGTAGAGAGGCGAGAGATAACATCTCCAAGGCACTCAACCTCATCTACAAAGCACAGCAGGGGCACGTTGAGGGCCTTCTCCTCTCTACGGATGTGGAGAAGGCCTTCGACCGAGTGTCATGGGACTAAATGCTCTCGGTTTGCTCCCATATAGGTCTCGGCCCGAACATGCTCAATAGAATTGATTCTCTCTACCACCACCCCACTGCCAAATTAAAATCAATGGCTCTTTATCAGAAGATATCCATATAAACAATGGTACACTCCAGGGGTGTCCCCTTTCCTCACTCCTCTTTATACTTTCCCTAGAACCCTTAATTAGAACAGTCAACTTCAATTGCTCCATACATGGTTTCACTATAAATGGCAGAGAATACAAAATCGCCACATATGCCGATGACCTCCTTTTTTTTCTATCCAATCCTCACATATCCATACCAAATTTGTTACTAGATTTTAAGACGTTCGCGTTTATCTCAAATTTCAAGATAAACTATACTAAATCTGAAGCTATGAATATATCCCTGAAAACAAAAGACAAGGACAGAGCACAAAGAAACTTCTTGTTTCGCTGGGTCCACGATGCGCTTAAATACTTAGGCATTTGGCTGACCCCACAATGGAAAGACTTATATAAACAAAATTACATTCCACTACTAAACAAAATCGACTCAGACCTTAAGCGATGGAACGTAAGAAATTTTTCCCAGACTTTTGTACTGTATGAGCGCCCCCCTCCCAATCAAACTACCTCTCCTTTTCTTCAAGAAACTTCAACAACTTCAAAGGTCTTTTGTCTGGTCACATAAAAAACCCAGGATTAGATTCCAACTTATCACTCGCTCAAAAAATTCTGGTGGTATGGGTCTTTCGGACTTCAAACGATATTATTACGCAATTATACTCACCAGGGTTATAGACTGGAACTGTCAAGCTAAAGACAAGGACTGGGTAAACCTAGAACACTCACACACGAACCTACCACTCAGCCTTACCCCATGGATCACCAAATCCTATTACCCAGATGTACTATTAGAGCACCTGCTTATCTCCAACACTTTAGAAATCTTTCACAAATTGGTAAAACAATTTAATTTATCCAATATCCCTGGACCTATGTCACCTAAATTCAACAACCCCGAATTCCCTCCGGGATTATTCTCTCCCTACCCACTAAGAACGAAAAATAACAAACCCCTATTGATCAATCATCGTTTTAAAAACTCTAAGACTATCACTAAATCCGATCTCCAAACTGTATGTAATAACGCTAACATTCCATTCTGGACTTACTTGCAGATACACGATTTCCTTACCACGCAAAAGAACAAATCCCAATTCTCACATGAACTCACGGATCTAGAAAAGATCTGTCTGTCAGGCAAACCTATAAGAAAGACCACATCTCTGGCCTACTGGCTGCAAGCTAAAAATGATGATACTCCGGACAATTTTAAGAAAAGATGGGAAACTGAGCTAAATTCCCCAATTACTGATAGCCAATGGAGCACAGCTTGTGTCTTGGCCCACAAATGTTCTATCAGCACGAAAAAGCAAGAGTCTTCTTAAAAATTGCTCACCCACTGGTATGCTACACCAGGTAAGCTTCAGAAATGGTTCCCGCAAACGAGTGATAGCTGCTGGAGATGTGGTCAAGAGAAGGGAACAATGCTGCACATCTGGTGGGCCTGCCCACTGCTGGCTGAGTATTGGTCGCAAGTTTGCAACCTAATCCAGGAAATATCGGGTTCTCGGACTCACGATGACCCAGTTCGTTGCCTCCTCAACGTCTATTCTCACACCATTTCACAATATAGGCACACTCTGACAAGACACCTTCTAAATGCGGCAAAAATCCTAATCTCGAGGAAATGGAAGTCTCAGGAAGTCCCTACAATAAAGAAATGGCTAGTAAAAATAGGGAAAGTCTATGAAATGGAAAAAAACCCTTACCATGTCTGATGACAGACTTTCTAAATTTCTGAATAAATGGGCCAATTGGCAGCTTTTTACCTTATCTAACCGTTATAGGAGGTTGATGCCTGCTTGAGTCTTGAATCATGAGTCTTGAATCTTGAGTCTTGAATCTAGAGATTTTTGCATTACCAGAGTTATATCATTCTCTGATCTGTGGTTTGCTGACTCTCTCATTCCTCACCTTCCCCTCTTCTCGTCCCCCTCACCCACATCCCAAACACTCTTTCCTTCTATGGGATACGTAGCATCTTCTACAAACTGCTCCCTCCCTCCCCCCCCCCCACTTAAAATGTGATTAATGTTCCTATGAATGTTTCCTTTAGTCAATATGATTGTTGGAAGAAGTTTGGCAATAAGACTTTGTCGGTCATTGGAGTACCGTTCGAGGTCTCTGTTTATTTCACTTAGGCTTAATGAATCCTACAATAAATTGGTAAAACTAGGTCAATCTATGTGTAAAATCAATAGTGTCCCATATGTTAATCAAAACATCAAAAAATCTTAAAACATATAAAAACCAGCGTATATATACAATGCGTACAATCGGTGGGTATAAAGTGCAACAAGAAAAGTGCAATAGTGAATATCAGGAGTGCAATGATGAAATAATAAAAAATTAGTTAAAATATCCAATCATAAATAGGTAACCATATCATCACAATCGATAAATATCACCATAAAAAATAAATAAATAAATAAATAATAAATAAATAAATAAATATAAGTGCAATTAGAGTGCATATATATATATAGCTGCCAAAAAAATATATATATACACGTGCAAAGGTGTAAAAAAGTGAAAATGATCAAATTGATCTTCCTGCTATACAGCTGTGCAAAAGAAACGGCAGTACAAAAATAGTGGTGTCCTTATAGTGGTGTCCGAGGCCTGGAACGGATGTGTGTTCCAGGCCTCGGGTTCGGAAAAACTGCCTAGTAACAACTGACGAGCTATGGCATGATTGGCTATAATATCTAAGCTCAATATTTCCGGAACGGGTTGCCTGGTAACCACAGTACATTTAAGGAAACGGAGGCGTCGTGGCCGGCGCTTCTCCAGATGACGTCAGTGAGACGAAACCGGTAGAGAGCGTGACCACGTCATTTCCGTTTTTCCGAACCCGAGGCCTGGAACGCACATCCGGCGGTTGATGCGCACGCCATCCCCTAGCGTGCACCGCAAGTGAGGAGGTTGCGGTTCCTATGCCAGACGGGCATACGATAGGTTACACTTTTATGTGAGTACATGTCCTTCTTTTATTAATAAAGTGTTTTTAAACGATATTACTCTATCGGAGGCTCCTTCCCTTTTCTTCTACATACCCTGGTACTGAATTGGAATTCATTACACCTACTGAGCTGACACCTGAATACTATGTAAGGAGAGAGACCGAGACCTTGGAACATCCTGATTGCCAGTGTATGGGAGCGATCCCTTATTATCGACCCGCTGTTTACCCCTGTAGGGGTAAGGGAATCTGGTAAGCGCAGGACCCCAGGCTCAGGGGAACACTTCTTCCTTCTGCCCATTCACCACACTCAGGGCATAGAAAGTAGAGCACCATAATCACTATATATGGACTATACCATCTAGGACTTCTTTGGATCTGCCAGAATCACTGGGATTGCACTTGTGTTTTGATTTATTTGCTTCATAATTTATAAGGACACCACTATTTTTGTACTGCCGTTTCTTTTGCACAGCTGTATAGCAGGAAGATCAATTTGATCATTTTCACTTTTTTACACCTTTGCACGTGTATATATATATTTTTTTGGCAGCTATATATATATATGCACTCTAATTGCACTTATATTTATTTATTATTTATTTATTTATTTATTTTTTATGGTGATATTTATCGATTGTGATGATATGGTTACCTATTTATGATTGGATATTTTAACTAATTTTTTATTATTTCATCATTGCACTCCTCATATTCACTATTGCACTTTTCTTGTTGCACTTTATACCCACCGATTGTACGCATTGTATATATAGGCTGGTTTTTATATGTTTTAAGATTTTTTGATGTTTTGATTAACATATGGGACACTATTGATTTTACACATAGATTGACCTAGTTTTACCAATTTATTGTTTTATATACCTTAAATCACAGTATATATAGTTTTATATAACTTAATTCAGGAGGCCAGGAACCATAAATTACATTCCCAATACCTCACCAGGCAGCGCCAATCACTTCTTCTCTCTTTTTTCATATTTAAATGCCCCTCTTTTAGGGTGGCATTTTTTGAAGTGGGCAGCAGCCAGGTTTGGTATCATAATAATTTTTTCCATATATACCCCCTATCCTAAGCGCGGAACCACATAAATCCTTTAATGAATCCTACAGCCTCTTTTATTTTTCATTAAGCGTGGCTCCTACGGGGCCACCCGTAAAAAAGTGTTGAATTTACTTTTCTTTTATTGCTCACTATGTTATATTCACAAAACTGTACTCCATTGTATTACTTTATGATTCGCTTGTACCTCATGTATCTGTCTTTCTCTACTAGAAAGACCACAGTGCTTTTGTTATAATCTTTGTTATTATCTCAATAAAATTCAAATGTTTAAAAAAAAAATATTTAAAAGCAAATAAATTACAGTTACAATAAATAACATGACAGTAAACTTAATAAACTAGAACAACAAATCTAAAACAAACATAAAGAGTTGGGTGGCATTTTTGTTTTAAGCACAGGAGCATGGTGAAGATGTACACAGTAACATGGCATTTTTGACAAGTTTACAACTATGGCAGTTGTTCGCTTATGAAATACTAGCTTGTACAGTACTTTATGAGTCAGGCAATGAGCTTTTCTAGAAGTTACAAAAAGAAAAACACAAGTCAAATATATTCCCCTTTACACCAGAGGTAATTTTTTCCTGACATTTCACAGTTGTTTTAACAACTCAATAAAGAGCTATAAAGTTTAAAACAACTCTAAACCTTGATTCCCAGCTGGAACTAAAGAATTCACTGGTAACTTGTGGTGGATTTGGTCAGATTAAATAAGCATATCAAGCAATATGATAAACCGCTCCAAATGGTGACTGGTGAAGAAAAAATAAAGAACAAGACTTACCACTTGACCTCCGGAGGTTTTTACCCCCTTCCTGGCCAGCCCATTTTTTGCTATTTTTTTTGCACTACTTTAACTGGCAATTGCAAGGTCATGCAATACTGTATGCAAATTAAATGTACAGTATATCATTTTTTCACACAAATAGAAATTTCTTTCAGTGGTATTTTATCCCCACTGTTTTCTTTTTTTTGCTAGATAAAGAAAATAGGACTGAAGATTTAGAAAAAAATCCCAATATTTTCTACTTTCTGTTATAAAACATATCCAATAAAATTAAAATTTCCTCATCTATTTAGGCCAAAATGTATTCTGCTTTGGTAAAAAAAAAAAAAAAATTCCAATAAGTATGAATTAATGTGTTTGTTTGAAAGTTATAACATCTACAAACTATGGTATATACATTTAAACATTGTTCAATCCTGATGCACTAATGGCCTGTCTCATTTCTTGAGGCCCTTAAAATGCCAGGACTGTAAAAATACCCCTTTTTGGAAAGTAGACAGTCTGAGGTATTTGAAAAGACAAAACAGCTAGTATGGGAATAAGTGCTAGAAATGTAAACACGGAGTTATGAAAATGAGAAGAGTAGGATAAGCTGATGCATCTTGGCAGGGAAGAACACAGGTTGGGCTGACAAAACTGCCTGGGATTTTAGTGCAGCTTGTACATTTATTGGAGAACTGTGTTGAATTTGTGTTTTAGATTTTGCCCACACTTCTATTTTAAGTTTAGTGTTACTAAACCCACAACAGTAAAATCAGTCTGTATGTGCAGTAAAGCATGCTTGTTATGCTCACTTTGGAACCTAAGGTGTTAATCCTCTGCATTGTGTAAAAAGGCTGTTTGATCCTGTCTTCTCTGATCCTCCCCTTCGTCCACTGTCCCCAATCCATCTCCTGATAAGACAGAGCCTTTGGAGTCACTCTTCACATGCTCAGTTTGGTATGTTTTGCTAGAGAGTTTTTTTTTTCTCGGGACAGTGCATGTGATCAGTCCAGGGCCAATCAGCACTGTCCAGACAGAGGGTCAGGGGTCCTGCAGCCTCATAGGAAATTCCGAAGGGAATGAAAACTCCTCCTACAAGCTTTAGCCATTGTTCAGCCAGACACTGATAAAAGTCACAAGACTGTTATATACTGCTGATGAGAAAAGGTATTGAGCAGTCTATATTTACTAAAATAATCGCTTTTCCATGTGGGAGACCTGATATAGTGATTTCCATGTGGGAGACCTGATATAGTGATTTCCATGTGAGAGACCAGATATAGTGAATGCAGACTCCTGGGTTTAGTAACACTTTAAATTAAATGGGTTGTTGTTTAAAAGGCCCATACACCTCCAAAAAATATATCTGACTAAAATACAGAAATGCACTAGAAGAATCAAAGCTGGGGGAAATCTATACTTTATTTATTGGCGTATATCACATACCTTAATTTTAAGGGGGAAGGTTCAGGAAAAAAACCCTTACATTTTAAATAAGGAACTTTGAAGCAAAGTAAGGGTCACTGCCCATTAATGCAGCCTTACCAGTGCCCATTAATGCAGCCTGATCAGTGCCCATCTGCAGCCTCATCATTGCAGCCTGATCAGTGGCCCTCTGCAGCCTCAGGAGATTAGAGCCCTTGGATTAAACAGAGCGGGGATCTCCCATTTACTCGGCTGCCGCTGATATATAAAGTGTCGCCTCCACGACCGGCTCCTATAATAGACAGTACTCCTAAAGGCATTGGATCACTGTGTTGTCTATTATAGGAGCTGGTCCAGGAGGCGGAACTTCGTATAACAATGGCAGCCGAGTAACCGAGAGATCCCTGCTCTGTGTAATCTGGCAGCACTCGCCCCCCCCCCCCTTCCCCTCAGAGGTATATATCGGCATATAACACGTAAATATTACTTTCACTCTGTTTTCAGTGCGTGTTATATGCTGATAAATATGGGAAATTAGCATTCCTACAGGCAGGAGGTAAGAGTTTGAGTTCCTACAATTATCCCATACAAAGTAAGTCATTTTTTGACCCTGGAACAGTATCTCTAAAAACTGGGGAGCTTAGCAGCAAGAGGAAAGCGGTTTATAGACTAGAAATTTAGCACCTACTGTTATGAATGTTAACCAAAAGCCTAAAAATTTTATTGAGTTCAAGTAGTTCATATTTGGTCATATTCTGAAGACGTAAAGGAAGAGGTTTTACTGCAGTCATTACAGCTGAAGGCTGCACAATCAGTTGTGAATGGGAATGGTTAGGTTTTTCATTCCTATCTATGGCTGAATAAATGTGTAATTGTCCACACAAAGGAAAAAAAATACTGCTATCTACAAAAACAGAGAAAGCTCGAAAGGGCAAATATGTTTTCACACGTTTAGCAAGGAAAGAGTGCAGTTTGTTTCTGAGAATTTGCCGTAATTAAGATCAATTTTGCAACCAGTAAGGTTGTTTATGATAGACAAGGCAGTTGCCCTCTTTTAAATTTTCTCTAACTGTAGGAAAGCTCAAGCACCTGGCTACAAACAGAGATTTTTGTGTGAGTGCGGTGTTTGGCAAGTCAGAACTACTATTTTGGATACAAGGTCCATTTGACTGCTAGAAAGGGACTTGAAATTTAGTTAGACTAGGACAGGTTAGTTAGAGTAGGACAGGCTAGGATTTATTTCTATGTGTTATGTTTTCTTACTGTTTCTTCTTTTCATATGGTAGAAATGAAACAATACTGGTTGCGGACCATTGGAAATTTAAACTGCTTAGTGGTCTTCCTCTATTTGCACCATTCCATTTAAAAATAAAATTATATTTTAATTAAAAAAAATATTAAAAATTAAAAAAAAAAAAAACTTGCTGTGTTGGCTAATTTGGACATTCTGAACGGGCAAAGTTTTAGTTTTTCATGGCAGTGACGAAGCTTGACAGTCCCTCATCATTTTTACATTGGCCAAAATGGCAGCCCATTTTAGTAATTGGCCAATTGGAATGTGAAAGCAGAAAGGAAAGAGTGAGTGCACTACTTGGAAATGTTGTAGCTTTGCCTAGAACAGGTGGAATTTAGCCATAGCAGAGAGTAATTTGAAGGAATCTCTACAGTATGTTCCTGCACTCTATACGTGTTACCAACTCAACTTTGGTAAAGTGAGAGAGTCACTTTAATAATATAATTTATCATGAATTCCTGTGAGCTGTTTAAAATGTATAGAGTGGGTATAGAAAAGATTCACCCTATTAAAAATAATCACATATTGTTACTTTGCAGCCTGAAATGAAGACAGACACAGGTTTTGTTTTATGCAGCTGCATTTAATCATTGCTACTTACAAGAGAAAGATATAACACCAAAATGCCAGCAAAATAAAAAATAAATAAAAAACTGAATCACTGAGTTGGAAAAAGGATTGTCCCCTTGAGTCAGTATTTTGTTGAATGACCTTTTGCTTAAACTACAGCCTTTAGTCTGTTGGGATATGTTTCTACTAACTTTGCACTAACTTTGCTTTGCGTCATTGTCATGTTGGAAGGTGAACCTTCTTTCCATTGACAGCTTTCTGGCAGAGGGCAGCAGATCTTTCTCAAGAATTTGTTGGTATTTTGCCCCATCCATTTTTACTTCAATGCTGACAAGTGCCCCAGCCCCTGCTGCAGAGAAACACCCCCATAACAGGATATTACCACCTCCATGTTTTACTGTAGCAATAGTTTTATTTGGATTGTGAGCTGTATTGTTTGGTGTTGAGGCCAAATTATCCAATTTTAGTCTTATCCGACCATACACCTTTTTCCATGAGAACTCGGAAACTTCAAGGTGCATTTTCGCAAAGCTCAGTCATGACTGCATGTGGCCTTTCTTGAGGAGTGTTGTACCAAATACCTTCAACTAATAGTACTGTTGTCAATCTCATGACTTGTGCCTGTTTACAAATTTATCCCAGAGATCTTTTCACAGTGCCTTGTCACCAATAGTTGATTGTTTGCTTCAGTTGCACTACCAGGGACTGAAATGCTCTAGGAAAGCTCTTTGTATGCTGAGCTAATCAAAATGACCACAGCTGATCACATTTGAAAGTCAAATGGTTTTATGTGCAATTGAGAAAGCGATTAGTTACACCTGAATAAGTTGACAAGTAATTTTTAGGAGAGGGTGAACCTTTTTCCAAATCATTGATTCTGTTTTTGAATTTTTTTTTTTTTCTCTGACATGTTGGTGTTAAATCTTTCACTTAGATGTTATAAGTTGCACTGAGTAAATACAGCTAGATAAAATAAAAAAAACTGTGTCTATCTTCATGTCAGGCTGCAAAGCAACAAAATGTGATTATTTTAAAGTGGGGCAATTCATATGTGTGTATATCTATATATATATATATATATATATATATATATATATGTATATATATATATATACATACTATATATATAATCTGTTAAAATTGTTTTGTTTAAAGGTGAAGTTTAACACAAAAAGACCCTTGCATTAGAAACATTCTTTGAAAAAAATACAAACAGTCCTTTCTGCAGCCTTGTTTTCGGAATACATTTACTGTAAGAAATCCCTCTGGACATAAACTTCTTTACAAAAATCCACATCTAAAGTACAATTATGTTGTGCTCTCTCAGGCTGAGCTGAATTTTTTTTTTTAATTTAATTCTATTTTTAGTTTGAGCATCTTATAGGCAAAAATACATAGAACAGCCTGCAAGGAGGGTTATACAAAGGTTATAATATTCTATATGGGAAGTATAATTATTTATATGAATACTATCTGTAGAAGAAATTATTCTGAGATGTCTTACATACTGTACGATTACTGAACAGCCAAATAAAATCAGCGTAGTATTAACAAAAATGAATGAAAACAAATTTATGAGCTGTTAAGAATAATTCATCTGTAATGTATTTCTTCTCCTTTTTTTTTTTTAATTCTTTTCTCAAGCATGAGCATAAATCTCTATAAACAGAATATTCAGACATTGGAACACAATATATTTGTTTTAGGGAGCCTGGTGACGGTAGTTTTCTATTTGAGGCTTCCAGTGCTCAGATCCAGTGTTAAAGTGGTTGTAAAACCACCTTTATAACTTTTACCTATAGGTAAGCCTTTAACCTCCCTGGCGGTATTCCTGAGTGTGGCTCGGGGTTAATATACAGTGCCAAAAACAGTAACTCCGAGCCACACTCGGGATTACCCCGCAATCACACTTACCTTCCGCTATGATCTCCCGCTGTCCTCCCGCAGGCCTCAATCCATCCTCCTGCTGTGTGATTTGGCCGATGCCGGCACCTGTTTTCCGGTTTCCTTCCCTGCGAGCGCTGTGACGCAGGGGGGTGGAACCGGTGGGAAATTAAAAAAATAAATAAAACAAATGACATGATACTGTGTAATCTGTTAGAATTACTACTTTGTATAAAGCCATTTCACCACAGCATTTTACCTAGTGACTTTTCCAGTGCCCTGCCTGTACTTTTGCGGGTTCTTTGTGCCTGGAAAATTGAGAACGTCCATGACATCCAAAAAAGCATTCTTTTAGCTCGAAAGTGCTTTTAGACAAACTGGAAAACAGCGACAGTGAATCAGAATTATTTGAAGAACTGAGCGCGATAGTGATTCGTTGAAAATTCGTCAACAGGTACTGAAAGTGATGACAGCGACGATTCTGTGACTAAGCTCAGCGATGTGCGGACCTGGTGCTCTATTGACTGCGGTACAGATCAGGAAGCACCTCTAAGATTCCCATTTACTGGAGCACCTGGTATGAAAGTTGACATTGACCATGACAACCCCTTGGCATACCTACAATTATTTCTGACCGATGAGGTTATTGAAAAAATAGTTACAGAGACAAAATGGTACAAAGAGCAACACTTGGCTACACATCAGAAGTTTTCAAGCTGTAGAAAGTGGGAACCAGTGACCAAAGATGACATTTCAAAATTTCTGGGCCTAATAATTCTTCAGGGAGTAGTGGGGAAACCCCTGCAGAAGTGGTATTGGACAACCAATAAATTACTTGCCACTCCATTCTTTGGCATGGTAATTTCAGAGTACAGATTTTCCCTTAAAATGAAATATCTCTACTTCAAAAACAATGAAGAATTTGATGAAGCTACTCATCCTGCACCAAAACTAAAGAAAATTTGGGAAGTATATCAAATGATTCTAAAGAATTTCCAATGGATCTATGTGCCAGAAAGAGACATCAGCTTAAATGAAAGTCTAGTGGCCTACAAGGGAAGGCATCACATCAAAAGGGAAGACATTGCATCAAAAGGGGCACGATTTGGCGTAAAATCCTAAATGCTATGCAAATCGTCAACTGGCTACATTTGGAATTTAGTGATATACACTGGAAAGGGCACACAATTCAATCCAAAATACAGCAATTATGGAAGGGCAAGATCTTCTGTTCTTTCACTAAAAACTATAAAACAACAGATTTCCATGCAAAACAATGTACCGCTTTGAGATCTAAAATTCTGACATAATCAGACTGCCAGGGAGGTAATAAGGCTTACCTATAGGTACTGTAAATATCTCCTAAACTTGCACCATTTAGGAGATATTTACATTGCATGCAGCTGATGACATCATTGGAGCATGCGCTCTGAAGAAAAGGCCGCCTGTGCCATTTCTTCAGAGCCCTGTGCCGCATGCGCGCGAATGACATCACGCGGCTCCGACCAGTAATACAGATGGGTGAAGATGGATGCGGCCGTCAGTGGGGACAACTTGGGCTTCGTTTGTAGGTAAGTGTCACATAACGTGCTAGTATGTGATGCATACTAGCACCTTATGCATTTACTTTGCAGGGAAGAAAAAAACAGAAAAAAAAAAACGGAAGAATTTACTTCCTTTTTATTAGTGTAGCTTGTGAGTATTTCCATAGCTATAGTAACTACCCTCTATAACATAAGCCCTTTACCTATCTAAGTATTTAACACTTTACCAATCCTAAAAACAAATCCCTAACACTTATCCTCCCTCCCCAAGACCTAACATTTAAAGCAGGCCCTTCACACCTAGCTTTCCTTAATGCTTAACTTACACCCTAAAGTGTCACCTAGCACTAACCCTGATTCTACAACAAAATAACCTTATCCTAGGCCTGGTAACTAGGTCTAGTTGGTAACTAGAATTTTCCATGAAAGGGACACTAGTCACTATTATACTGTATATGCCATATATATTTTATTTATCAATTATGTCGTTTTAAATAGATAAGCTATAGACTCTCATTTATTACTTACTAATAATAGATCCAAATTCAGATAATGATTTTACTCTAAATATGTCATTACATTATGCAAGGTTTCCTATACAATTTGACCTTCAAAAAGGTTGACTCCCACATGTTTAGACAGCAACAAAAACCATTTACGATGTTCCTAGGTCTTTCGATTCAGACTTTTCAGAACACACAAGGCTGCTGCAGACAGAGGCGACATTATAAAAGTATTCTTTGACACTTATTCTTGTGAACATTTTACTTAGCCCCCACCCAAGCTCTTTACCCTTGAAGTATACTTGAAAGCATGTTTAACTAAAACCTCTCCCCAGATAGCACATTCAAAACAACATGTCCCACTAGTTCTAGAGTTCTTACCATTGATGCTTCCTATGCAGAAGCATGTTTCTGGACACAACCTCTGCGCTGTCACTTGATATTTGTGAAAGCTGTGCTTGAAGCTCCTGACGTAGCTAGATGATGTAAAGACTGAGGAAAGGGAACAGTAATTGTTGGCTAGGAAATGGAATCCAGTGATGTTTTTCCTGTAATTTGTCCAGAACTACACAAATCACCATAACAATGGGAGCCATATTAAGTGCCATGTACAAATTTTACCATGCAGTGTTCCAATAGTCCAAAGAGTGGCCAAAGCACTCTATGTTTGAGGTAAGTGCCCAGGTTCTCACCCACAAAGAAATCCCTACAAACACAAACTGGTATAGAGGCACACAGGTCTTGCAAAGGAGATAAATCAAAACAGCAGCATTTTTATTGTTGAGGTTCAGATGAAGCTCAGTCGATCTTTTTGAAGGTCTTGAGAAAGATGGACTGAGTTTCATTGAAACAAGGGCAATATACAGTAAATGCTGCTGTTTTGATCTATGTATCTACTCTGCAAGACCCATGAGTGCCTCTTTACCAGTTTTGGATTTGTACAATGCTCCAAAAGTGATATGAATTTTGGTGACTAGTGATGAGCTGAATATATCTTGGTTTGGTTTGGGGCAGGTTCAGCAGACATAAAAAACAAAAGGCAGAAAGTGCGCTGGTGAATATAAACAGCTGCTGGCAACAAATAGTAAGATAAACTATGTAACAAATAAGTAACGTGTGTATTGCTGCCCTAAAAATTGTGATAAATTTAGATGTAAAAAAATTTATAAAAATATATATCCAGTGCTAGAATCAAAAGTCCATATCAAGTGAAAACATGGTGAATGTGAAAGTATTGTAGTCCTAGACAAAGTCCTGACGGAAAACACCACTGTGATGCTGAACATAATTCCTATGGTCATCGTGTGAACCTTCACACTGAAAAGAATGCACTCAGTCAGAATGGAATGACTCCACTACAGAGTCTCATTAGCGTATTGTAACCACTTCCCTCAGGGAATGATCTGAATCATAATAACTGGCTCCAACACATCAGTATGGCTCAGTCTCCAGGGTAGATAGAATCAATAGTAACCATATACTGCATGGATATCCACATGGAATCAAAGGGAAGGAAACCACATAGTGTAAATATGGCTAAAAGCTTTAATAAAAGTACACAGTGCAAAATCTACTCACATGATAAAAACAGATACGCGCAGTGATAATCACAATTCTGGGCTATACAGGAAAAGTTCCAAATCTAAAGATGTTTCAGCAAACATAATTAACGTTCAAATGTAGAGTTTGAACCCCTTTAAAGTCAATGGGAGGTGAATGTTAAAATACCAGTAATGACTATTTTCTAGGCTAATATGCAAGAGATTGTCAAACAAATGTCATAGTTAGTCAGGTTGAAAAAAGACACAAGTGGCAATCAGATATTCCCTGTATCAACTTTACCTATGAGTATTAGTACCCATTTATATTATGTACACCTAAGAAATAATCCAGGCCTTTTTTTAAAGCAATCTAGTGAGCTAGCCAGAACCATCTCTGGAGGGAGTCTATCCCACATTTGCACAGCTCTTATGGTGAAGAAACCTTTCCGTATTTGGAGACGAAATCTGTTTTCCTCTAGATGTAAAGAGTGCCCCCTTGTCCTCTGTGTTGACCTTAAAGTGAACAACTCAGCAACAAGTTCTCTATATGGACCCCTTATGTATTTTTACATGTTGATCATATCCCCCCTTAATCTCCTCTTCTCAAGAGAGAATAAATTCAGTTCCTCTAATCTTTCCTCCTAGCTAAGCTCCTCCATGCCTCTTATCAGTTTGGTTGCCCTTCTCTGCACTTTCTCCAGTTCCCCGATATCCTTTTTAAGAACTGGTGCCCAAAACTGAACTGCATATACCAGGTGAGGTCTTACTAATGATTTGTACAGGGGCAAAATTATATTTCTCTCTCTGGAGTCCAAGCCTCTGTTAAAGTGGTAGTATACTCAATTTGTTGTCTTTTACCTACAGGTAAGCCTATAATAAGGCTTACCTGTAGGTACAATTAATATCTCCTAAACCTGCACGGTTTAGGAGATATTTGCACCTCATGCAGCCGCTGACGCTGGCGGCGCATGCGCTCTGAAGGTCCGGCGGACCTTCAGAGTTCCTTGCCGGGAACTTGCCGGAAAGTTAATCCCCCGCGTGCATGCGCGGGAGTGATGTCATCGCGGCTCCAGCAACTCACAGCGCCGGAGCTGCCGAACCCAGAAGAGACGCCGAGGGATCATGTCAGCTCCCACAGCAGTGTCTGGGGGTCTGTGTCGGGGCTTCGTTTTAAGGTAAGCATTTCATAATGAGCTAGTATGCGATGCATACTAGCTCATTATGCCTTTGTCTTGCAGGGTTTTTTTTTTCCAGTATACAACTGCTTTAATACAAGAAAGGACTTTGCTTGCTTTGGAAATCGCAGCTTGGTATTGCATGCTATTATTAAGCTTATGATCTACCAGAACACCCAGATCCTTCTCCCCATAGTATGAATGATGCATGTATATTCTTAGCCCCCCAAGTGCATAACTTTACATTTATCAACATTAAACCTCATTTGCCACATAGTTGCCCAATGACACAGTGCATTGAAGTCAGCTTGTAAGTTGGAGACATCCTGTAAGGAAGCTATTCCACTGCAAAGCTTGGTGTCATCTGCAAAGACTGAAATGGTACTTTTAATCCCAGACCCTATATCATTTATAATGATACTAAAAAGTAAGGGTCCCAACACTGAACCTTGGGGTACACCACTGATAACCTTAGACCATTCAGAGTAAGAATCATTAACCACTACTCTCTGAATTCTATCTTTTAGCCAATTATCTATCCATTTACAAACTGATTTTGGGGGGTTGGGCCCTGCTCTGAGGAAGCAAAATAATAATAAAAAAAAAATTAAATCCATTTGGTGGAGAGAAGCGATTTTAATAATCCCTAAAGTGGGAAAAAATCCACAGCTTCTGCTGTCTCAGCCTGAAAAGCGCTCATCAACAAGGCTCTATCATTTTGTAAGGCAACTTATACTAGCGGAGTTCTTAATAAATTTGAGAAGGTGTGGGGAGGATGGGTTAACAATATGTCTACTGTATCAGAGTAGATTACTTTTTTTCCTGCCTCTTGAATTTGCAGTTTGCCCACTATATGGTGCTATGAAACAGTGATATGGGGATGTCTGTAACATTGTACTATTGTAAAAGACCATTTTGTTTAGACAGATGTACTCTGAAAATATGAATATGTTAGACAGGGTTTCAATTAGCCTTGGAGTTGTACTGATGGCTTTGTGCTGCTGTCTTGTGTTGCTGTTTGTTATGTAAGCCTAATTGTCAGGCTATTGTTGTATGATCGACTTTTTGCGAAAACAATAAAAAGAAATTTACAAAAAAAAAGCAAAATTGCACTAATTACAATGCATGATGCCCTTACCCCTCCTGTGAAGTGGTGTATTTGTGTGATGTATACAACCTACTACAGTGAAACTGACATTACCAAAGAAAACAGTATTCTAAGATCATGAGATAATAAGATTATGTCCATATATGGTCAATGACGAGAGACCCCCCTGCTTTACTTATAACAGCTATCTTCACCCTGACTTTTCATTCAGAGAAGTGTGTGTGTGTGTGTGTGGGGGGGGGGGGGGGGTAGGGATGATCAAACTTTTGAAAAGTTTGGTTCGACCAGAACACCCGAACTTCCCGAAAGTTCGGCCCGGATTTCAGAACCCCATTGAAATCAATGGGACCCGAACTTCGGTAATCAAAAAACACAACGTGTTTGGAGGCAGTGTTTGGACGTGTTTGGAGGCAGGTATGACATCAGAACTTCTGTGTAGGGGTATATATACACACACACATGTATGTATATATACACATACACATATATAGGTGTGAAAGTAGCAGAACACTATGCCTGCGATAATGAAATAATTAACAGGCATAGGACTACGCTCCTATCACACCTATATGTATGTATGTGTATAAATACATATAAGTGTGTGTGTATATATACCCCTATACAGAAGTTCAGATGTTATGCCTGCCTCCAAAGACGCCCAAAAAATGCCCAAAAAAACGCCTGCTACAAAAACGCCCAGGTGTGTTGTAGCAGGCTTTTTTTGGGCATTTTTTGGGCGTCTTTGGAGGCAGGCATGACATCTGAACTTCTGTATAGGGGTATATATACACACACACTTATATGTATTTATACACATACACACACATAGGTGTGATAGGAGCGAAGTCCTATACCTGTTAATTATTTAATTAGCGCAGGCATAGGGTTCTGCTACTTTCACACCTATATATGTGTACGTGTATATATACATACATGTGTGTGTGTATATATACCCCTACACAGAAGTTCTGATGTTATGCCTGCCTCCAAAGACACCCAAAAAATGCCCAAAAAAACGCCTGCTACAAAAACGTCCAGGTGTGTTGTTGCAGGCGGTTTTTTTTGGGCATTTTTTGGGCGTCTTTGGAGGCAGGCATAACATCTGAAATTCTGTATAGGGGTATATATACACACACACTTATATGTATTTATACACATACACACATATAGGTGTGATAGGAGCGTAGTCCTATGCCTGTTAATTATTTCATTAGCGCAGGCATAGGGTTCTGCTATTTTCACACCTATATATGTGTACGTGTATATATACATACATGTGTGTGTGTTTATATACCCCTACACAGAAGTTCTGATGTTATGCCTGCCTCCAAAGACACCCAAAAAATGCCCAAAAAAACGCCTGCTACAAAAACGCCCAGGTGTGTTGTTGCAGGCGGTTTTTTTTGGGCATTTTTTGGGCGTCTTTGGAGGCAGGCATAACATCTGAAATTCTGTATAGGGGTATATATACACACACACTTATATGTATTTATACACATACACACATATAGGTGTGATAGGAGCGTAGTCCTATGCCTGTTAATTATTTCATTAGCGCAGGCATAGGGTTCTGCTACTTTCACACCTATATATGTATATGTGTATATATACATACATGTGTGTGTGTATATATACCCCTACACAGAAGTTCTGATGTCATGCCTGCCTCTAAACATGTGCACAAAAAAGCCCAATAAAACGCCTGCAAAAAAAAGCCGGGTGTCACAGGGGCGAAGCCACTATCCTGCTCTATTGCAATTCTAATAGAAACAATCTTTTTTCTATGGCTTTCTATGGCGGTCACCCTGACATGGAAGGGTTTGGTCACCCTGCCATAGCAGTCAGAGTCAGTTAACCCTACACTACACTACGGTCCCCTTACACTTAACAATTTCCCTACAGAAACTAGATTATTAAATCTAACTATAGTGGAAAATAGCACCCTAACTACACTAGATATCCCTTTCCTCACACTAAAAATTGCTAAATGACACTTTGAAGCAGAAGTCACAGAACTGCTTCCACTCTCTTCCACGTCCCTGTATTACAATGCTAGGAATTTGGCGGGGGCTATCTTATATACTGGGGGGAGTATTCACTAATGATTGGCCTATGGACCCCCTAGTCACTCCAATCACATTCCTAGCATTCTCCTGCCCCCTCAATTGGCTTTTACTGATGTTTCTGGTCCAATCACGGGCTTTTAAAGCCCATTTCCTGTCCCATTACATTTTGGTCGGTTCTGGTTGCCGAATTCCGAACTTTTTCAGCAAAAAGTTCGGAATTCGGCCGAACCTCGAACAGTCAATGTTCGGGTCGAACCGATGGTCGACCCGAACCATTCGATCACCCCTAGTGGGGGGGGGGTATCTGGGTGCCCTCTATTAAAGGGGGCTTCTGGATTCTGATAAGCCCCTCATCACAGACCCCACAACCAGTGGGCCACAATTGTGGGTAAGAAGCCCTTGTTATCTTCAACATGGGCATGTGGAGGTGTATGGGATCAGGAGGGAGATCACATGCTCACCTTCCACTTTATTGGCCTGTCTGGCTGCATGTTTGTATAAAAGTCTGATGTGGATCTTTGGGAGACCTCACACTTTTGATTTTTATTTTTCACATGGGGTTCCCTCCCTAAAATCAATAGCAAACCCTAAGGGTCTGATAAAATATTGGGGGGGGGGGGAGCAGGGCTCATGTCTTTTTTTTATTGGTATTTTTCTGCATTGGGTCTTCCTTAAAGCCAAACTAACCTGAAGGGCCTGGTAAGATTAATGGGGAAACCCCCATGCTGTTTTTAACTACCCCCGATCCTTTGCTTACATGGATTAATGGCATTGTAAGATAATGGGGCCGATACCATCACTGGTAGTTAAGAACACGGCGGTGCCTGCACCCTCCAGCATCCTTAGTAAGCATTGACAGCAGAAAGTTGCCATGTACAGTAGCAGTGGTAATACTGCCATTATGCATGATGTTCAGCTCCTACCGAAAGGGTACATGTTTGGGTATTTATCTGAAGGGTTGACCAAAACTTGTTTTTTGTTTTGGACAGAGTGGAAAGGGATTATAAAGCCAGCTAGGTTATTATTGCTACCTCTGTCCCCATTAGGGAGGGAAATTTGCCCTCTCTATTTGTCCTGTTCATAACTGAAAGTAAAAGAAAATCCCATATTTTGGGTTTTCCCCAAAACAGTAACACTTGTTCTGCCCTGGGGGGGGGGGCAAGAGATTCCCCTAATTTGACAGGAAGTAAAGGCAAATCTTTTGTGTTGGATACCGATGGCAAAGAAGAAAACAAAAAAAAAAAAAACGACAGGTGTAATCCTTGCTTACTCTATCCAAAATGAAAAAACAAATAAAAAATAATTTTTGCCTATAATTCTTCATTAAGCTCATCCATAGTGGTGAAATGGCCCCTTGAAATCCTAAATCAAGCAGTACTGGATAGGAGAGAAGTGGGGCAGCACTATAGTTGACCCTATTTTTTCCATATACAGGGATGGAGACCAATAGCATGACCTGCTTGTCTCACACAAAGTCCCAAACAGGAAATTAGAGATTGAAAGGCATTGTGCTTTACAGGCCATGCCCCATATATATAATACCAATCTGTCTTTATACTGCATCCATCAAGGGGATGGAGGTGTAATGCTTCTCAGCTGGTCCTTTCCAGTTTGTACCATTGTTACAACTTAGTTATTTGAGTTTTGAGACAACAGACCAGTCATGGATGGGGGTGGGCTGTCATGGATGGGGGTGGGCTGTCATGGATGGGGGTGGGCTGTCTCCCTCCCACCTGTTCCCCCATCCATCCATTAGCAGCCATGTGCTCCCAGTGTGGAGACACTAAATTAGAAAGTGTTAGGACTGCAGATAAAACAGGGTGCTGTGAAGTGGCTCTGCAGCTTACACATGCGTTTGCAAATGTGTGTCAACTAAACCCCTGTTCTTTGTATGATGAGACAGGTCTACTTGGTTGGTGACAGACTGGAGGGTGAGTACATCAGATTGGGGGCTGGCTGACTTCCATGCACCTCTTATAATCCTTCAACCTCATTTTTTTCTTGATATAGGGATGGAGACGCCGGGCACTACCTGCTGGGGTCTCACTTAAAGTCCCACCTAGCCTATTGTGTCTAGGCACTATAGTGAGGCCTACACTGCTTTTTATATAAAAATAGAGTTGCACTTTAAAGATAATTGTCCTTTATGTAAATCAACCTAATGAACTTAGGCATTCAATATATCAAACATGATGTCTAACATGCACTAACCTATAGCAGATTAAAGGCTTGCTGCATTTAGTTGCAATTTTTTGCAGACTAAAGATGTTTTCATAAGTACTGGTGCTAAAAAACTCAGTGTCCCCTTGGACAATAAATCTGTGAATTAAAACATATAGCAAACAGTATTTAAAAAGCGAGACAAATGAAACCCATTTTATCTTCTATTGTCTTTTTTTTACTGTCAATTGGTGTTAATAATAAAATGAAACGTATATGTAATGAAATACACCTTTTTGAAAAAGAAAAATTTAAAATATGACTTCTTTCTCTAGTCTTTTATAAACCTCTTTGGTAGAGAAGGGTTCTTTAATTAACATTCTCTGCTAGAATTATGCTGCGATTCATGTAATTATCCAACAGGCACCTGTCCTGCCAGTTGCATTAATTCAAAGCACTTTTCCAAGATTCTAAACATGGAAAGTGGGTTGATAGCTCATCATTATTTAATAAAGACAGCTTCAAACACATCAGTGCTTCTTTGTACGTTTGTATTACAAACAGTGGGAATATTTCTCTATATTTAATAAAAAAAACAATAGGCATAGAATTTGAACAAAAAGATATAGATATAGGTCCTTTGGCCTGTGAAATAACACACTCTAAAACTGGGTACACACAATCACAATATCTTACAAAAAATATCACTTTCGAAGCGATCATGTGATAATCTGATCGTTGGTACACACCTTTCGTCTTAAAATTTTCATAAAGGACAAACACAAACACTTTTCCGTACGGTACCAGATCATACGCTTTTCTCTAAAGGGTAACTCCATGTTTTTGTTATGGGGGAAAAAATAGCAAATAAAGAAAAAACAATATAGCGTATACAATTGCGACACAAAAAAATATTGTAATTGAATGTTATTAAAAATTACCTTTCTATTTCAATCTGAAGCTGTTGTATTTTCTGAAACTGCAATGCAATATGGCTACCTGGAGGTTTTCTGTACACAGAATTTGTACTGACCATACCCCAGAAACATTACCTGCTTGTGTGATTGGCTCACTAATTTTCCCAGAAGTCTGCACTAAAGCTGGATACACACTATCCAACTTTTGTGGTCAGATTTCCTTCAGATTTACCTTGTCTATGTAGTGCAAGGGCCTGCCAGATTGCATACAAATTGTAAGTGTTTAGGTTTGACCCTATATTATATGGTTTTGGTAAGTCTAAAGGAAAAAGTCTTCAGAAAATCTTATAGTGTGTATGGCCCATAAGATACAAGTCAGATTTCTGGCATCCTCTGCAATAAAAAATGTATTTTTGGTGAGATACTCCCAATAGGAACACATCTAAAGGGATGCAGACCCAGCAGCTACCCTCACTAGAGACCTGAAGCTGCCACAGCTGATAGATAATTATGAAACCACTCCCATTTGACCCACTCAGCACAGAGGAACAAACAATGATTTCTTCAGAATAACAAAAGGTAGGAATCTGCAACAAAGGTTGTTATAATCCTTGTAATGTACACAGATCACCCAGAGGGGAATGTTTTTTTTCTCAACATAAGTGGAGTCAAAAATACAATACAAATACATTATATCACTTCCAAATTTTTTGTCATATGAGCATCTTGGCTGTGTATGGTCGGTCTTAGATGGGATGATAAAAGTATAGGGGTATCTGACTAGTTCAAACAAAATACTGCAATTTATACCTTACTATTTTTATTTTTTCATTTAATCTAGATAGAATTGTTGTCTGATATCAATGCAGTTCATGTTACATAAAAATAATGAATAATAAAAACAGTTGCACAAAATAATACCTTCTGCAGCAATTGTGGTCAGGTCAAGTCTTTGAAGACTGTTTAATTAGATCAAAAATGAAAACACATTTAACAAGAATACCATATGTATTAAAAAAAAAAAAACACAGAAAATCTGCATAGTAACTTGCTTAGTAAAGCAAATATGCTCAATGGTAATATATAGATGTAAGAATAAATAAAATAAATACAGAATGGGACATGATTCATATATATTTAACAAATATTTCCCCTTACAATGACAGTTAGTGAAAAAAATAATGCATCCTTACATCGGTGGCCAGTAGTTGAAGGGCTTGTGTACACTGGTGTTCAATGAAAAGGATATCTTGTGGATTGTGGGAAACATGCTCTTTACATTTTTTATAGGTTGGAAGAATGCCCCTTACACTGGGGGTCTTCAGAAAGAATTCCCCTCTCATTTGCTGTCTATAGAAGAATGTCCCTTTCATAGGTGGTCTGTGAAAATAAAGCTGGTTTGTAGAAAAAATACCCTTTACAGATGCCGAAAAAGTTCACTGGTCACTTTTCTGAGAGGCAGAAATTACTCCCTGCTCAAGAAACCACAATTATTTTTTGCAGGAACCCCAGGGTTCCACTGAAACTCATAAAATAAAACCTTGTAGTCCCCACTGGTTTGTGGCTGATCTGCCACTTGGATTCAGAGGCAAAGCTGTTTTTTGACCTGATTCCAATGTATTTCAATATATTGTGTATCTATGTTTCCTGGCATATAGTATTGTTGGGGCATCTATCACCCTGGCAAATAGTGTTTTTGTGTCTACATTATCTCTGTTTCTAATATAGCAAACAAGAGTTTAGGTTACAGAAAGAATCAGGCAAAGGTGGCTGAGACCATCTTAGTCCTGCTGCTAAATAGGCACATTTTTGCTACTGGCACAAAAAGGAAGTATTGACTCGGGTTCACTGATTTATGTCCAGCATGGGTTCCTCTTTCCTACTAAAACTGAATGGCTTGCCTTAGCATTACAAAACAAGATGAAATGTCAGATCCACACAAAACAAAAACCTAGAACCACAGGCTAGAAGAGTAGATAAATGATCACCCTACTTTACTGTCTGTCCAGTTATAGAAATACAAAACTAAAATGGGTAAATTGTAAGTACACTTCTCTGGGCCATAAGATGTGTTGGCTATGCAGAAATTCAGCCCTGATCTTAGTGATTGGCCAATGGGAATGTCTTAGCACATTACAGATACTTTACTTATAGGAAGGTCATAAAGGTCACTCAGGCCATAACTTGCATCCCAGTCTAGTGCTGGAATTTTTCTCTATGAAAGACCTCTCTAATCGGGATACCTTTTGCTTCACTGTGCTCTCATTCCCTTATGGTCACAGGGTCTACTTCTGTTTGTTATATGTAAGTAGTAGTACCCTATGTATACGATTATTTCAAGGGAGCAATTTGATGTATTCCTTTTATTTATATGAGATTTTTGTATTCTAAAATTAGCTTATATTTACAGATATTTTTAATCAGGCTCCAGATGAGTGGATGAAAGTTCCATGAAACGCATAGAGCCCATAGATGTGAAGACATATTTATCTGGATATTAACAATGTGTTATTCATGATATATGTATATATATATATATATATATATATATATATATATATATATATATATATATATGTTTTATTGTGATATTTATTTACTATTGTACATTATTTATTATTGTAATATGAATTGTGCAAATGCATGGCAAGATACCCTTTTTATGCCAGTCCTCTATATTATATGTCTGTATTTTAATCTGGATTATGTGATGTCTTATTTGTGATATGTTTGTGTCCATTATGAATCATGTAATAAATCAACATTTTGAGACTTCACCCTATCTGGTCATTTAAGCAAGCAACCTACCTCATCTAAAGTCCCGTGACCACTTTTCCTTCCTTTTGCATATAATTAGGGATGGAGGTTTGTTGCTGTGAATACCTTTAGATCATATCTTTTCCGTATATCTATACGAAAGACCTCTCTAATCAGGATAGTTCCAAATAACTGTTTTAGGGCCAATGCAGCTAAACTCTACAGCTACAGGTCCCCCATAACAGACCTACGACCAAACTTCATTGTCCAGGCATCAGCTACATCATTGTGTTCTCATAATGTGTGCATCTTTAATGATTTCTTATAACAGCAAAGTAATGAATAGAGCACAAACATTTCCCCATTGCAAGGTTCAGGTCAAAAACATTTTTCCTGTTTGTCTCCATGGCAGCCTACGTGTGGGTTAACCCCGCCTCCACTCCAAGGGTATAGGACCCCCCTCCCATAAATTTCAGCTCTCAGGTACAGCAGGTGTTCATTTTTTGTCCTCCTCCAAGGACCTACACTTCTGATGTCTTACTACGTCCAGCTTACCTTAGGATACTTTGGATGGTGTCTGCATGTCCAGAGCCCAGCCATGGGCGGGTGAGTGACATTTAAAATCCCCTGCTCTCTGCGGTTGACTGAAGCTTGATCGGCATTCTCTGACATGGGTCTGAAGATTCGCATTGCTTCCCTTCATGGCAGCGGTATTTGTTATTTATGTGCACTTTGTCTGTCTCTTTTCCTATCACTGTACAATATGTTTGTTTGGCCCAATGGCGCTGGAACGCTTCCTGCGTTCCAGCAAACCCTTCCTGCGTTCCAACAAACCCTTCCTCTTCCTCCTCTGCTTCTAGCGTCCAATCGGTAGACGCTTCGTGGTCCCGCACATGCGCAGTGCGCCGCGAGCGAAGTCGAGGCTTGGTTCGCACATGCGCATTAGCGATCGCGGCCGCATTACCGCTGACGTCATTCCGGCGGGAGATTTAAACAGCTGACGATTCCCCTGTACTTTGGGAATGTACTGTGGGCATTGCGGCAGCTTCTCAGTGTCTCTGGATTCCTTGCTACAGGTATGTGCAATGGAGACTTGACTGCAGAGGGGGGGGGGCGGAGGGTTGTCACCTCACAATGTATCACTGACATGGTGTCTGATATGTATTACCTTTCTTTATCAGTCTGGTTGTTTGGCCTGAAGTATGGATCCTGCGTCACCGCCCTCCTGTGGCCAGCCCTCTCACAACAGGTGGGTGCTGGCATTTTTCAGAGGGGGGGGCGGGGAGGGCTTGCTGGTCCCTAGGTCATGGCTAAATCCAGTGTCTCCCCGATTTTCTCTTTTTCCATCAGCTCTTCCAGGCCTGATTTACCACAAGAAAGAGACCCTGTCAGACCTCGTGGGAGTTCATCCTCCAGATCTAAACGGCGTGAATCTCCATCAGGGAGTAGGCAGCAAGGGAGACGCTCTAATTCCTCCCCCAGACACCATACACAATACCAGAGTCATCGCACACACCAGAGAGCCTGTTGGGGTTGTGGGGCGCGCATGTCCCGGAGGACAAGTCCCTATGTGAGCCATGTTTTGCTCATGCAGCCGGTGAGAGGGGGCAAAAGGATCAAGGATTGGAATCTCTAGTGAAGAGAATAGTACAACAGTCCCTGAAAGAATGGGGTACAGTCCCACCACCTGGTCCCACCACATCTAGTTCTCCAGCGGAAGTGCAGGAAGATCAAGGCCCCTCTCAACCGAGCATTACTTCTGCAAAATCATCTGACAGTGATTCGGAAGAAGAAGGGGCTGTAGGCGGCTTTGAGTTCGCCCTAGTTTCACCCCTGATCAGAGCCATTAAAGAAGCTCTCAGATGGGAGGATCCTGTGTCTCCTCAGAAAAAGCAGCGGAAGTTCTTCAAGCACCTTGGTAAGGAGCGTATCAACTTCCCTTCCCTCTCTGAATTACAAGAGGTGATTACTGAAGAATGGAGTATAGGGGATAGTAAGTCTTCCTTATCCTCCAAACTTGGGAAATTATATCCCTTTAAACCTGAAGATGTCGCCCGTCTGGAATCTGCTCCTCTTGTGGATGCGGCAGTTACAAGATTAGCAAAGCATGTCACTTTGCCACTAGATGACGCGGTCTTTTTCAAAGACCCTTTGGATAGGAAGATAGATCTGGACCTAAAGAGGATCTTTGTGACGGCCGGCGCGGCCTGCAAACCTGTGATGGCATTAGCAACAATGTCTAAAGCCATGGAAGTCTGGGTTTCCGATATAGAATCCAAACTTGGAAGTCTCTCGGAAGAAGCCGTAGAAAGTTCCCCTATTCACGAACTCAAGCTGGCTTCAGTGTTTTTAGGAGAAGCATCTATCGATGTTCTGCGTCTTCTGTCCAGATTGATGCTATCCTCAGTAACAGCAAAGAGAGCCTTGTGGCTTCGCCCGTGGATTGCAGATCCAGCTTCTAAACAGGCATGGTGTAAGATCCCTTTTGAGGGTACTTCCCTTTTTGGAAACAAACTAGACAGCGCCATTGCCAAGGCTACTGGCGGAAAGTCAGGTTTCCTCCCGCAAGACAGACGACTATTTGGTCAGAAGAAGCCTCAACCTAGGAGGCAATACACGGAGAGATCAAGAGATGCACGCTCTTACAAGCCTAATAGAGATTTCCGAAGAAACTGGAGAGGTGGTCAATCCTCTACTCGGAGGTCATCAAAAAATCCAGCGCCTGCTGGACAAGATTCCACTAAATCTTTTTGAGATTGGGCCCGTCCAGGCATGCCAGGTGGGGGCACGTCTTCTCCATTTTCAGCATGTCTGGGCGGCCTCAATCACGGACTTTTGGACCGTCAGGACGGTCTCTACAGGCCACAGATGGTCATTTCTGGCAGATCCAGTTCCAAGATTCATCTCAACTCATTTACCCTGTCTAGAAGAGAGAAGAGAAGTCTTGCTCGTCTATGTAGACGCTTTGGTGGCTCAAGGAGCGGTAGCTCCGGTTCCGGAACAAGAAAAATTTCAAGGGGTTTACTCACCCCTCCTCTTAGTCCAGAAGAAGAACGGGGCCTGGAGGCCTGTTATAGATCTCACATACCTGAACAAGTTCATAAAGACGAAAAATTCAAGATGGAAACAGTCTCAACTATTCAAAGGGCAGTACTGCCGGGAGATTGGCTCGCCTCAATAGATTTGAAAGATGCGTACTTTCATGTACCTGTGGCAACCGACTTCCACAAATATCTTCGCTTCTGTGTTCAGAATCAGCATCTGCAATTCATTTGCCTACCCTTCGGCCTGTCTACCTCACCCAGAGTATTCACCAAAGTTCTTCTAGCAGTGGTAGCCTTCATAAGATTGAAAGGTATACGTCTACATCATTACTTAGACGATCTTCTGCTTCTGTCTCAAGAAAAGGATCAGTTATTGGCACACAGAGATCAGGTCATATCGACCCTCAAAGAGTTTGGCTGGCTGCTAAACCTACAAAAGAGTCAGCTGGAGCCCACTCAGCGCCTAGTCTATCTTGGGGCGCAATTCGACACCGTCGAGAATTCAATCTCTCTCCCATTAGAGAAGATACCGGTAGTGAGGGAGAGAATCCTTCCGGCTCTTTCCTCTCCTCGGCTGAAAGCCTCTCAGTGCCTCAAAATCATTGGCACCATGGTGTCCACGGCTCCAATGGTCAAATGGGCTCTCTGGCATATGAGGCCCTTCCAAAAAGGGTTCCTACAACAATGGAACACAGAAGAGAAAGATCAGTACATTTATATCTCCTCCAGCATGAGATACAGTCTTCTTTGGTGGCTGCAACGCAGGAATCTGCTCAACTGTCATTCTCTGGTTCCAGTCTCATGGACTATAATCACAACAGACGCCAGCAACTCAGGTTGGGGGGCTCATTGTCTGACAGAGATGACACAGGGGAGATGGTCTTTTCAGAGACACACTCCAGTCTCCAATATACTGGAACTCCGAGCAGCCTACCAGGGTCTTCGATCTTTCCAACACCTGCTAGAGGGGAAATCTGTAATGATTCAGATGGACAACACCACGGCAGTGTCTTATGTGAAGAGACAAGGTGGGACACGGAGTCTCTCTCTGCTACGAGAATTAGACTCGATCATGTCCTGGGCCCAGACTCACCTAGTAAACATCTCGGCAGTTTACATCCCAGGTTCACAGAATGTTCAAGCGGATTTTCTGTCCAGGGTCCAGTTGAACCACAACGAATGGTCTCTCCATGTGGAGTCATTCAAATGGATTCTGTCGTTGGGAGTATCTCCCGAAGTCGATCTGTTCGCCTCCCCTTGCAACCACAAGTTGGAGAAGTATGTCACGAGAGGCAAGTGTCCTCAAGCTTACGGGACAGATGCACTAACCGACAGGTGGGAGTTCAGCAGGGCTTACGCCTTTCCTCCAGTACCCATCATTCTCAAATTCCTGCAAAGACTTCAAGCGGAAGATGTGGAGATAGTGATGGTGGCGCCTTTCTGGCCGAACAGGCCATGGTTTCCGCTACTCCTACAACTGAGTTACCGGGACCCGGTCCCTCTTCCCCTCAGACCAGACTTGCTTCTTCAGGGAACATCAGTGCACCCCTGTCCTGCAATTCTCCGGTTGACGGTCTGGTTCTTGAGAGGGAAAGGTTGGAATCGCTCGGCTGCCCATCTACAGCCATTTCCACCTTGATGAATGCTAGACGACCAAGTACTAATAAAGTATACTGTAGAATCTGGGCAAGATTCATGGAGTCTGCATATCCTGAAGGTATGTCTTCCTCAGTCCCTGGGATTCAAGAAATACTAAGTTTTCTTCAGGCTGGTCTGGATATGCCCCTTTCAGTGGCAACTCTTAGAGTTCAAGTTTCGGCCTTGTCGGCCTTCTCCGGGGTCATGTGGGCCCAACACCCACTAATTCAACAATTCTTCAAAGGAGCAGTCAGGCTCAATCCTCAGAGAAGACCTAGGTTCCCAAAATGGGATCTACCTCTTGTCCTAAATGCCCTCTCCAAATCGGGCATAGATTCCTCTTCTTCTCTCAAGGACCTGACCATCCGAACTGTCTTCCTGGTAGCCATTACTTCGGCTAAAAGGGTCTCTGAATTAAGTTCTCTCGGATGTAAAGAACCATTCTTGACTTTTTTCCCGGATCGGGTAGTACTAATACCCAGGCTGAATTCAAATCCGAAAGTCACCTCGGTGTTTCACCAGAATCAGGAGATTGTCCTGCCTACTTTCCGGTCATCTAATGAGTCCAATCCTCATCCGTTGGATGTAGGAGAATCCTTAAAAGCCTATCTTCAAGCAACTGCACCATTCAGGCAGTCTGACAACCTCTTTGACCTGTTCTGGGGAAAGAACAGAGGTAAACCTGCTTCATCGAGGACTATCGCTTCATGGATAGTGGCAGCTATCCAACAGGCCTATAGAGCTGAGGGGCTGGCTCCTCCGGAGGCGGTGACGGCGCACTCTACAAGGAGTATCTCTACTTCCTGGGCGGCTTCGCGGCACGTGGCTCCAGATGTGATTTGCAGAGCGGCTTCGTGGTCATCAGTCAATACTTTTATGACCCACTATTGTGTAGAGCCTGCTTCTCTGTCCTCAGTTAATTTTGGTTTGACTGTTTTGTCTGCAAATAGCATGAATTAAAATTTTCTTTGCTAAAGCATTCCCACCCGTGTTGAGTGAGCTAGTTATTTCCCACACGTAGGCTGCCATGGAGACAAACAGGAAAACGGAAAATTCCTGTCATACTTGCCGTAATTTTCCTTTCCTGATGGTCTCCATGGCAGCCGGAGTACCCACCCTCTCGTCTTGGATTCGGCTAAGATATGGAACACCTGCTGTACCTGAGAGCTGAAATTTATGGGAGGGGGGTCCAATACCCTTGGAGTGGAGGCGGGGTTAACCCACACGTAGGCTGCCATGGAGACCATCAGGAAAGGAAAATTACGGCAAGTATGACAGGAATTTTCCATTTTTGTACTCTCAAAAGCACATCATTACTAGCACCAGGAGGGGAGTAGCAGCAGCCACATGTGACTTACTACACATGTCTAGTCCTCTTTCTCAACAAAGAATAGCAATGCTTATAACAGATTATTCCCAGCTAGTGGCAATCTCACATGGGCCTATTCCATTTTTAACAGCAGCTACTCTGTTCCTCTCGACTCCTTCCCCAAAAGACCTTATAGGCCCCAAGTAAAAATAGATGATTTTCAGGAAGGCATCCTAGCAGCCTTTTGTTTGGACTAGCCCTTGCAAGGGTACTTACATCCTAAGATACGCTGCCACCCTAAACTTTATACTCAACAGCAGTTTCTCTTTTTTACTTGAGTCACTTTAAAGTTTAAAGAAAAAAAACTAGACAGTATTTTGGCATGTGCAACTGTGGAATGTACTGTAATTAGAATATGTGAAAATACTTAGGTTCGGTTTGAGATATAGTTTGAAATAATGCCTGTCTGACCAACAAAAAAGAAATGTTACAGCTGTGTAATATACAGTATAACACTCAGTTTCTGTATGTTTTTTATTCCAAATGAAACCCTTTATACATATACTGTATGTAAAAGTACAATGTAGTTCAAATAAATATTAATATTCGTTCAAGAGAAAACAGAAATAGAAAATTTACATGAAAGCAATGCATCAATTGCCTGACACAAGTAAAAGCGCACATTCAGGAAATATGTTAAATAAACTATCCCAATTGTTTATGAGGTAATAAAGTGCTGGTGAGAGAATTTGCTGTTAGAATATTGAAGTGAGCCCACAGATTGATTTATGTGCTAGTTTACTTAATGAAAATGGAAAGTAAGATTGAATACTGTACAGTGTTTAAGAAGTGGAAACCCAGCAGTATTAAATCAAGTAGACCGAAGAATTAAGTAGAAATGTATGTGAAATAGTGGAAGGATGAAAAAATAATCATGTCTTTGGTCCCATAGGCACATATCTTAAATAGTACAGCCCGTCTCTGTAAAAACTCTCTAGTACTTAGAATTTAAATCAAGAATAGAAGGTGAACTAATCAAATATATATAATCAATACATAATTCCTAGATGTAAGCCATCTTTGGTAATAACAGTCAATACTGGTATTTTCTGGCTTTAAATAGCATCTCCAGAAAAAAAAATGCAAAGCAATGCTTCAAGTAAAGAAGGAAAATATGGTCCATGAAGTCAGATGCAGCATTCAGAGGGCTTATTAAAAGTATAGGCACAAAAATCAATAAGTATCAAATGACATCTTCATACGCTTCACACTGAAAAGTGTTTAATCATAAAGCTAGTACTTTTCAGTGTCAAATGTGTCGAGGTGTCATGTGATGCGTATTGATTTTTTGTTCCTACAAAACCCTCTGGTTGCGGCATGGCCATCTTTACTTGATTATCTTAAGTCAATGGCCAGGAATGGTATAGTTTTGTGGCACAGTTGCAGGTGGATTAAGGTCAATTTTCCCTACTGGCAGCAGTAAACTTGTCTCTTTAATATTTCTAGCCTATGATTATCGGTATATAAAATATACCTCGCTAAAAAAATGCAATATTTTTATATGTAGCTATTTCTTTAAAAAAAAATTCTAGTGCAAACCTTAAATTGTTTTGTACTATTTACATATGTAACCGTTTAAAGTGGCCAAGGTTTATACAACTGATATCTGGGTTAGTGTATATCTTACTGGTGAGAAAGTACATAAAGGAATGCTATTTATTTATTTTTTAGCATTATAAAAACTGTCTTTGACCCCATGTGTTTCTGCAAGAAAAAGGAAAAAAACTCTTCCAATGTTTTCTTGTAATTCACGTAGGACTGCAGCTGCCAGCACCTTAGAATACGTGGGTAGAGGTGCTGGGGAACATATGGAATAGTATAAACGGAAACCATAAACAGGCACTGGGACACAAATAGACACTACACATTAAAGAGTCAGTCTACTAAAAACAGATCTTTCAGTTATGGGTGGGTGCTGGCAGGCTAAATGATCTGGTAACTTCTTACATTTCTTTGATACTCTACTAAAGTCATCTCCCAGTGGAATGACCAGTTCTGCTCTGCACCATCTTGGAGTATAGCTTCTACTGCTACAGCTGGAAGAATCTAAGTCTATCCACAGTGATAATGACATCCCTTTACAAAAAAATTGGTATGGTGGTACTCAAGGGTTGCATCCTTTGAGGCTATGCAGAGTCCCTGTAAATGTAGTGCTACTGAAGTGTAAGCTGCTGATCCTGCCATGGACATGGCTTGGACATGTCCAAGACCAAAACAACAGTGGTGCCCTGTGTACAGAGAGCCGAAGCCCTCTCAATATTTCTTTCAATGTGTCACACAATGTATGAAGCTGCAGAAGATCCTCAACATTATCCCTGTATTTGCATATGTTTGATTAAGATGTGACCTATGGTTTACATCTCTAAAAGCTTTGCCCGGTGCCTTTGGTCATTTTATTGCCTTTGATAATGAAGCCTAGATGCATATATGTGCTATTCTATCTTTCATGGTAAGTTTTACTATCCTGAAAGTTTTCCAGGCCCACTTCTCTCCTGGTTACATACAGTTGGTACTGTCACATGCTAATAGAATTTTATTAGTACATGGGGTGCCCCCTTTCTTATTTAACATGCAAAAAACATTTGTAATCCTCTGGTAGTGATTATTTTGCCTATATAAGGACATGACACTCCTTACAAACATTTCCCCGCTTATACTTCATGTGTCAGGACCTGGTTCACCTGCTGGTGACTTTGTGCCTCTCAGAGTGGGGGGTTCTAGTTCCAGTGTTCACAAGCAGGTGTCACCCAGCAGCCAGCAGATTCCAGTAATCATTTTCCACCTGATGCTGACTGCTGAGTATTTAGTCCCTCCTTTACTATTACACTTTACTTCAGTTTTTTGCTTTGCTGCAAGGATACCGTTCACCACTAAAGCCTAGTACACACGCAACGATTATCGGCCGACCGATCGTCCGTCTTTTGTCCAGAGTGGTGTTTTGTTGGTTGGAATGTGCCTAGACTGCACACGAATTTTCTCGCCCGACAAAATTCTACTTCAGAAGTGATGTCATGTGTTGGATTGCTTTCTTTGTGTTCTTTCTTCTCTGAGCATGCCCAGTCTTGCTCATTAGATTTTTCCCTGTCGAAATCTGTACTGACTGCACGAAAATCGGCCAGGCTATAAAAATTTTATAGCCTGCACACCAGATTTTTTTTCGGCTGAAAAGTCGGAGTCGGTTGTTGGAAGCATCATACTAACAAGCCGAAAATGGCAGATCGGTCGTCGGACGAAAATTCCCTGCCGATTTTCGACGCGTGTGTACAAGGTTTATACTGAACCTAAATCATTATCTTGCTGCCTTTTTTCTGCTCTCCTTGTACCTGATCCCAGTCCTGATTCCCCTTTCTCATCTGTTACCTGCATCTCTAGTTTTCCCTGTTTACCCATGTTCCACATTTTTGTACAAATTATATATAATTAGATTGTTAGCTAGACTTCCTGTTAGGTTGCTAGTTATGCATTTTTGTTTTTTTTGGTTGAGGTTCACTTGTCTCCTCACGTCTGCTGTGTTTCCACGTTTGCTGATGTTTGGATGTACAGTATTTTGTTTTACTATTAATACATTTATTTTACTATATATAGTCTGGTCTCTTGGTCTGTTTCTTTGCCCATCCCTGCTGCTGATTCCTGACTTCATGGGCTCAGCTTTGATGTTTTTTTTTTTTTTTTTTTCTAGTGTTATTTCTTAGTTTATTGATAGCCTACTTATTCTGGACTGTTCTCCTGGATGTTCGAAATTGTAGCATCATTTTTTATCAATTCATCCTTCATTCAAGGGTTAATGTATTGTTTGGGACACCTGTTTAAGATGTCCTTTTGATCTATTATACAATCTCCTTCTATATTTTTGTACATTAAAAAATTAGGTGTCAACTTAGATCTTAGCTTGTCCAAATATGTAGTAGAACAGCCGTGTCTGCTCATTTGTCTTAAAACCCCACTTTAGGCACCAAAGAAAAAAATTACCCTAGCAGTGGCAAACTGCAAGAGGTAAATATTTGTAAATCTATGGGCAGAGGAAAAATCTATAATACTTACATTATTCCTTACTCTGACTTACTCAAAAGCTTCTTCTCTAAGAACTCCAACCAGTGTTCACTCTCTGCTGTCATCGCACACAATGCAGATTGATTGGTTACATATTGTATAAGAGGACAGCAAGGACCCACCTACAAACCAGAGTGTTGGAGAGAAGAAGTAAGCAGCAGAAGCCTGGGGGGCAAGAAATATGGTAAGCATTACATTATATTATTTTAAATACAACTGTACTTTAAAAATGTTTTTGTTTAATTTGCTCCCCACATCATACCTGGTGCTATACTTACTGTGCCACACAGCCTTTATCCCAAGAATAGCGCTCCAAACTGCACTTTTTATGGCCCCATTCATTTCTATGAGGACTTGAAACCCTTGGCAGTCTCAAGCAAACTCTTGGAGTATGGCATTCCCAAAGAAATGAAAAGGACTGTGAATCCCATACGAAGCAGCCATTTTCAGAAACAAAGGCTGTGAGGCTTGGAGCAGGGCTGCACAATGATGATTAACAGATGGGCCACACCCAGGGGGTAGGCAGAGCTAGTTAACCACTTCCCACCTGCCTTATAGGCAAATGACGGCGGGAAGGTGGTTACGTTATCCTGACCGGACGTCATATGATGACGGCAGGATAATGCGCTCTGTGCGCCCCCCACTTTGACACACCACATCTCCGATCTCGGTAAAGAGCCTACTGATGTAGGCTCTTTACCATGTGACCAGCTGTGTCCGATCCCAGCTGGTCACATAGTAAATAGGAAGTACCTTTGATCGGCTTTCCCCTTGGGGAGGTGCCACTAGAACCACCAGGGATGCCCACCCATGACCCCAGGGATGGCCACCAGGGATTGAAATCCGGGCTCAGGGAGCCCGCCAGTGCCCTCCCCATTAGTGCTGCCTGCCAGTGCCCTCCCCATCAGTCCTGCCCACCAGTGCCCATCATTGCCATCTATCAGTGCTGCCCACCAGTGCCCATTATTGCCCATCAGTGCCCCTATCAGTGCCCATCAGTGCCGACTATCAGTGCCCATCAGTTCCGCCTTTCAGTACCCATCAATGCCGCCTATCAGTGCCCAGCAGTGCCGAATATCAGTGCCCACCAATGATGCATATCAGTGCTACCTATCAGTGCCACATATTAGTGCCCATCAGTGCTGCATATCAGTGCTGCCTACCAGTGCCACATATTAGTGCCACCCTATCAGTGCCACCCCATCAGTGCCTCCTCATCAGTGCATGTCAGTGCGGCCTCATCAGTGCAGGAAAAAATTTATCTATTTACAAAATTTTATAACATAAACAAAAAAAAACATTTTTTTTTCAAACTTTTCGGTCTTTTTTTATTTGTTTAGCAAAAAAGAAAAAAACTTGCTGTGATCAAATACCACCAAAAGAAAGCTCTATTTGTGGGGAAAAAATGACATGAAATTTGGTTTAGATACTGTACAGTGTTGCATGACTGCGCAATTGCCATTCAAAATGCAACAGCGCTAAAAGCTATAAATTGGCCTGGAAAGGGGAAAAGTGCCCAGTATTGAAGTGGTTAAATGAAAAAAAAAAAAAGATGACAAAAGTAGAGTTGTCCTTTAAAGCTGTATTAAACCCAAAACCAAAAATATAATATATTGCAGCTTACTAATCATTAGATGTGTTGGCTACATCAGTTTACTTTAGGCTTTTTCTCTTCTGTTTCCACCTGGTGATCTGGCCAGTACCACACCTGTTGTATTAGAGTTCCCCTATTCTGGATGAATGAGCACAGGGGGCATCTTTGGAGAGCAGCAGTGTTAGCTAATTCTTTTTCAAGCAGTTACAGCAAACAGATTTTGCTTTTTGGGATAAAAGTTTTACATAAATAAATAAAAGCTGATTATTGTAAGCACCCTTGCTAGTGTTAAATGGTGTGCCTTATCTCTGTAACTGATACATTCTGCTGGAGAGCATGTTCTTTAAATAACAACTTACTGGCTGGATCACAAGATGAAAATAGAAGACAGAAAGTCTAAAAAAGAAAATGAATGCAGCCATCACATCTAAGAATTGATAAGCTGCATTATAATAAATGTTTGCTGTTGTGTTTAGTGCCACTTTAACTGCTTGCTGACCAGCCGCCATAGTTTTACTGCGGCAGGTCGGCTCTGTCCCGCGAAGCAACATACCCATTGGCCACAGGGGGAGCCAATCAGCAGGTCCGGCGGCCGCGTTTGTCGTCGGGCACCGGCGATCGCTCCCTGTGGAGACAGAATGACGGTCTGCTGTTGTAAGCACGGCAGACCGCTATTCTGTCAGTTATGAACACAGGGATCCTGTGTTCCTCCTATTTAGGAACACAGGTCTCTGTTTTCATGCAGCAAGCACATCTCACCCCCCCACAGTTAGAAAGCACCCCCTAGGGACACATTTAACCCTTTGAGTGCCCCTGGTGTTAACCCCTTCTCTGCCAGTGTCATTAGTACAGCAACAGTGCATATTTTTGGCACTGATTACTGTAGTAATATCATTGGTCCCCCCAAAAATGTTAAAAATGTCATTTAGGTGTTATTAGTGTTGGCACCCTATAAAGTCTATTATCTTGACCCCTATGCCTTGCATAAATTAGAACATAGTCTGTCTGATTTACTTTTATTTAATCTTCAGTTTTCCAGAAGCTCTTTGTATATTCAAAAGGGCTTGTTCACACTTGACTAAATTTCTAACGCTTAACAAACGCTCCTACAGTGTTAGTATGGACGTTAGACTCACGTTAATGAGCTTTAGTATGGTCATTAGACTGGCATTTTAAAAGCATTATTGACAAGTTAAAAATGCTCCCTAAACGCCCTATGGGCAGTTTCAAAGCGTTTGATGAGTGTTAAGGCACTTTAAAACCACTCCACAAATGCCTATTCCATTACAGGAAATAAACTAATCTTAACACCCAGCAACGGCCCTGCAACTGCCTGCCAGAGAATTTGCGAAGCATAACCATAGACTTGGATGGGAGGTGATGAAAGGCTTCAAACACCTCCTGACTCAACATGAGGCTTCAATTTTAAAGGGGCGTGACACTAATGCTTCATGTTTTGATAGTGTGAACAGCACTGCGTGCTGTCCATTGTATCATTTGCAGAGGCATTTGGGGGCATTTTTAAGACCACTCAAACGCCTGCTTTTAATGCCAGTGAGAACTTAGCCTAAGAGGAAACTGTGCTTCCCAGTCAACATATTATTTTCCAGGGCAAACTCCACATTATAATATTTTTCAAAGTAGTTAAGGTTGAATAAAGACAACAGTGCATCCAGTTCAACCTGTGTAGGTGTGTGTGTCAGTGATGATAATCATTTCCCATATCCCTGTTTATGGTGTTCCTTGAGATGTAAGTCCAAGAGTTTTTTAAAAGTTCCACATTCTTACTGCCCTGAATGTGAAAAACCCCCTACGCAGCTTAAGGTTAAACTGCTTCTCCTCCAATCTCATGTTTTTAGCTCCCAAGTGCATTACTTTACATTTCTCCACATTAACCCTCATTTGCCATGCAGTTGCCCACTCCATTATTTTGTTCAGGTCTTTCTGTAAGATTTCTATATCCTAATGTGAAGTTATTGCCCTGCTCCTTTTTGTGTCGTCCACAAAAACTGAGATTTATCCCATCCTCTATATAATTTATGAATAAGTTAAACAGAATTGGCCCCAGGACAGAACCTTGGGGTACCCCACTTACCACTCCAGATCAGTCTGAGTACAAGGTATTTATCACCATCCCGCCCCTGTAACCAGTTTTTCATCCAAGAATAAACCTTATGGTCAATGCCTGCAAACCTCAGCTTGTAGTTTAAGCATTTATGGGGAACTGTATCACCCCTTTGTAAACCCATGCTGATTATTATTAATACTACTATTTTCATCAGCAAATCCTTTCATCCCCCCCCTCCAATAATTTACCTACTATTGATGTCAGGCTGACTGACCTGTAGTTCTCCGAAATATGTCTCTGCCCTTTTTTGAATATTGGTACCACATTTGCTTTTCTCCAATCAGCTGGTAGAGTTTGCGTCAGTATGCTTTCTGCAAAGATTGGGAACAATGGTCTACCTATAACCCGACTGAGTTCTTTGAGGATTCTTGGGTGTAAGCCATCTAGTCCTTGTGATTTGATTGTTTTAAGCTTTTCAACTATTTCCTTGATTCCTGCCTCTGTTAGCCACAGTGGTACGTCCTGTGATGTGCTACTAACAATACTGTAGTGGACAGTATACCCCTACTTTCCTGTGTAAAAACTTAGGAGAAGAAAGCCTTTAGCACAGTTGCCTTCTCTGTGTCATCTGTAACCATCCTCCCTTCATTGTTTTTTTCTTTCGTAGTCTTTTTTTAGCTGTCCTGATTTCACTCTTACATTTCTTGTTACATTCCTTGTATTGTTGTAAAGTTGACAATGCTCCCTCCACTTTAAATTTCTAAAAGGCCATTTTTTGAGTGAGTGAGCTGTCCCCTCTGCCCAGTTAATATCAGGATAATTGAAGTTCCCCATTATGATGACATTTCCCTGCCTCGTCGACATTCCTAACTGTGATAGAAGGTTTATCTCCTCCTCCTTCAGGTTGGGGGGCCTATAACATACCCCCACTATTCATTTGCCACTTACTTCTTCCCTGTGGAGCTCTACCCACACGGATTCCACCTCCCCCCTCGTCCTATTCACAATGTCACTCCTCGCTACCACCCTTACATCATTTTTGATATAGAGACTACCTCTCTTCTACCCTCCCTGTAGTTCCTATACAAGGAATATCCTTGCATATTTGCCAACCAGTCGTGTGAGCTGTCAAACCAAGTTTCTGTTATACCCAGAAAGTCTAAGTCCTCCTCATGTAAAAGAAGTTCCAGTTTCTCCATTTTATTAGCTAGGCTCTTGGCATTTGTGTATACTCTCAGTGTTGTATGAGGGCTTTTGATTTCTCTTTCTATTTTTCTCATGCTCTGTTTGTGATCTGACCTATCATTTACCCGGGGATTTGACGTTACGGTTATATTATCACTACTGACTCTCATATTACCCTCTGTCCTTTGCTCACTGCTGACTGTCTCTACACTTAAATCCCCCCCCCCCCAACACCTAGTTTAAAAGCCCCTCCAATTTTGTGGCCATCTTTCTTCCCCATAGAGCTGTACCATCCCCATTAAGGTGCAGCCCGTCCTTACTAAAGAGCCGGTAACCGACTGAGAAGTCAGCCCAGTTTTCCAGGAACCCGAACCCCTCTTTTCTACACCAGTTCCTCAGCCACCTGTTCAGTTCCCTAAGCTTCTTCTGCCTCTCTGGTGTGGCTCAAGGCACAGGTAGTATTTCAGAGAAAACCACCTTGGAGGTCCTTCTCCTCAATCTGTTCCCTAATTCCCTGAAATTGTTTTTTAGAACTCTCCATCTTCCTCTCTTTTTGTTATTGGTGCCAACATGCACCATGACCACTGGGTCCTCCCCAGCCCCACCAAATAATTTGTCCATCCGATCCGTGATGTGCCTAACCCAAGCGCCCTGTAAACAACATACATAAGTACTGTACTGTTCAGCGACCACGGTCTTTTTGGCAGATTGCCCTCTCTGTCCACCTAATAATTGAGTCCCCTACTACCAATACCTGTCTAACCTTTCCTGCATTTCTGGCCTCTCCTTATCGGAAGTCATCACTCCCCTGGCAGCTATGGGAGGGCGCCTGCTCCTGCACTGCCACCCCTGAGCTTATATTCCCAACATCATGCAAATTGGCATATTTGTTGGAATGTATCAGCTCAGAACTGGCCTCCCTAACGCTCTTTCCTCTGTCACCCAGCTACCTAACTCTGGCTCCTGTGCCTCCATGTCTCCAACCTCCTCTTCACTGGCCCCTGCCAGCACCTGCTGGGTAATGTCTAAGCTCCTTTCCAGGTTGTTTATGCTACGCAGTGTTACCCCCTTGTTTTCCAGATCCAGGATCTGGGCTTCCAGAGAAACAAGTCACTCTCATCTCACACAGCAGTATTCGTCCTTGATTGGCTTATCAAGGAACGCATACATAGAGCAGGATGTGCACTGAGTGGCATCACCAATCCTGATGGACATTATTACTCTCTTTTCAAATGAGGATAATAGTGTAAGGACCTGCAATTTGTTATCTACACTACTCCAAGCTCCCCTGGCGCTATAGATACTCCAATTATTTCACAGTCACTCTCAGCACTCCACGTCACTTTTCCACCTTCCGTACTACGCACTACTCTCTAACAGCCCTCCCTTCCACCAATAATATTTCACTGATGCTTTGTCAGACCACTTTCCTTCGACCTATGTGGCTTGGTTGTTTAAGCTACCATCATATAAGACCAATTAAACTGAAATATGCCAAGGACCATTTGAGTTGTACACATTTTTGATGTATAGAACTCCATCATTTTCTATATTAGCAATAATATTTAACTTATAGAAGATAGCTTCAAGTACACTATTATGTATCTAAACAGCAGATCCAGCCAGTTCTAAATTTAATATGAACAGTTTCCTAAATTCTGTATTTAAAAATACAGAAGCTCTCCAGAACACAGTAAAATATCAAAACATTTTGCTCCAAACGTGATATTTCTTTACTGATTTGAAAATCACACCCCAAATATTTCATCCATATAATTATACATTTTCCACTTCACAGCTGTTAGAATAGCTTAAACTATCTCCTAACTTCTAATTGTGTTAATCTCTCTGCTAATTATGCTGATCTGATTCAGCAGAACACTACATTAAAAAATAGAAGAATAGAGAGATACTAACTCACAGACAATGAGAAGATTCTGCATAGAATAGTTCTAAAAAGGCTAAAAACAGTTACCTGGACTAATTGTTTTTATTCTAGGCAATCCTAGAATTGACCAATATCAAATAAAAAATAATCAAATGATGTAAATACGAGCTCTAGATTAGTCTATTAAGCCACACAAACATAAGGCTGCCATCATTGGTTACTATAAAAACACTGTATTTGATTGCATTACATTTTTCCTAGCTGACTTTTTTGTAGCACTTTTATATTAATATCTTTTGTCCAGCCAAACATAAGTGTATGCACAAGTATAACTTAAAATAACAGCAGCAAATTAGCATGGGTAAAGAAAGAAAGATGAAGACAGTAAAAGGGAATACAATATGTCTGTAGTAGTGCTGGAGACATTTCACTATACAAGGACTTCACACAAATGCCTGATTCCTCACAATGGTCAGATGTTAACAGTTTTTTTGAGCAAGCATAAAGTTATGCTTCGCTATTATCTTCTAGGTAATTGCGAACTTTCTCTGAATTACAATGACTATCCAATGCAGCAATAGACATCAATTGAGCACTCTAGATCTCCATAGGCACAAGTGAAAGGAGGGCTGGGCAACAGTATGCACTGACCGCTGCAGTGATCAATGCTGCTAATGATCAGTTGTGCTTCTTTGAGTACATTTATAAAGAAACACAATTCGGATATTTCAGTTTGTGACAGATGCTGGAGAAACAAAACATCTAACCATTTATCTCTAAACCAAAACCTGTGCTCATTTTTCCAAGCTTCTACTTTGCCAGTGGCCAATACGTGTAGACCCACTCTGTCTTTTATATTTTCAGTTTTATATAAAATTGTTAGAATGCAACAGGCATGGGATAACCCAAAATCCAAGTTGGTTGAAAGTAAAGCCAGGAATTTTGGCAGGGAGACCTCAATGCTGGGGTCAGCACCTACAGTATATATAAGCTTGTTAGATGACTCAGCCCACCAGACTCCTAAAGTAGCATTTTTGACTACACTTAGCATTTCAGGCTCACTACATAACAAGTTTTGAGAAGCCGCATGTGGCCTCCAGTAGGGCTTTGCTGTTTTAAAGTTTTGTCTGGAATTTTGGATCTTTTGATTGAGAACCAGCTATCTGGTGTTGAGATTCAAATATAAGGCATCTATTTAAAAAGGATACTGCATTTATTACAGGTGCACTGTAAAAAAGAAAAATGTATGCTTTCCTAGGTTGATTGATAGTGTCAGTTTAAGAATGAATTTCAATCAAGCTATGTGAACAGAGGTCATAATGTAGACAATCTAGAAATAATGCTACCCATAGAATGTTTATTTCAGTACCAGTTTCCATGTTGCAATCAAAAGAACTTTATATGGTTTCTTTGTATATATTTCCCTATTTGTTGTGTTCAGTACTAAACTATATGTTTCAAAAAATATATATATTTTTTAAATATGAAAACACTGAGGCGACCTGTGAGGCGACCTGGTCGCCTCACAGGTCGCCATAGGTCGCCTCCCATAGGGAAGCTGCGGACCTGTTCTAATAGGAGCGACACAAGTCGCTCCAACTTAGAAAAAGGGTCCGGAGCTTCTTTGGGGCGACCAGGAGGCGACCGCCATAGACTTCAATGTTATGAAGGCCTCGGAGGTCGCGGTGCGAAGTAGCGTCGCTCGTATGTGAACGGGCACTTACAATATACTATTATATAAACAATATGAATAAAGTTTAGTTTTGATCTAGATAGCACAGGGGCTCCAGGCCTCTTTTTACCTGTTGCATGCTTCAGTAGCTCAAACTCCAATTTACACACATGGCAGGAAAAAGCTGGCAATACATGGATCGAACTTTGGCTGGTTTGTCAGGGGTTGACTGATTTTCTATTCACGTGTGGCCACTGTGGTTGAACAGATGTCGATCTACCGATCAACGTTTGTTCAACCGTCTTGGTTGGATTTGAGCAGTTCCATTAGCACTGCAAGCTATAGTCTGCAGCTTTGATCGGTATATTCTGATGACGGGAAACTCTCTTCCGCTATCACAATACAAAGACACAATTGGGAGGATTCTCCCATCCCCCTAAAAATGTGTGGATGGAGGAATCAGATCAATTTTTACATACATCCAGCTAGATAAATGAAAAAAAAAAAAAAAAAAAAAAACTGACTAATGTATAGGCATCTTAAGTCAAACAACATATGTATCCATCCTCCCATTCAATTTCTGCCTACTCTGTTCAGATTGGTGTATGGAGTTTTAATCAAATAGAGTCAAATGTGCACCCTGCATTTAATGGTAATACGTTTTTTATATCATAAAAAAAATATATAACACATTAAGCTGAAATCTAAAAACTTAAAAAAATAAGGAATTACCCAAAACTATTGTAAATATACAGTATACACATAACATAGCTATTTGTTAAAAGTTGTTTAGGTTTATTTTATCAAAAAACAAGACAACTATTATGTGTGCATACATTAAAAGCACTGTCATCATTTTCATAAACATTTTTTTAGAGCACTAAAAAAACCTATCAATGGTCATACACACATGGGAAAATCATCAAAAACATTTTACTGCATTGTTACTTTTATTTAAGGCTATATTGCCCACAAAGGACAGCAGTTGACACAATTTTTTATTAATGAATAATTAATGTTAGTTAATTGGCACATAATTACTATCACATTGATCTTGCATTACCAATATATCTTCTTATATGTAATCACTAGGTAGTCCATTTTTGGACAAATTGTCCTGTTAACAACGATACTATCCTGAAAAGGTTCATAAATTGTAGCAAAGAGACAATCACCTTTTGGAAAATCACATGCACCATTTACTTATCTGAAATATGCCTAATAAATCAGCTTATCATCTTCTCAAATCATTTTTTAGGAAAGGAGATTTTATAGGTATGAGGATTATTTCACAATGGAGTTGATTTACTTTGGGCAAATATACTGTGCACCTATGCAAGTGCAGTTGCTCCAGAGCTTAGTAAAAGAGGTAAAGCTTTACTTTACAAAGAGTACCCAATTGTATGTAAATAAAATATAAAAACATGCATTTTGCTTAGCAAATAATTGGATGATGGATGTTAGCAGAGCACTCCCTCATTTACTAAGCTCTGGAGAAACTGCACTTGCAAAAGTGCACAGTCTCTTTGCCTTTAGAAAATCAACCCCAATGTGCCCAACAAATTTTAACTTAACTAGACCATACAGAGGGCACTTTCACTGCCTACTTCTGTATTTTCTGTCTTGTCAATACACTGCCAAAAAAAAAAATAATAATAAATGTTGTTCCGGTTTTTTTCCTGTCCCCTTTATTGCTGGTGCCGGAGAATAAATGTCAAATTTTAAGTAAGTTTGCATTAAATTACATTCCTTGTCTTCAACAATTTACATAAAAAGCACATATAAAAACAAAAAAAACTTTAATATTTATCACTAAAAAGCAGACCTTATATTCCAGTCAAGTTATATTGACTGGGCTGAGACGTCTTCAGTCTGCTGCAGGCAGAAGCAAGCATTTCTTCAGTCTCCTTTCCCCTGTGATCACATTGCAATGTTGTAGCAGCAGGGGATGTTTTGTAACAAAAATGTGTAACCCTAACCAAGAATGATGAGAAATACATATACTGCGATGGCCTGGGAACAGGGGATGTACTTTAATCTTTGTGGGAGGTAATACATTTTTATAAAGGTTACACCTATACAATACTAACTTTACATGCCCAACCAATTAAAGAAGAACTTAATCAACCATTCATTTGTTCCTAATAGAGTGAGGAAGAGTTAAAATGACCCATTCATTTTATCTTCATGTTAGACCTCATTAAAACATTTCTCCTCACTTTCTAAAAGAATGGTTTTGGCTAAAGTTCCACTTTAGGTTCCATACATACAGTATATGGTAGAGTTTTTGTCCCTAAAATTTGAACATAAAGTTGAGTTATCCAAAAATGTGCTCTCCCAAAGGGAGTGACTTAATAAAACTGGTACACACAAAATCTGGTGCGACTGTGCATAGAAACCAATCAGCTCCTAACTTCAGCTTGTTCAATTAAGCTTTGACATTAAAACCTGGGGGCTGATTGGTTACCATGCAGAGCTGCACCAGATTCTTTGTGCACCAGTTTTAGTAAATCAACCCTTTGTTGAATCTTCACCACTGAAGCTATGCCACACCTGTTAAGCACCATCATGTTATTAAAGCTCTCAACATACACCAGTGACTTATCACCCTGAGCACTAGGGTTTTCGTAGTGGGGGAGTGGGGTGAAGGGGAATCACAGTGTTGCTACTTAGTCCTGTGATTTGTAGTAACACACTTGCTTTTACGGTGCTTTTCCTAGAATTTTACACAAAACAGACTATTAGTGGATCTAGCATCTGCTGTGCTTTTTCATGTTATGTTGATGCATACTTAATAATTTATAGGTGTAAACTATAGGGCAACCACAGTAATTAGGAAGATTTAAAAAGAAATGCCTGATAATAAATAATAATTCTGCTGATTTGCTGGTGGATAGACAAACCTAACAAACATAGATCTTATATATGATTTATACACTGTATAAATCAATTTGGTTTGCACAACAAGAATTCAGATACACAGAAATTCTTAACCATTTGTGGGCAAACTTTCAAAAACAGCCAAAGCAGGTAGAATTTGAACAGACGTTGCCTTCAAAATACGTCCACTTTGAGTAAGCCACAGTACAAATAACATCTGACTTATGACAGCCAAGGGGAAAATACACTGATGCTTATCTTTCAAACGCAGTGCATTTAAGCAAAGTCAAAGCCAGGCTGTTCTTAAGTTAAAGCCAACAAGTTATTTCTTGACAAGAAATGTTTAAGATGTGAAGGTTACATTGAGCAATGACTCGTAGACATCAACTGACATAGAAATGTCATATATCACCAACATGAAATTAATGTTGATAGTTTCCAAATGGAGAAAGCACCTTGTGCAAAAAGAATGAGGTGTATACCTCTGCATGGATACCAGAATATTACATTTAGTATGGATGTACAATCAAAAATCACAATCTGCATATACTGAATGTCCTTTAGAAAAAAAAAAGGAATAAATGTAATTTTTTTCCATTGCATGTTTTTAAATGAATGTATATTGTCTACATTTTTTCCAATATGCTGGATTGCAGGGAACTTATGGTGTCTGTAGATACCCATACTAGTCTTCAAACTGATCGCAGTTTCTCTGTAGAACAAGTTGGATCTTGGGTCAACAACACAACACAAAACAACACTTCCAGGAGGGAGTATCAATCTCCATGTTACCCATAAGCTCTCAGTTTCCTTCCTCTTACCTACATCACTGCAGGAAAGAGTGAGGAAATGAGTTCAGATGGAGGAACCAGTGAGTGCTGAAGGGGACCATGGAGATTCATACACCCTCTGCAGGTGTATGAATCCCAGCAAACTTTCAGAAACAGTTTTGCAGCATTAGAGAGTTTCATGAGCAGAACAGGTGAATATTTACTTAATCTTTTACAGGTAGGCCTTTGATAACTATTTTCATTATGGAGAATAAACTGAGAAAACATAACATGAAAGGCTAACGTTGTTTTCTGACAAACATTTTTGTTAAAGTATAGGAACGTTGCCCCAGGCAGTAATATTACTGTATATTAAAAAAGAATAGCGCACACATGCAAAAGAAATGACTATCAAATATGAAGACAATCCATAAATAAAAATGGGGATTTGGTCCCACCATATGGCCATATTGTGCTCAAGCCCACCACTACGTCAAAGTACCCCATTGTCAGTGGGTCCTACACTATCCATAAAAAAGGATGAATCCAGCCTCTCTAACCCTTGGAGACAACACTCCTTGCTGGGATAGATGTGCTAATGCACTACAAGGGACTACAAGGTAATATTATATGCTGCCTTTGACTTATGGGGTCCGGTTTGGCTCTGACCAACCTAATGTGCCCCAAGCTCTATTTGAAATGTTTAAATTTTCCCTAACCATAGTGCTAATTGCTTATACCATGGTTTGTTGATTAGTTCTGGTAGTCTGTGCCAAAGAGACTTATGAATATGCATGATTCCAGCTTGGTACCATTGGTATTGTTAATGAGTTGGCCTGGCAAGATGATATATTTTCAAGAGCACAGAACTAGAGCATTCTAGAGGAGCTAATTTGTCTTGATTAAAATCTGAGAGAAAGACTTCCAGAGGCAAACCTAGTGGTGATGCTGAAATGGCTGGTACAGAAAAGCAATTTGTCTGGTAAGGGCCTTCATTGATGAACTGTTGCTGTTCTACATTCAAGCATGCACAAGAGCCTTGCTTTATGGAGACTTATTACCTCTCCTGTTGTATGCTGTGGTTCTGTGAGTGTTTGGGTTATGACTGTTTGTTTGTGAGGTGCAAACCGTTATTGCTATCATGCTTAGTATTTACTTTTAGTAGTAGAACAGGCCCATTTATTACCATTACCACTATAGTGACCCATTGCTAAACCAAGCTGTCATTTAATTAGGTAAATCAATAAAATACCCATAAACTCATTCATTAAAATGATGTTAAGGATAATGAATATGAGCAAAGTGCAACAAACCATAGCATCCAACCAGAATTCTTTATGATCTGACTATAATATGATGGGGGTGATTGGTTGTAATAGGTTACTGCACATTGTTTTTTTGTCTTTGCCCTAGTAAATTGAAACGGCCTATTTGACTTTGTAGCAAGGTGAATCAATGCACTGGCCAGCTCAGTCTAAGGTAATGTGAAACTCTCCTGGTAAGATACTGGAAATATAATTAAAGATGATGATGGCAGTGGAATTGATGATGAAGAGTTCATCCAAATTAGGCTGTGATATGTTTGTTGATTGATCCATGCAGCTCTGTTAAAGAGCAATTCAGACATATAACATCTATGCATTCTATGTTTTAATCTATAGTTTTTCAAAAGGATCCAAAAAGAAAACAACAAATAATACTAGTTGTTCATTTCAGGTAAGCAAAGAAGAAAAGAACAGACGCTCAGTCCAGAAATGGTTTCTGTGATGAACATGATGAACATGAAAACATTAATTTATTAAAACAGGTCTTAGCACATCTCAGCATGATACCATTTCAGATCACTGTTTTAAAATTATGTAATGTTAAAATGTTGTTGCGTGATGTTCTAAAGTGCAAACATTCCCAACACAGTATCTCATTATCAAACAGTTGCATTAGCTGGTTGTACAGTAGTTCCACTGGGACAGCTAGCTGCACTGGCCCACACTGTTCATTTTGATATGAATCCAGATAACTGTGCATGAAGTAATATAAAGATTTATCAGTCTCCTGGACCAGTATCTCACTTTTTGGATAACTGAAAGATGACTGGTTAACTTACTTTCTCCCCTCTGAAATACCCAATATCATTCTTGATGACTTTGACATCCCTGGTAATGTTAACAGCCCGGCTTCATCTCAACTTCTCAATGTAACCTAATCTTTTGGGCTAACACAATGGACACACACTTCCATTCACTCCAATGGTAACACTCTTTGTATTTTGTGTAACTTTGCATTACCCCATTTCTGCCCTCCTAGAACCCTCATCAACACCCCCTTTCCTCTCTTTGGTCACAACCTCATCAGTTTCACAGTGTCTTTGTCTTCAACCACCTAACCTTCCAAGCATCATTACTTATAGAAACCTTTACCACTTCAACTATTCACTTCTCTTTTCTGCTACTGGCCACCTTTTGAACAAAATTTCACCCCTGTCCTGTACACCGCTGTCTACAACAATTCACTCTCATCCTCACTGAAAACACTTGCTCCTCTAAGTACATGGAGAGTCAGTCCCGACTGTGACAATCTTGGCAAATTGATGACACCAGAAATCTCAAGAGACATAGCCATTCTCTTGGGAGACTGTGCCATAAAGCCAAATCCCTGCAGGACTTCACTCTATACAAATCTGTCATCCTAAAATATAATTCCTGCTTAAGTGCTTACAAACAAGCCTACTTTCTTATTAATACCTTGTCATCAAGTCCTCTTTAGCTCTTCTCTACCTTTAACTCTCTGCTTTGTCTCCCACCCCCTCCACCCATTAACTCACACACTGGCCCAGAGATTGCAAATCATTTTAGAGGAGGAGGACACCTTTTTGCAAGACACCTCCGCTGCACATTCAACACTTGCCTCTTTTGAAGCGGCTACTACTGAAGAGGTTTCAAAACATTTCTCACATGCCCACCCATAACCAATTGTCCCCTGGATACTGTCCCCTCACAACTACTGCAAACACCCTCTTTTTCTATCCTATGCTCTCTCACTCACATCTTTAATCTCTCCCTATCTGCAACACAGATCACCCCTATACTTGAAAAGTTCTCACTTGACCCCATCAACCTGAACAACTTAAGACCTATCTCCTTGCTCCTATTTACGCTTACTACTAGACCTCTCTGTGGCCTTTGATACTGTTGACCACCCACTGCTTCTCAATAATCTATGCCTCCAAGATTCTGCTCTTTCCTCCTCCTACAGCTTCCAATGCCATCCCTACACCAATGACACCCAAATCTAAATCTCTGCTCCTCACCTCACTATCCTCTTACTAATTTGCTAACTGACATATCAATATAGATGTCACACCACTTCCTAAAATTACATTTTTCTAAAACCAAGCTGGTAGTATCTCCCCCTCTTCCCATGCTCATGCCCTTTCTGACTTTTCCATCAAGAGTAATAATACAACATTCAGTCCCTCCTCTCACACCAGGGTACTAGGTGTAATTCTGGACTCTGACCTGTCCTTTTGGCCCCAAATCGAATCGCTGTTAAAAGCTTGTAGACTTCCCCCCTATAACTTATCTAAAATGTGCCCCTTTTTTACTAATGAAACCACCAATGCTACTCATTCACTCCCTTGTTATCTCTCTCCTTCACTACTGAAAATCCATTTTCATAGGCCTACCTCTCTACCCCCTCTTCAGTCTATCATGAATGCTGCTGCCAGGCTCATCTACCTTACCAACCACTCAGTGTCTGCCATCCCTCTCTGCCAATCCCTCTACTGGTTTCCAACTGCCCAGCTAGTTAAGTTCAGAATACTAACAACATAATACAAAACCATTCAAACTCTGCCCCAAGCTACATCACCAATCTCGTCTTCAAATATTCCCAAACTATCCTCTCCATACCTCCAAAGACTTCCTACTTTCTAGCTCTCTTGTCCCTTCCCCCCATGCTTGTCTCCAGGACTTTTCCATAGCCTTTCCCCTCCTTTGGAATGCTTTACCTCAATCTGTCTGGCTCTTATTCTGGCCACCTTTATGCTATCTCTGAAAGCTCACCTCTTAGGGAAAGCATTTTATGCCCCCAGCTGACAACTGAACTTTAGGGCTCTTTCACACGGTCCGCCTCCGTAGGCGGATCCGTGTTGCTCAGCGGGGATCGATCCGCGATCCCCGCTGAGCTGGCGGATGACAGCTCCGTCTCCGCTTGCAGAGCGGAGAGGGAGGTGTCTCAGCACCCGCTGCCCTCTATGGGGGATCGGATGAGAGCGGACCGCTTGTCCGCTCTCATCAGATCCGCTCCGCTCCGATTACTGAACGGATGGAAAAATAGGGTTTCCATCCGTCCAGATTACAGCACAGGATCGGATGCGGATGGCAGCAGGTCAGCGGAGGTGTCTCCGCTGACATCCGCTGCCCCATAGAGCTGCATGGAGGATCCGATCAGATCCGCCTAAAAAACTGACAGGCGGATCTGATCGGACCGCCCGTGTGAAAGAGCCCTTAAACTCTTCTACTAGCTCATTCTCCACAGGTATTACCTTTTTTCCACTTGCCCCACCCTTTTAGATTAGATGAGCAGGGCCCTCTAAACCCTCTTGAATTGTATTGTATTGTAACTGTAATGTCTCCCTTTAGATTGTAAAGTGCTGCGCAAACTGCTGGCGCTATATGACTTCTGTATTACAATATTATTAATAAAGAGAAGGTAGAGAGACCTTATTTCTGACAATTAAAAAAACTTCAACTGTATGCTCTAATAACCGCTTACCTAACAATTGCTACGCTGTTTTTTGTAAAAAAAAATCTAGAATATTTTTAGACATGCAATGTCTAAATATGTATGTTAGTGCAATAATGTTAATGCTAATTATATTATCAGCACTTGTTAAAATTGTAAAGGTTTGTTTTACATAATATATCTTTTTTATATGTACATGAGAGCAGAGTTTTCTTGTCAAAGCAAATTCAACTATGCTTTATTAAGCTTTCTTTATTTTCTTTGGATCAACTGTGGGTTTAGGGTTCTGACAAGGTCTTCAATGTCTAAATATCTGAAGCACTCTTCTCTCCTCTCTTCTGAAATGTTCCAGCAGCTACAGTTCATGAAGTGCATAAAGAAACTCAGTACCAAAAAATCATATAACAAAATCTCCAGCCCTTTTACCCTAATACCATAATAATAAATAATAAATATTAAAGGGAATATATCCATTATAAATTTATAAGGGGCAATAAATACTCGTAAGTGCACAAAAACAAATATGCATACACAAAAAGTGTGTAGAAAAGTAAAAAATATCTTTAGTGAAATCAATCATATAATTGTGATTTCTTCACTCCAAATTATGTGCTCAACTTTCTCCCAGATCAGTGCTTTTGGGTAACAAATTTGAAACATACTCACCAGTCTTATAACCTTCCCCTCACAGAAAGGTAAAAAAAAAGCTCAATTGATAATCTCTTTGGTTCTCCACAATTCCTTCTTTACATGACAACCAGGTAATAAAGTTTCACTTCTCTTCTCACCAGGTGGATGGATCTATTATAGCATTTCCCAGTAAGTGATAAAAAATAAACCTTATATAGTGTAAACCAATTTAAAAAAAAGTACTTAAATCATAAGCCTTTGAAACAGTCAGTAACTTAATGAAGTGTGTTAGATTGATCCAAAACTAGTAGCTATTTGTTCAATTATTATAGTGCTGTGTGCACTTTCGATACATGAATAGAACACTTTTTATATAGTTTTTATGTAATTTTATTAAATGTATTTACATTTAGGGAAGGCACAGGGGCAAATAATGTGCTGCACACTCTGCACAAAGGCCTTAACTAAGAAAACAAGTCAACTTCCTGTCCTTTAAAAGTATAGGGATGACACTACTGATAGACCCCGGTCCTTCAGAACCTGGGCTTCAACAGCAATGCTGTTGGAGCCAGCACCTGAGAAGCAAGATAATGGATCAGCCCCTGGGGCAGAAAATCCAGACGCCCTCCATCTTGATCCTATGCAGAGCAGATGAGTAGAGAATTATAGAGAGGGAAAGATGTAGATCAGGTTGTACTGAGCCCAATGAGTCAAGAGAACATTCACTGTAAAGAAGCAAGCATCCCTAAACCTGATGACAAATCTGTCTAGTTTGTTGTTGAACTTGGAACTCGAGAAGACCCACATCCAGCATCTCCTACTTGTATCAAAGAACTTGGAAAGCTTTAGTGGAGGGACCATTTTCAATTGCTGACTAATGAGGAAATACGTTTGGCAATTATCCATGCTTGGGATGTGGGCAGCAGACAGGGCTGGAATGCACAGTTATAACCAATTCAGGTCTGCTTTTTGTTGAGCAGCATGCTTTCTAGTGTCTCCTTGATGGTTGATGTAAGCCATCCCCATGGCAGTGTCCAACTGGATTCTGGTTGAGTGACCTGACAACTAAGAGGCCCAGTTTTGAAGGGCCAACCAAACTGAGTTCCAGGATATTGATGGGAAGTCAAGCTAGTGACCAAGTCCCCAGGGCATGCAGGACTCCTAACCAACAAGAATGTTGCAAATCAATGGTCTGGAATGACATGAGATGTATGGTAGGGATAGACTGATTATTGGCAAAGCCGATTATGGGAGGGCCAATATTCACTTTTCCCAATATATCGGTATCGGCCCTGGAACTTGCCAATATTACCGATATTGTCGTGATGTCATTGCGTATGTTGTGCACCGCGCCTCCGCACACTGGGCCTATCCTTCTGCCTTTTTAGGTCACCTCCATCACCTTGGACAGCCTCATCTGGAGTCGGGAGTCTCTCGGGAGTGTATAACACAGCCATACACCCACCCACAGCAGCCCAGTGCCAGCCAGCCACCCACACCCACAGGCCCTGTACCAGCCAGCCACAGGCCCTGTACCAGCCAGCCAGCCAACCACAGGCCCTGTACCAGCCAGCCAAACACCCACAGGCCCTGTACCAGCCAGCCACCCACAGCCCCTGTGCCAGCGTCCCACCCACCCACCACAGGGTGCAAGCCAGCCAGCCACCCACCACCACAGGGTGTCAGCCAGCCAGCCACCCACCACAGGGTGTCAGCCAGCCAGCCAGCCACCCACCACAGGGTGTCAGCCAGCCAGCCACCCACCCACCACAGGGTGTCAGCCAGCCACCCACCACAGGGTGTCAGCCAGCCACCCACCCACCACAGGGTGCCAGCCAGCCATCCACCACAGGGTGCCAGCAAGCCAGCCACCCACCACAGGGTGGCAGCAAGCCAGTCACCCAAACCACCCACCACAGGGTGGCAACAACCCACCCACCACAGGGTGCCAGACAGCCAGCCACCCACCAGGAGGTGGCTGACTGGCTGACTGTAACGCTCCTGCGTTTCATGTATGGTGTGGATTTTCAGCTGCAGAAATATTCCACTTCAGTAGTCATGTAAGAGAGATGCTGAGATACCATTCCCAACCTCAATGACTCATCATGTGTGGAAGGTCTTAATTCAGCTAGTAAATACACACACTCAACAAGCTGGTTCCTAGAGTGACTTTATGTATGTAGTAATACAGTGATGAAGATTTAAGAGACAGGTTGAGTGGAGGTGGTAGGTGACAGACACTTGAAGGTAAGACAGTAGCAGATGGATGCAGGTAGGTTTAGCAATCATGTATGGTAGCAGATGACAGAGTAGCAGGTGGACATACAAGAGAGATCAACCCAGTGCAGGAATAAGTAGCAGTAGTCTTAAGAGCTAGCAATCTAGATATGCAGATGTGATAAATAGTCTTTACTATGCAGAGCTAGATAGTGTAAGCTTAGTATAAGTTTATAGAGGGTTCCCCTGCGGGGTACTTAGCACTAATAGCAATACAGCCGAAGGTTGGTTCAGGAGGAGCGGATGATCCGGAAGCGGGATGCAGGGATCAGCGCAGCGAGGTTCCGTCAGCGAGGTATGCTTGCAAGCACGAAAGCTTCAAGCCAAGTTAGCATCCAGGTAAGGGTGTTTGAACGAACACATGTGAGTGAGAACCAGCGATTTAAATAGCCATCTAGTCCGGCGCTGAGTGATGACAGCTTCAGTCTTAAAGGTGTATGCGCACCTTTCCAAAAGAGAATGGTGGGGCGCATACACTTGTGAAAAGAGTAATTTAGGGTACCAAAGGTACCGGAACATTACACTGACACCCTGTGGTGGTGGGTGGCTGACTTTGGTGGGTGGATGTGCCAGACAGTCAGCCACCCACCACCACAGGGTGTCAGCCAGTCAGTCACCAACCACAGGGTGCCAGCCAGCCAGCCACCCAACACAGGGTGCCAGACAGCCACCCACCTTTCCAAAAGAGAATGGTGGGGCACATACACTTGTGAAAAGAGTAATTTAGGGTACCAAAGGTACCGGAACATTACAATACCCCCCCCCCCTTAAGGCCAGCTCCTGAAGGCCTCTGGAGCTGGTTTGTCTGGGTATCTCGCATGAAAATTGCGGATTAATCTAGGGGCATGTATTTCAGAGGTGTTTAGCCAGGTGTCGTCTTGGGGCCCATAGTTCTTCCATCTAACCAAGTACTGAAGTCTTTTTCTGTAGATACGAGAATCCAGAATCTCTTTTATCTCGTATTCTTCTCCACCTTCAACTTGTACAGGAGGCGGAGGTGGAATATTTGGCCTTATTCCTTGGTCCGAAACATGGGGCTTCAGTAGCGACACATGCAAAATGGGATGGATTTTTAGGTCTATTGGCAATGTAAGCTGTACTGCAGCTTTTCCAATAAGTTTTTTGATTGGGAAAGGTCCCAAGAACAGAGGTCCAAGCTTTTTGCTAGGGATCTTCAGTCTTAAATTTTTTGTTGAGAGCCAAACGAGGTCCCCGATAGTGTACTGTGGAGAAGGTCTTCTGCGAAGATCATAGTACTTCTTTTGTTGACTGTGAGCGTGTGCAATGGTAGTATTTAATAAACCCAGAGAATCCTTTATTTGGGTAAGATAGTCTGAGGCTACTGGGTTGTTTGAAGGAAGGATGCGTGGTGGAAGAATAGAGGGATGAAACCCATAGTTCAAGTAGAACGGACTCTGCTTGGTTGTACTGTGGGTTGCGTTGTTGTAGGCAAATTCTGCCAGAGGGAGGAGATCCACCCAATCATCCTGTAGGTAAGAAGTGTAACAACGTAAATACTGCTCGATGCATTGGTTGACTCTTTCAGTCTGTCCTTTGGTCTGCGGATGGTAAGGAGAAGTGAGCTTCCGCTCGATCCGTAGTATGTGACATAGTTCTTGCCAGAACTTAGAAATAAATTGGGATCCACGGTCAGACAGAAGAGTTTTTGGGATACCATGTAATCTAAAGACATGTTTCATTAGGAGTTCTGCCGTTTGTTTGGACAAAGGTAGTCTGCGAATAGCAATGAAATGTGCCATCTTTGTCAGATGGTCCACTGACACCAAGATGGTATTAAATCCTTTGGAAAGAGGCAATTCTACGATGAAGTCCAAGGACAAAACTTCCCATGGAGTTTGGGGTATTGGTAGACTGCATAGTAGACCGGATGGTCTCGTAGTGTCAATTTTGGACCTGGCACAGACATTGCATGAAGAGACGAATTTTTGTATAGATGTTTTCATGTCAGGCCACCAGAATTGCCGGGAAATCAAATTAAGAGTCTTTGTCATACCCATATGTCCTGCCATAGGCACATCATGAGATAATTCCAAGATCTTGGTGCGTAGGGTAGGTGGTATGTAAAGTTTGTCGTTGTAGTAGAGGAAGCCTTCTGCATCAGTATTTAGTTGTGGTGGGGGTGAATCCAAACTTATACCATGCAAAACCTCTTCCTTCAAGGAACGGACAACTCCAATAATGCGTTTGTGAGGTATTATAGGAACGGAAGGGATTTCAAAGTAGTTTTCTTCAGTTAGTCGTGATAGTGCATCCGCCTTTTTGTTCTTATCTGCAGGTGTGTAAGTCACTAGGAAGTTAAACCTTAGAAAGAATAGTGACCATCGTACCTGTCGGTGCGAGAGAGTTTTGCTAGTCTGAAGATATTGGAGGTTTTTATGGTCCGTGTATATAATTATTGGTAATTGGGTGCCTTCGAGTAAATGTCGCCAATTCTCCAGAGCCAATTTTATAGCAAGCAGTTCCTTTTCACCTACGGGGTAATTTATCTCGGGACTGCTTAGGGTTTAGAAAAAAAGGCGACTGGATGAAGTGGTGAAGTGTGGGTTGGTCGTTGGGAGAGTATTGCTCCTACTGCCATGTTTGACGCATCTACCTCCAGAATGTATTGGAGGGATGGGTCTGGATGGCGTAATATGGGAGCGGAAGTAAACCTTGTCTTTAACAAGTGAAAAGCTTTATTGGCTTCTTCTGACCATTTGAATGTTTTTTTTATGCTAGTGAGCTGTGTGAGGGGTCTCACAATAGCAGAAAAGTTTTTAATGAACTTCCTGTAGAAATTTGAAAATCCCAGGAATCGCTGTAGCGCCTTGCGTGTGGTTGGTGTAGGCCAATCCTGAATGCAGGATATTTTACTCATGTCCATCTCGATTCCTGTTTTGGATATGATGTAGCCTAGAAAGAGTACCTCGTCTTTATGAAACAAGCATTTCTTCAGTTTCATATAAAGGTTATGTGCAAGCAATCTCGATAGTACAAGTCTTACATGTCTTATGTGTTCAGACAGGGATCGTGAATATATAAGTATATCGTCCAGATATACCACAACACAGACATCTAGTAAGTCTTTAAAAATATTGTTTATAAATCGTTGGAAAACTGCAGGGGCGTTGCATAGCCCGAATGGCATCACAAGATATTCGAACAATCCGTATCTGGTTCTGAATGCAGTCTTCCACTCGTGTCCATCACGGATTCAAATGAGATTGTATGCTCCTTTCAGGTCCAATTTTGAAAAATAGGTAGCTCCACGCACCTGCTCAATGAGCTCAGGGATAAGCGGTAGAGGATAGCGATCTTTTATTGTGATAGCATTCAATTTCCTGTAGTCGATGATAGGTCTGAGACTTGAGTCCTTATTGCGAACAAAAAAGAGTCCTGCTGCTGTGGAAGAAGTGGAAGGTCTAATAAAACCTTTTTCCAAATTCTCATCCAAATAGGTTTTGAGATGGGAAAGTTCATCCTGTGAAAGAGGATAAACATGACCGAACGGCAATTTGCTATTTGGGAGTAGATCAATGCTACAATCATAGTCTCGATGAGGAGGTAATGCTTGAGCATTTTTCTCAAGAAAAACCTCAGAAAGATCCTGATAACATAGTGGTGCAATCTCATCTGTCACCATAGACAGAATCTTCCCGGAAGACGGGAGGTTACACGTATCCTCGCAATAGCAAGAGAGGAAGGCCAAGGACCGTTCCTTCCAATCTATGGTTGGTTGGTGTGTGTGTAACCAGGGAAGTACCAACACAATGGGAAAGTGGGGTGAAGGTATTAAATCGAAGGTAGTAGTCTCCCTATGAGACTCGTTAATAGTAACTAGAAGTGCTTGTGTCTGATCGGTGATCGGACCAGAGGATAACGGAACACCGGTAATAAGACTTACTGATACAGGTTTAAGTTTAGAAATAATAGGAATTTTATTTGAAGCAGCAAAACATATATCAATATAATTTCCACAAGATCCTGTGTCAATCATGGCCTTAGTAGTAATCCTGTTCTGGTCCCACTGTAATGTCAAACAAACAAAAATGTAAGGGTTAGTAAATGAAGTTGTCAATCCCCCTAGGAGGACATGTGAACACTCACCCTTCTTTTTGTTGACTAGGGGACAGACATTTATCTTGTGATCCGGGGATGCACAGTACAAGCAGAGATTTTCATATCGTCTTTTGGCTTTTTCCATAGTTGATAGCGGTGGGCGTATGGTTCCTACCTCCATAGGAACGGGGTTAACGGCCGGAATCCGAGAGGAAACGGATAATGGCATTCCCATTTTCTCAGCCTTTCTTTCTCGTAGTCTTCTATCTATGGTAATACTGAGTTGTATTAATGCATCCAGGGTTTTTGGTAGATCCGCTCGGGCGAGCTCGTCCTTAACGGCTTCTGATAGGCCAAGCCTAAATTGGGTTTTCAGAGATGCATCATTCCATTCTGAATCAAGGGTCTATCTCTTGAATTCCGCGACAAAGTCTTCTACTGGCCTCCTTCCTTGTTTCAAGGATCTTAATTGAAGATCGGCAGTACTCTGCCTATTGGGGTCATCATATAGGCTAGTGAGTTCTGCTAGGAACAAGGCATAGGAGTTGAGAAGCTGGTCGTTTTTCTCAAAAAGAGAGTCTGCCCAGGCTCGAGGATCGCCTGTTAGGTAAGAAATAATAGTACAAACCTTAATGTGATCAGTAAGGTAGGTACGAGGTTTTAGCAAAAAAAGTAACTCACATGCGTTTTTAAATTCGCAAAATTTTTTGCGATCGCCTGTATATACCAAAGGGGGATTTATCTTGGGTTCAGGGGACTGAGCAGAGGTAAGTTGTGTCATTCTAATTACCTGCTGCGACAGAGCCTGATTGTCTTCCTTTAATTCAGCAAGTGCGTGTATTAACGCAGTTACTTGCTGTTTTAATTGTGTCACCTGAGTGGTTATTTCTGCTGAATCCATTTGTGGGTTCGTTCAATCTGTAACGCTCCTGCGTTTCATGTATGGTGTGGATTTTCAGCTGCAGAAATATTCCACTTCAGTAGTCATGTAAGAGAGATGCTGAGATACCATTCCCAACCTCAATGACTCATCATGTGTGGAAGGTCTTAATTCAGCTAGTAAATACACACACTCAACAAGCTGGTTCCTAGAGTGACTTTATGTATGTAGTAACACAGTGATGAAGATTTAAGAGACAGGTTGAGTGGAGGTGGTAGGTGACAGACACTTGAAGGTAAGACAGTAGCAGATGGATGCAGGTAGGTTTAGCAATCATGTATGGTAGCAGATGACAGAGTAGCAGGTGGACATACAAGAGAGATCAACCCAGTGCAGGGATAAGTAGCAGTAGTCTTAAGAGCTAGCAATCTAGATATGCAGATGTGATAAATAGTCTTTACTATGCAGAGCTAGATAGTGTAAGCTTAGTATAAGTTTATAGAGGGTTCCCCTGCGGGGTACTTAGCACTAATAGCAATACAGCCGAAGGTTGGTTCAGGAGGAGCGGATGATCTGGAAGCGGGATGCAGGGATCAGCGCAGCGAGGTTTCGTCAGCGAGGTATGCTTGCAAGCACGAAAGCTTCAAGCCAAGTTAGCATCCAGGTAAGGGTGTTTGAACGAACACATGTGAGTGAGAACCGGCGATTTAAATAGCCATCTAGTCCGGCGCTGAGTGATGACAGCTTCAGTCTTAAAGGTGTATGCGCACCTTTCCAAAAGAGAATGGTGGGGCGCATACACTTGTGAAAAGAGTAATTTAGGGTACCAAAGGTACCGGAACATTACACTGACACCCTGTGGTGGTGGGTGGCTGACTTTGGTGGGTGGATGTGCCAGACAGTCAGCCACCCACCACCACAGGGTGTCAGCCAGTCAGTCACCAACCACAGGGTGCCAGCCAGCCAGCCACCCAACACAGGGTGCCAGCCAGCCAGACAGCCACCCACTACAGGGTGCAAGCCAGCCACCACAGGGTGCCAGCCAGCCATTTTGTTTAAGCCTGTATTAGTGTCTGACTCTTTCTTGTTTTTAATGGAGATGGATGGAGATAGAAAAATTAAAAGTGTGGTCTGGGACTATTTCTCTTCTCCATCTCCAGGAAAATCAGCAGCACTGTGCAACACTTGCAAGAACAATGTGAGCATGAGATCAATAACTGCAAAAAAATCAAAAATACGTCTAATTGGGCCCATCTAAGAGTTCATCATGTTGAATTGTACAATGCAGCACAGAAAAAACAAAATGAGCCAACCATCCACCACAGGGTGCCAGACAGCCAGCCACCCACCCACCACAGGGTGCTAGCCAGCCACCCACCACCATAGGGTGCCAGCAACCCACCCACCACAGGTGCCAGACAGCCAGCCACCCACCACAGGGTGCCAGACAGCCAGCCACCCACCACAGGGTGCCAGACAGCTATCTGGAAGAGCAGGCTGCTGCAAAAAGAGAAAAATGTCCAAAAAGACAACAGGCAGAAAATAAACTTCATCATGGTCAAATAGATGCCATGTTCAGTGTTTTATTGGGGCCTCATGCAGAGGGTTCTTCTGAATCTTTAATAATGACCCTGGATGATGAACTTCATCTCTATTTGAAGGAATTGACAGAAGAAGTGTTGATCCTCTTGAGTGGTGGAAAGAAAATGAGGCACACTACAAAAGACTTGCTTCTCATGCTAGAAGATACCTTTCTGCTCCTCCTTCCTCTATACCAAGTGAGCGTGTTTTTAGTGAAGTGGCAGCAATATATGAAAAAATCAGAAGCCCTTTAACTGGTGAACATGCTGAAATGTTATGCTTTCTGCACTATAGTGTTGTTCTACTTAACTGGGAGTACTGAAATTGAGCAGTACTAGTGTCCAGTCCACTGTCTTTGGCAATGCGGCTACTAGATTTAATCACTGCAGACAGTGAGTGCACTACTGCAGCAGTTTATGTAAACTTTGTTTTGGGAAGCCTTTAGTTATTATTTTCACAGCACTTTATTTTTCACAGTTGTCTACAGTTGTCTACTTCTAGGACTCGTTCGTTCACATGATGTGAAAGTGAGGTGACTGCAAGTGAAAGCTGTGCGGTTTTCCTATCAGTTTTCATCCAGGTAAGGTGTGAAGAACGAGCCTTTAATGTTAAAAATGTTAATAAACAAACATTAACATGTTCAGTACCAGATTTGTGTAAAAAAATTGTCTTTATTTTGCAAAACTTTAAATGTACAAAATATCGGCGCATACTTTGTAACCAAAATATCAGTATCGGCCCTCAAAAAATCAGTCTATCCGTAGTGTTCGGTGCTGCCTCCAAGAGGGTCACGATCAGGCCAAAAACTCTGATGCAGGCACAAATTGAGGGCTGGCTCTGGGACTGAAGAGTCTGGGCGCATAGGTGGAAAAAACAGGAGTTGGTCCTGAGGCAGTAGAGTCATGGACAGGGTTGTACCCAATATCAGGCCTAGGTACTCCAAGTGATGAGTTGGGTACAGCGAAAATTTCTGGAGATTGAGGATCCATCTGAATGTCTGCAAAGTCCACACTGTCCGTTGGACATTGATTGATGAGGTTTGGGTGGACTAGTCCTTTAACAGGAGGTTTCCCAGGTATCCCACAATGTTGATATCTCAAGAGCAAAGCAAGGCTAGGACTGGGTAATGCACCTTGGTGAAGATTCAGGGTGTTGTGGATAGGTCAAAGGGAAAGGAAACAAACTGATAATGTTGTTTGCCCACAGCAAAAATGCAGAAAGCCTTGATAAGGTGGAAATATGGGGATGTGTAAGTAAGCATTTCTGATGTCCACGAAGGCCATAAGGTTTCCTGGTAAAAGAGGACAATGACCAACCTGGCAGATTCCATGCAGAACTTTTGGCCCAGCTGCAATATGTTAAGAGTATTCAGATCCAGAATGGGGCAAGTGTCTCCATTTAGCTTGGGAACAGTGAGCAGGCCTAAGCAGAAACCCTGGAACTATTTCTCATCTGAAACAGAGGTAGCAACATGTAGATCTATCTGGGGTTTGGGTATGTCCCCCAAGTCTCTGTGATCTAGAAAGCTGCAAAAGGATAGCCAAAGATGCTGTAGCATAGCTTAAAGTAGCTGGTAGGAATCTCAAAGAAAAGGTAAGCATTGTAAAAAGGCATACTTCTCAAGAGAGAAGATGTCCATCACGTAAGGACACTTTCAAAAATCTCAGGCTTGCTGGGAGTGGCAGGGGTTATACAAGAGATGTCCCTGCAGCTTTTTTATTGGCCTGTGTCCAATCACCTGAAGGTAGCTGCATAATATCCGTAGTTAAGACTACAGATCCTGTGTCTTGTACGGTTTTAAGAAATAGACTTTTCCATGTACTGTATTTATTGCATTTTTGTCTTTTGGCTAAACTCAATGCTTTTCATACTCTTAAAACCAGTGCAAAACATCTGGGAACACACAAAATGAGGCTGGGCAGAGAATATAAGCATGTGGGGCATAGACAGTAAATTGATGAACGGAGAATCAAAGCTTAACATATTGGTTAGGTCATGGTGTCATAGGTAGAGGACAAGACTGCATGAGGTGGGGGATTTCTTGCACCCCAAATCTTTTTAAATAAATTAAAGTGGCCGCTAGTCTCAAAGATAAGTTTAGAGAGGGGGAGATTCATACTGACTGCTTGTATCCAGAAGGAGATTAAATGGGATACAGAAGCCTCCATTACAGTAGGACATTTGTTTTAGATAAAATAAATACGGAAATAGTTTTCCGAGCAGTAAATTACTTAAAAGGAAGTATGCAATAAAATTGATAATTTGACGACAAAAAAAATTCACATATGCTATATATCTGCTTTGCCATACGGCATGGAAGAAGTCTTAGCATAATTTATAGCATACTGTAGGTCAGACATGGCAAATCCCAGAGATTTTAATCTAACCTGGATGTTGAATATTTGATGAAGGACTTTCATTTAAATAACCCTGTTTCTCAAGGAGATCAGTGGCTGGATAAAAGTTGTATCAAATTATTGCCATCTATCCTCAGTCAATGTAGGAATCATGGCCTCCCATGATTCCTATTGTGCATTGTGGAGCCTATCCTGTTTGCTATCCAGTACAAATTAATACCTAAAAAAACAAGAAAGGAATCTTGACTTACTGTATGTGCAAGGCCTAACTGTGCATGAGTAGTATGTTTTGGTTATATGTAAGAAAATCTATGGAAGGAGGAAGAGGGTTCTCACATAATTGTATCAGGTCCTGGAATTGTCCCTCATGATATAGATCACAAAGACATTTTATCCTTCTGTTAATCTAGTATGTAAAATAAGTGTCTTTCAGGAAGTGAGGCTGTGATACATTTTACCATATAGGATTCTTTAGTGATTTTGTCCTAGTTCCCATTTGGATGAAACTGTTGTGCGTGAAAGAGAATCCAAAGAGAATTATTGATAAAGCCTGTGCATCTTATCCTGTACAGATGCATCTAAAAAAATTAGAATCAGGGCATGTGCAGAGCTCCCGGAGATGTCCGCCTAATCCGGAGCTCCGTCCTGCTTTGACCATCCACCCCAGACGGCAGCAATCTGTCTGAGCCATCCCGCTCCCTTCCGCTCCCCAACGACAGAAGAGAGACCCAGGAACCTCTCCATGTCGGGGGTGCTCAGAGGAACTTATCCTGTTTGTTAGGCGCCAATCCCCAGACCCCAGGGGACTCCAAGATGGTGCCCGGAAAGCACCACGAGGCTGAAGCAGAGGGAAAGGACATGGATGCTGGCACTGAGCCTTCTCCACACTCAGCTACCATAATGGGATTGCCAGCAGTGAGTACACACAGTATTCCAATCCCCTCACCAGCCTCCAGAATCCCTATTAGAGAGGAAACTTTGAGCTCTCATCACTCATGGCCACTTTCTCTAAGATGCTCACCAGGGGCCTTGCACAAACAGCCACACAAATTATCACCACTATCCTGGCTGACCTCCATAATTTGGGTGCCAGAATAGAGGTCATCGAACAAAAAGTGGAACATACGATTGCCAAAGCAAATCAAAATATGGCCCGCATTCACGATCTGCAGGACCAGCTGGAGTCTGCACTCGGGAAAATTGATGACCTGGAAAATAGAACCAGGCATCTCAATTTTGGAATCAGAAGTCTCCCGGAATCCATTAAAGATGTACATTAGGCAGTCCGCTCCCTGATCAAGGACCTGATACTAGACATTCCAGAACATCGCCTGGACCTGGACAGAGCACACAGAGCATTGCAACCACCGCTCTCTGATGGCCTAACCAGGATCATTATTGTGAAACCACACTTTTATAGAGTGAATGAAGACGTTATGTGGAGATCTAGAGAGGCCGAACAACTCTCTGTTCAGGGGCACCCTGTTCAGGTGTTTGCTGACTTATCCCCTACCACAACAGGGATACCGCTCCCTTAAACCTCTACTGCTTATCCTGTTTCAGAAGGCTATCAAGTATTGGTGGTTGCTTCCCTTCAAGCTAAGTTTCCCATTCCGAAACAAAACATTTGCTTTTACTTTAATTCATGATGGCGAACGTCTACTTCGGTATCTGGGCCTCATTTCTCAGGACTCTGCTTCTTCAGATTCCCGTAAAACCCCACGATCTTCCAAGCCCTCTCCTTCACCAAGCCCTTTCACTCCAGTAAGGAAAAAGCAGCAACCCAAGATGTCCAAGGACTCTCGCCCTCCTTGATTTCATTCCTTACCCACCTGGAAATCTATTATTCACCTTCTACATGTCTTTTCTGTTGGTTTGATATTTTTTACTGTGACCATCTAGGACTGATGAGTCTTTATAAAGTACTTTTTTCCTCTCATTACGGTTGTTTATATTTCGGTTCATATTTTACAATGTTATTGTTCATTATGGTGCCTAGTGTTAAGGAGAACATGAGGGGTTCCCCCCTCTTCCCCCCTTTTGGAGTTTTCCGGCTGGGGACCTTTTCACATTTGGGGTCTCTACTCCCTGAAGGTTAGTATGAGCCTCTAGGGATTTGTTTTTTGTTTGGGGTCTAGGCCGGAGTGGATTTCTTGCTCCTCCATCTGCCTTAATGTTTGGACCCATCCTTTATATCGAGACAGACTCTAGTCTGCCAAATCAGTTAAGTTCTCTATGGTTTTTTGCCCTTGTGGGAACTGGCAGGCCTGCTCCCACTCCTCCAGGGCTGGGGATATCCATTTAGTTCTCTACGGTTCCCTTTTGTTTTCCTTCTCTTTTTTCCAAATTGTTCTATTTCACAATTCTATTCTTTCTTTTCCAGACACTGAGGTAATCCCATGAATACTAGTATTCTGATCTCTGCTACCCAGGCTTACTAAATGTTTTGCCTGATGGGTCCCTCCTCACTTCTGAGGGTAAGTTTCTGCTATGTTATGTGCTTCACCTTCTCTCTGATCCATGATCCTGACTGACACTTCCACGGTCTCCCTTTGACTAGCTTCTCGCAACGTCCAGGGATTAAATTCCCTGATGAAACATCATGAGCTGTTTCAAATCTACCATTCCCAACGCTTAGATATTCTTTTCCCTTCAAGAGATACACTTACTTAAACAATATAACCCTTTCATGTATCCATCATAAATACCCACAGTTCTACCTCTTTAATGCGGAGGATAAAACTAAAGGGGTAAGGATATTCTTTTCCAGAAACATCTCCTTTACCCTGTCAAAAGACATTAAAGACTCTAAAGGTCGATTTCTCCTCCTTGCAGGTTCCATTGACAGTTCGACCTTCACTTTTGTGTCCTACTATGCTCCTAGTACAATGGTTGGTGAATAGTGCTGCGCTGCCTATTGGGTGATGTAGTGAATCATCACAAAAAGTGCGGTGACCCAAAAAAACTATTTGGAAACTAAAGAGATGCTCATATTCCTATATAAAATAATAATAATACATCTTGCTGAAATGCAATAAAAGTGCACAAAAATCACATATAAATTCTGCCAAAGTGCACTGTGCAGTTAGATAATTACAAAAGTGTAAATGCTGATAGAATAAAAATAATCACAGACACTCCCAGATGTTGTCTAAAAATAATAAATACATATACAAAAAATGGTCCTTAAATATCCAAGGTGTATCCCTTCAGCATTAATATTGAGTGTTCATTGTATAATTATTTTCTTCATCCAAGTAACACCACTGTGCTCTCTAGCTTCTCACCTGAATATTGCTTAAAATAAGCATGTAGTATTATATCCCCATTCGACTTGCTGTATATCCTGTTCACCACTAGATGTCCTCTGTGCTTTTCCCCAATGTTCTATTTGCTATGTGGGTAATGGGTACTCTCAGGAGCTTCTAGAGGTCCTCTCACCTTGTAGTGCAGAGTGGGGATATATAAAGGTGAAGTATGTTAAAAAGATTTATTGAAAAAAAGCAGCTTTGACTCACATGTTTGCACATTTCATTGTCTATGTTGCTTCCGGTAACCTCTGCTCGTGCCCTATGTGTTACGTCCCACCTACGTGACTTCTTCAGGGGATAATGGAGGATGTGCTTGGTCACCTTATCTATCCTAAAGATAAGTGGCGGCGGCCGTTTTAAACAAGCCCAATGTGTGTGATATGGTCTATGTTGACGCCCTTTTCCAATAGCCCAAAAAACAGTTTCCATATCATCGCCATTTTTTGTGTGTCTTTTATATAAGTGTGTTTGTCAGCTATTATCTTGTAGTCTTTCATTAGTTTTACTGGTTTCCTGGGAGCTCTATATATAGCACTATGTGTATAGATCTAATGTAATTGGGGCTAACTCCACACTACAGTGATGTTTAAGGATACCGAGAGGGACATAGATACAATGAAAGCACTCCATTTAAATATCATATTAAATACATTACATTAGAAATACATAAAAAACATAGACACCATTAAAATTACACTTTGTATAAACAAAACTATTCTGCTTTATATAAGTACTAATAATAGCAAAAGTATTACAATAAAATAGAATAAAAATAAAGTATGCTAATTAAAACACCATGTGTAATGAATTGAGTAAGGAGTAATTGTATACTAAGTACAGACAGGTCCTATTATGTGGAAGATGTAATAAAGATATATGGACCCCACTCCTTACCCAATTCATTAGACGTGGTGTTTTAATTAGCATAATTGAGTCAAAGCTGCTTTATTTCAATAAATCTTTTTAACATACTACACCATGAGAATATCCTTTGTATATATCCACTCTGCACTACATGGCGAGAGGACCTCTAGAAGCTCCTAAGAGTACCCATTACCAACATGGATGAAGAAAATAATTATACAATGAACACTCAATACTAATGGTAAAGGGATACACCTTGGATATATTCTAAGGACTTTTTTTTGTATATGTCTTTATTATTTTTAGACAACATATGGGTGTCAAAAAAGGGGGGGGGGAAGAGGTATCTGTAAATGTGGTGAAGACAAGACGCTTCAGAAACCACTTCACAGACCCCAACCAAAAAGTTGATCAGATATAGACTCCAAAAGATACACTGTGAAAGCTGAGTTACAATGAAAAAATTATCTGGGTTTTATTAAAGCACTTGTGCCTGGTGAGAAGATAAAGAACATACATGGACAAAATACACATTAAAATAATAAAAACATGTACATACAGTGGATGGTATCACAAAACAGACCAGAATGATGAAATAATAAATTGGTGGTGCAGGTTCTGATGGTGGACTATAGAGTAAAAAGCCACATCCAATAAACTACTTATATATTTCCTGCCGTGTTCCTAAATAGGAACTCCATAAAGTTCAAAATGACAGGATAATTGTATAGTATGATGGGTGTGTGGTCACCAATGAAGGATGGATCAAATGAGTGGAACCGAGGGAAAACCTCTTCAATAGATATTGATCCAGACGGTGGGAATACAGGTGGTTTTGCCAGTTACTGCTGTATAAGGAGTTAATACTGACTGGAAGATGTAGACTCCAAACAATGATTTCGTCCAACCAAGACAGAACCGATGCAATAGCAATAGGTGAAAGATTCCTCTGTGTAAGTATACCAGTGCCTATCGGGCGGTTACTGGTCGGCCAAACAGTTAGGATGTTATGTACCCCACGGGTGATGGGGAAGTGGACAAAGAAGTCCTTCATGCCGGCAGACAGAGGAGTATGAACACCTTAAAGTAAGTAGAAAAAGTCTGTACCTCCGTGTGTAGCGTAGCGGTGACCCGGCAGCTTGTAGAGGCTTCCAGCAGTGTGGTCCCATTCAGCGCTTGCTCAAGCCGAGGCTGCAAGTGGTGACGGACAGGTCCGTGACGGACGGTCTTACGTCACATCCGATGTCGGCGAGCAGCGTACCAGGGGAGCCGTAACTAAGCGGGAGCACTGTGGGTCACATACACACAGGATGGAGGTTGGTCGTGATGAGAGATCCAACTGAAGAATCTGACGCGTTTCACCGAATCATGTCGGTTTCATCGGAGCTAGTTAGGAAGGAGTAATGGATTCCCTTTTATAGTGGTTTATAATTAATTGATCTGATTCAGATGAATCTAATCAGCCGGTGATTGGCAGGATGTGTTAACGGCTCCTGACCACAAGATGTCAGTATGTAGTTTAAATAATAAAAGGGAAGCCAAAGTAACTCCAAACAACATTCCTTGTACAAAAAACATCTCCATGGCGACTGCATTTGGGCTATGCTAAATATACACATTGCTCTTTAGAGATACATTAATAAAGATAAGAGCTATAGAACAATGCAGCCGCAACATGTTGATGTAAAGTTATAAAAGTAAATAAAAAGTAGAGGTCTCTTAGAGCCACATATGGTCATATTAGTAGAGAAATACTTTGAAGAAAGAAGAAAAAATATATACAGGTATGCATTATAAATCAAACCAAGAGATTATGGGGTCCGCAGGGTACCCGGTGCCACAAACTAAAACATAGTCAATATTATACAGTGATGCGGAACGGTTAGTAGAAATATAGTATTATTCTATATATCCCTGGCTCCCCATAATAAGGGGAGGGCTAAGTGTATTATAAGTCAAGGTGCAATAATACCCACCCGTTTATTCGCATCGTTAGTTGTGGTCGAGTTAAGTAGAAGACTTAGAGGAGTATATAGGGAATGCAGATCAAGATTTAAAAGGGGGGGCAAAGAATAATAAAGGTGATTGGTAAATTAGCACAATAATATGTGTGGAGTGACAAAGGAGATGTAGATGGCGAGAGTATCGTCTAAGAGGTCAAAAATGGCCTCAGACTGAACTCGACATTCAGCCCTACAGGGGCCAAAGAGCCCATTTTGAATATCCAGAGTTTTTCTTTCTGGAGTAGCACAGTGTCGAAGTCACCACATCTAGCTGGGAGTTTTAACGCATAGATCCCCCGGAATAATAGTCCATCGGGGTTCGCACTGTGGTACTCCAGGAAGTGCAGTGGTATCGTCTTATTATCAATCTTATTCCTGATGTCTGACAGATGCTCCAAAATCCTGATCCTAAGCTGTCGTTTCGTCTTCCCAATGTAGGATTTATTACAGGGACATATGATTTGGTAGATCACCCTTTCGGTTTGACAGTTAATAAAACTGTTAATGGTGAACTCCTGACTCATATCGCAGCTAAAGAACGTTTTGGAGTTTATTGCTTGTTTGCAAATAGAACATTTTCCGCATGCGAACGTCCCCTTAACTGGGGGTAAAGAAGTTAACCAAGTTCGCGGAGTTTTAGTACGTACGAACTCTGAATGAACTAAGGTGTCTTTGAGATTTTTGGCACGTTTGGCAGTAATCAGAGGACGAGGGCCTACTACTTTTTCAATAAGAGGTGATATAGTTAGAACCTGCCAATGTTTGGTGATCACCTCACAAACCTGGTTCCATTGAGAGCCATATCGAGTGATGATCCTGGGGTAGATTTGTTTAGCTGGACCTGGCAGAGCTAAAGAGTCATCTTTCTTGCTGAGTAGCTCTGACCTCTGCCTTGGTCCCACTTTTTTACGGGCCCGTTTAAGGATATTGTGGGAATAGCCACGTTCGTTGAACCGTCTGTGGAGGTCCCTAGCTTCGATTTGGTAATCGGCCTCTTCCATGCAATTCCGCTTAAGGCGGAGGAACTGGCCCACGGGGATACCGTTGATTAGGGAGCGTGGATGGTGGCTTTGCGCCAGGAGCAACGTGTTGGCCGACGTGGCCTTGCGAAACTTGGTCGTTTTTAAAGTGGAGCCCATGCGAGAGATCAAGAGGTCCAGGAAGGGTAAGTTGTTGGCCGTCGCTGTATAGGTCAATTTAATATTTCTATTGTTGCAGTTCAAAGCCTCAACAAATGTCTCCAGTTCCCTCATGGTCCCTCCCCAGAGGAGCAGTACATTGTCGATGTACCTCAGCCATAAGAGGGAATGGCCGAGGTACATCGGGGATGGATATACTTCCTGCTCCTCCCAGAGGCCCAGGTGGAGGCAGGCGTAGGCCGGGGCCCACAGTGCTCCCATGGATGTGCCCCTGGTCTGTTGGAAGAAGGAAGAAAGAAACTGGAAACAGTTGTTTTCAAGCATGAACTGCAACAATTCGATGACAAACTCGTTATGAGCTCCCAAGTTAGGGAATTTGCGTTGCAGGAAATGATGTACTGCGTCTAGGCCACACTGATGGGGTATTAAGGTATATAGGCCCTCAACATCAATGCCTACCAGTATGGCCTCGGGGGGGACGGTGATGTCCGCTATTTTACCAAGAACATCCCTGGTATCCTGCACGTAAGAGGGGAGTTCGAATACCATCTCCTTGGTCAAGGCATCCACAAACTTGCCAACCTTCTCTAGGGGACCACCGACGGCCGAAACAATCGGCCGCCCTGGTGGGTGGGTCACCGATTTGTGCAATTTTGGGATAATATAGAAGGTTGGCACATTATAGGTCTTGACAAGGAGATGATCGGCCTCTTTTTTGCATATCAGGTTAACTTCCTTCGCCAAAGTAATTTTATCATTAAGTGCAGCGACAAGGGAGGGGAAAGGGTTATTTTTAAGTTTAGTATAAGTATTCACGTCATTTAATTGACGCAGTACTTCCCTTTCATAATATTCTTCGTCAAGTAGAACAACATTACCGCCCTTGTCGCTGCACCTAATTACCAAATTGGGCGCCGTCTCCAATTCTCTAAGAGCCTGTCTTTCCAATTTGGTAAGATTATCTCCTTTCTTTCTGTCCCCCCAATCAATTTTCCTCAAATCATTTTGTATTAAATCTAAAAAGATTTTAATATTTTTGTATTTAGAGAATGGGGGCATTTTAGTAGAGCGGATGCGAATGTTGGCATCACGTCTAATCGTATGGGGATCATCGGATTCCCCATCTGATGTATTGTTCTCCAGGAGGAGCGAAGTAAGGGCCTCCAAAGCCTCATTATCTTGTTCGGTGAGTGGTAGGTCCTGATTGGCCTCAGTATTGGACACCGTATGCCACATTTGAAAAATGACCCGTCTTAGGAATAAATTGATATCCTTAAATACTTCGAATTCGCACATGGCAGATGTGGGAGAGAACGAAAGCCCCTTACTCAAAAGATCAATATGGCGTTTTTCCAAATTGAATTTGGAAAGATTAACAACCTTAAGATCTATGTTTGGCTGATCTAACGCTGTTGTCTCTGGCTGGAGCGTGTGGCTCTGGGCGGTGCTGTTTTTGATTGTGTTTGTTTGTTTTTTATTTTTTGGTTGGACCTCTCTCTGTGTGTTAATTGAGGGTTGTCTAGTTGTTGCGCTGAGCCCCCACTGTCGTCCTCCTCTGTCCCTGGTAATAAAAAAGAGACAGATTTGTCATCTGTATCACTGCCTGAAGAATATCCCCTGAATTTGCTATGTTGTCTCCTTTGTCTTTGATTACCACGAGATCTGCTCCTACTCCTCACAAGTGTAGGGTCAAATAAATCCTCACGTTCACAATCTGCTAAGTTCTGCCTAAATTTGTGTTGTTTTGTCGTTTTTAGATTTTTTTGAGTTCTTTCGACTTCTTTTTTAAGGGACTCGTTAAGCTTTATGAATTCCTCCTTCTCCTGATAGGGTTCTAAGGCTGATGAGCTCTTAACTAATTCTGCCTGTAGCTGAGCGGCCATTTATCCTCTATTTTTCATGATATTTCTCAAGAGGCCTTTATAGGAACCCACCCCTGCTTTTTCAAACATATGGGTGTGTCTGTGATTATTTTGTATCTATCAGCATTTACACTTTTGTGATGATCTAACTGCACGGTGCACTTTGGCGGATTTTATATGTGATTTTTTTGCACTTTTATTGCATTTTAGTAAGATGTATTATTATTATTTTATATAGGAATATGAGCATCTCTTTGTTTTCAAATAGTTATTTTGAGTCACTGCACTTTGAATAATAATTCCCTACATCACCCAATAGGCAATGTAGCACTTTTCACCAACCATTTTACTCTTTACTTAATAGCTGTGGATAAGCTACAGAGTGCTAGCAGCAACCATAGCTCTTGTTTATTGGAATACATGTATATTGATAGCATGAGAGTAACACACCATGTACACATTTTACTTACTTTATCCCACTCACTCTAGCAGCAATCGTGGATATTTTTACATTTGTTGAACAAAGAAAAATCTGTTTAGATGAAGTATTTAATGTAGAAAATCCCAAGAAAATTTGAGATATAGAGAGCCTCATGAGAAAATTAGGCCATAACATGGAGAAAAAGGTTAGTTTATGGTGGGATGTCACCACTTTTGAAAGATATATCAGAGTGAACTTAGTGCCCAGGAGGCTAAGATGGGAAGTCCTCCTGAATGATGGCCTTACAGACCAAGAGTCAATAGACATATGGTTTAATTTCTTTAATGATAAAGGTGTAGAACTACTGAGATTACTCCGGAAAAGGAAACAGAAAAATATGAGGAAAATAGACCAACAGATTGGAGAACTTAAGGAACAATTGGATATTTATAAAGAAAAAGCTGAATTTGCAGCCCTCACAACACAATTAAACAAAGACCTAATGAAAAAAGATTGAGAAGTACAACAAAGAAAAGGAAAAAAGTATATAGATATTAATGACTACAAGACAGACCAGGCATTTAAGTAGCCAAGCCAAATAGAAGATACGGAGCCCATCTCCACCTCCGAAATAACAGTTAGAATAGAGACACAGAATGAGCATAGAACTCCAGCTTATACCAAATACCCTAGACACCAACAGGAGGAACATCGGCCAAGACCCCCCAGAGATCAAAGAGAACATAGAGTAAAATGGGAGACTCCAAGACCAGAATGAAGAAGGGTATAGACACCATCAAGTATACACACCACAAAATGAGGGAAGAAGATCCCCTTACTGGGAACGCACACCCCAAAACACAAGTAGAAAACCCACCACATTGGAAAAATAACAAGAGACCGTACAGCAATTGCAAAAAAACACAATAAATGGCCAAGAGAAAGAAGAGGCCCACCACAAGATCAGGGTTATTATAGACCTCATGTAAGGAGCCCCATACCTACCTATAACCACTATGCTCTCCTCAGGGAGGACTATGAATAAGGAAGAAATGATAGACACCAGTACAACAATTATGAGCAGGGAAGGGAAAAATGATATAGAGCAGGGAAGGGAAAATAAGCGAAAAAGAGAATAATTGGTGTTTAATCTGAGTGGTAAAGAGCTTACTCAGGAGGAATTGAAAGTACTAGACAAAGGTCTCAAATATGCACCCAAGAGAAACCTAGATAAGTTCCAAACATACATAGGAGTACAAAAATACATAAGGAAATTAAATATAAAAAATATGTACTAGGCAACCCTATGCAATTTACTAAAACAACGCAAGAAACGGAGGAAATAGTACAAATCAACTTACAGAATAAATCTATCTTTAACCCTGCAATCAATGACAACAAACATATTGAGGTGTTCAAGAAATTAGTATTGAAATATGAGAGAGATTTAAAAATTAAGAAATAAGAAGAACCCAGATATATCCAAACAGGCATCAAAACATTGATGAAAAGAAATGATGTAGTAATAGACCAGTGGATAAAGGAGGAGGGATCGTGATACTATCTAAAAAAATTACCATGAAACTATGTCAAAATTACTCAACGATGAAGGCATTAATCAAAAATTACAAGGCAACCCCACAAACAAATTAAAGAAAGACTTGGAAAAAATAGTCCTGAAAGACTAAAAAGAGGAATACTGGAGAAAAAAAGAAGCAAAGTATTTAGTTCCAGAAGCTTGTCGTACGTCAATTATCTTTTCAGTACCGAAGATCCACAAAGATAAGGAAAACCCGCCACCAAGACTAATAGTAAATGGAATCAACTAACTAACAGCCCGAATGGGTCAATATGTAGACACATTCCTACAACCGGTAGTACAGAGTACAAAGGCCTACTTAAAGGATACAAAAGATGTACTTCAATTATCAGAGAGCATTGAACTAAACGAAGATCCCTTTATTATGGCAACAGCAGATGTATCTTCACTATATAAAATTATCCAGCATCATCAGGCATGTGAAGCAATAAAATGAGCGCTCAAGAAATATACCACATTACCATGTACACAAAGGAAATATTTAAATAAATGTATAGATTTCTGTCTGAAAAATAACTATTTCTGGTACCAACAGATGTATTACCAACAAAAAACAGAAGTTGCGATGGGAGCCAAATTCGCAAGTGCCTCAAACCTATGTATGGCCCCAAGGGAAGAAGACTCGGTCTACACATACACACCAACAGAACTACTATTTTATAAAAGATACATTGATGATGTAATCATCCTATTGAAAAGAAGCAAAGCAAAGCTAACAGACTTTCTAGGGAGCCTAAACCAAAATAATTGGAGCAATCAACTGACATGGAACATCAGGAAGAAAATAATTTTCTACTTTTAAGAATGTAGACCAAAATAGTTACCTATGCATAGAGAGTTGCCATCACAAAAATTGGCTTTACAATATACCTAAGGGACAAATGATGAGATTGAGACGTAACTGTACCAACAAAAATTACTATGTGGAACAGGCAACAGAAATAGGACAGAAATTAATCAATAAAGGATATGATCGAGGATCTATTGAAGAAAAAATTAAAGAAGTAGAAAAAATAGAATGATCAGCTCTAATCAAAAACAAGGACATAAAAAAAAAAACAAATGGACCAAGTGTCCATCATCCTAGATTTTAACATACAGCATACACATGTATAAAGAATAATACAATGACACTGGCACATTTTACAAGCAGATAGACACCCCCCAGAATGTACTACCAAACAATCCAAAATTTGTATATAAAAAGGCCCCCACTATTAGAGACAATGACCAAATGAGAGAAAGTTCAATTTCACCTCAACTAGTATGGGAACTACATGCAATATTAATGAATTCATAGGATGTAACACAGAGGGGCCAGTATATGCCCTAGAATGTAGCTGTGGATTACAATACATAGATAGCACAAAAAGACCACTCAAAATAGGAATAAAAAAACACGCACAGAACATACAGAAAGGTTATGACAAACATAGCGTATCCAAACATTTTGAAAAAGTACACCAAAGAGATCCGACCCACCTAAAGTTCTGGGTTGTAGAGCCATATAAAAGATATTGGAGGGGAAACCACAAAATCAGGACCTTCAGTCAGCTAGAATCGAAATGGATATTCCTAATGAACACTCTCACTCCTCAAGGGATAACCATTTGACCTCAACTGTTTTATCAGTGACTTTAAAACACCTTATTATCGTTAGAGAGCAGTATTTATTTCTTTCTTAACAATATATGTCAAATAAAATATACGATCAAATCAACATCCCCTAACACTCTTTATCCCTGCATGTGGGGTCCCTATATATCGTTATTACATCACCCACATAATAGGACCTGTCTATACTTAGTATACAATTACTCCTTACCCAATTCATTACACATGGTGTTTTAATTAGCGTACTTTATTTTTATTCTATTTTATTGTAATACTTTTACTATTATTAGTACTTATATAAAAGCAGAATAGTTTTGTTGATGCAAAGTGGAATTTTAATGGTATCTGCATTTTTTCTGTATTTCTAAAGTAATGTATTTAATATGATATTTAAATGGAATACTTTCATAGTATCTATGTCCCTCTCGGTATCCCTAAACATCACTGTAGTGTGGAGTTAGCCCCAATTACATTAGATCGTTAAACATAGTGTTATACATAGAGCTCCCAGGAATCCAGTACAACAAATACAAAGACTATAAGATAAAAGCCGACAACACACCTATATAAAAGACACACACAAAAAATGGCGAAGATATGGACTATGAGAAAATGGCGTTATCATAGACCATATCACACACACACTGGGCTTCTTTAAAATGGCCGCCGTCACTTATCATTAGGATAGACTATATAAGGTGACCAATCACATACTCCGTTATTCCCTGAAGAAGTCACGTGGGCATGACATAACACCTAGGGCAGGAGTGGAGGTTGCCAGAAGTGACGTAGACACAGAAATGAGCACGGCGCTCGTGAACATTTGCCGGATGCATCATTTCTATATGTGAGTCAAGGCTGCTTTATTTCAATAAATCCTTTTAACATACTATACCATGAGAATATCCTTTGTATGTCCCCACTCTGCACTATATGGCGAGAGGACCTCTAGAAGCTCCTGAGAGTACCCATTACCCACATAGCAAATAGAGCATTGGGGAACAGCACAGAGGACATCTAGTGGCCAACAGGATATACAGCAGCTCGAATGGGGATATAATACTACATGTTTATTTCAAGCAATATTCAGGTAAGAGGCTAGAGAGCACAGTGGTGTTACTTGGATGAAGAAAATAATTATACAGTGAACACTCAACACTTCACATGGTGAAGGGATACACCTTGAATATATACTAAGGACTTTTTTGTATATGTCGTTATTATTTTTAGACAACATATGGGTGTGTCTGTGATTATTTTGTATGCATCACACTTTTTGTGATTATCCAACTGCACAGTGCACTTTGGCTGGTTTTATATGTGATTTCTATGCAAATGATACGGAACTAATTCCTCCTGAAATGCTTTGAGCTGCACACAAAGCTGTTATTAGAGGTAAACATACCCAGATTGCCTCCTAGCGCAAATGGGAAAAAAGAGCTGAAATTGTCAATCTCGAAAAATAATTCTTAAGAATCTCTAAAAGTCATACACGTTACCCCACAACCAAATTCCTTGCCAGATCGGACTCAGCTCATCTATCGCCTAATCTTTGCGCTTACTACTTAGGCTGATAAGAGCCTCCGTTGGACGAATGGCAGGTGTTATTTACAGAAAGACAAAATAGGTCCCAGGTTGGCTAATAGGTTGACTCCCAAGTTATGAACATTATCTTTTCCTAAAAGTCGCTCCACCACAGGTACGCTTATTCAAAATCCAGAAAGGATTATGGCATCTTTTTATAAATTCTACTCAACACTTTATAAAGCTGACACCCAGTCCCCATCTAAATCGATATATGCTCTGCTTGACAAAATTCCTCTCCCTAAACTGTTGTCTGCACATCAATCAAGCTTTGAAAAACCCATCATAGAATCACAGGTATTAGATGTCATCAAAAATCTCAAAAATGGTTCTGCTCCCGGACCAGTGGGGTTCTCTCCGTCTGCTATCATAAGGCATTTTCTCAGGTCCTTTCTCCATATTTGACGTGGCTCTTTAACTCCAACTCCTTTTGGAAGGATAGCACTGTTGATAGTGACTCTAACTCAGCTTACATATCGGTCAATCCTAATTACAGCAAGTAATTACAGACCAATCTCTCAATAATGATCCTAAAATCCTAACAAAAATTCTAGCCAATAGATTGTCGGCATTTATTGATTGATATGTACATAAAGACCAAGTGGGTTTTATCCTGGGGAGACAAGGGCCTGATCAAATCCAGAGGGCAATTGATGTGATCTTGCTTTTGAACTCACACTGGGACGGGGACGGGCTCCTCAGGAGGGCTTTCTCTTGTCCATTAATCTACAAAAAGCCTTTGATACAGTGGAATGACCATACTTATTTCAGGTTCTGTCCAGGTGGGAGTTGGTTCCACATTTTCTTGGGATCCTTCTTGCTCTGTATTCTAACCCGAGCACACGTGTGAGACTTCAGGGCCACTACTCGGACCTATTTTCTACTTTAAAAGGCACAAGACAAGGTTGTCCCTTGTCCCCCTTGATCTTTGCCATTGCTATCAAGACTCTGGTATTTGGGATCAGGAACCATCCTTATATCCATGGAGTGCAGTGTGGTCCTCAGACTCCCAAGTGCGCTCTATTCGCCGACGACTTACTACTCTTTGTCACCTCTCAATTAATTAACACACCAGACATACTGGCTCTATTACATAAATTGGGGGGGGGGGGTTGGGGCTACAAGTTAACTCTACGGCACTTAACATCTCCACCTCACCTTCTCTACTTGAGAGACCTAAAAGTAATTTTCCCTTCCATTGGAGCTCATCCTCTCTTCCTTATTTGGGGGTCAACCTGACGGCCAATGTGGGTCAACTTTATAATGCTAATTTTACTTAAATTTACAAAAAACTTGGTGCTGACTTGGATTCATGGTCCAGATGTGATTTTTCCTGGTTGGGTAGAGTGAACTCTGTCAAAATGACCTTATTGTATACAACGACAGTATCAGTAATCAAAGATATAAAAAAGATCTTACCACTGCGCCATGCAATAATGTCTTGTAAATATATGTTTGTGAGCAGCTGCCACTTTAACATAAAAGAAATATCAACGTATCTACCAGAGTGCAGATATATGGATATAGTAGATAGTGGTGCTACAAATGAATAAACCCCGTGAATAAAGCAAGTGATAAAAAGTCCAGTAAAGGTTCTAATAATATTAAAAGGTCCTTAATAAAAAACTTAGAAAGCATAAGTGTCCATGATAATTCAATTTCCTCCAGCAATTGTACCCCACACCAAGTGCATAGGTGACATCACTCCCCTTCAGATGTCAACTCACCAAATAAAATTGCCAAATATTCTCATATTGGCAAAGTAAGCAAACACCCGCTCTAGGGTTGATGATAATCCACGACTGGTGTCCACTCCCCAGTGATGATCCATAAAATAGCATGTACATAAGAGAAAGAAAATACAAAGAGTGCAATAACGTATGACAAGCCTTATTAAAACCAAACTAATCCACATACAATGCACTCACATTATGCACAGTGGGATATCGCATTTAAAAATGACAGCAGGTCAACTGGCATATCTTGGTCACGGCAGACCGAACGCCTGTAAAGCCGTGTCTCACCCAACCACACTCGATGTCCCGGGATCATCACTTCCGGTATTGCATAATGTGTCACTTCCAGTTGCCTTACAGTCACGGCCCGATGCATTTCGTCATACCGATTTCGTCCATTTATCTGCACTCTGTATGTGTATTTGACTGGGACTTAGATACCTGGTACCAATGCTTAAAACGATCCTTTAAAGGAGTTGTAAATGTCTCTCTGGTAGAAGTTAGTGTTAAAATCCTTACATGTTGGTATTATGTTCCTTTACGAATAGCTAAGATTTACCCAGGATCATCCCTCTTCTGTTTTAGGGGCTGTGGACATTTGGGTAGTCTACTACATACCTGGTGGCACTTTCCCTGTATAAGAGGTTTTTGGAACAAGATTTTTCACTTGCTCTGGAAGGCCACAGGATTGGCAGTCCCCAAATCTCCTCTAATTGCTCTATTAAATGAAAAGGTGAAAAAAAATGTTTAAAACCCTTCAAAACAGATTTATTTTGTGCTATTAGGGGCTAAGATTAGAGTGGATAGAGCATGGAAACAACCTTCTGTGTCCTTTCTGCCAGCAAAGTGGAAAATTTCTTAGATAATGACCCAGGAAAAAGCAGTCAGTATTCTTCAGGATACAGTCCAGAAATCTGATTTGGTCTGGGAGCCCTGGGCAAACTATGTGCATTCATTTTCCTAATCATAATATTTTTTTTCTCTCATTCATGATTCCTTGATGTCTACCTCTTCTTCGCCTAACTTCTACCTACTCTTCCTTTTCCTATCATACTCCCCCTTTTCTTTTGTTATTTGTTGGAGTTTTTTTGTATAGAATTCCACACTTAGGTTGCTTACTGAATATTATTCTTTCTTTGTTTACACAGGTAAGACTCCGGGGTTTAGCGGGAATTATTTTACCTTACTAACCACCCACAGGGTCACCATGGTTGGGTAATGCCTCTATATTCATTTGTGATTATTTTGTAATGGTTTTATATCCCTAGCATTTCTTAGGGTCTTAAGTTTATGGGTATACAGCCCTACCCTTCTATTCCCATAGCAGTTGATATCACATAGATTCCACTATGGGGCCTCTCATCGTCTATGTGGATATCTCTGTATCTGCACCTGGATGATGGTATGTCCTAATGGGTCTGTCTGTATTTTTTTTTTGATCTTGTCCTTACACACTTTTATTGAAACCACTTGTTCTACATGTTATTTGCTATATGCAACCTTTACATGATTTTGACCTTAACCACTTAAGCCCCGGAAGATTTTACCCCCTTCCTGACCAGGGGGTATTTTGCGATTCGGCACTGCGTGACTTTAACGGACAATTGCGCGGTCGTGCGATGCTGTACCTAAACGAATTTGACGTCCTTTTTTTCCCACAAACAGAGCTTTCTTTTGGTGGTATTTGATCACCTGTGCGATTTTTTGATCAGGCGCTATAAACAAAAAAAGAGCGTCAATTTTGCAAAAATAACAATATTTTTCACATTTTTTTATATGAAATTCCCCCCAAAAAAAAAGTAAAAATCAAAATTTTTTAAAATTTTCGGCCAATTTGTTCTATGCTACATATGTTTGGTAAAAAAAATCGCAAAAAGCGTATTTTGATTGGTTTGCGCAAAAGTTATCGCGTTTACTAACAAAGGGAAAGATTTTTGTAATTTTTGTTGTTTTTTTTTTAACGCGTAATGGCGGCGATCTGCGATTTTTTTTGCGGTACTGCGACATTGGAGCGGACAGATCAGACCCTTGACTGACATTTGTGACACTTTTGGGGTTACCAGTGACATTTCTACAGTAATCAGTGCTATACATATGCACTGTTACTGTAAAAATACACTGGTTGTGAAGGGGTTAACTTTATTTGGGAGGGAGGGGCTGAGTGTATTCTTAGGGGCGTGCTTTCTACTGTGATTGGCTGTGGCTTGAGCTGTAAGGACACTGATCAACGGATCTACATACTAGATCCATGTGATCAGTGTCTTTACAGCGAGGAGAATGACAGGTGGCTTGTTTACACAAGCTGCCTGACATTCTCCCTCTCCCCCGCCGATCGCCGAGTGACCGGCGGACATCAGGTCCGCTGGTCACACGCGCGGGGGGGTCCGTGACCACGCGGGAGTGGGAGCGCGCCTCCGGGGGCGCGCGCTCGCTCCCTAGACCCTCACAAGCTAGTGAAATAGCCCTACGTCACTTTGCCTGTGAGGGGCTGACTGCCGACGTAGATCGGCGTTAGGCAGTAGGCAAGTGGTTAAGGAAGAATTCTGTGTCTGTTGAAGTTGCTCATATTTGCATTTTAACTCTTGTGCTACAACCCCTTATTACACATTGATATGTTCGTCTTTGCCGTTGTTTTACTGTAAAAAATACATAGTTTGTATCCAGTTGTCATCCGCCGCTGGTTTCTTTTTTTATACTACATTGTATATCCTTTGTTACTTCTACAATGTTTAATAATGCATTTGAAAGTAAAACATTTGAATATCATCAAAACATTAATTTATTTCAGTATTTCAATTCAATAACTGAAACTCATATATTATATAGATTCATTACACACAGAGTGATATATGTCAAGCATTTATTTCTTTTAATTTCCCTTTTTGAATTGAATTACTGAAATAAATTAACTTTTTGATGATATTCTAATTTTTTGAGATGCACTTTAACATTCCGAGAGTTTCATATGAGACCATGACTGCAGCTTCATTGCCTCCCTGGGTTCCAACCACTCATGGACATGGGCAAAGAGGTAAAGATAAACATTTAGGGAAGTATTAAGGTATGTAAGGAATTTCTAGGGATCTGTGTGATCCTCAAAAGGGTAGGGTACATTTAATTTATAAGGTTGAATAACTGCTTGGGGACTAGACAGGGGGTATTATGTATGTAATTTGGAAGAAAGGTCATTTTTAACAGATGTGCTATTCTTATGAGATGAAAGGGGAGGGACATTCAAGTGCAAATGTTACCCTTCAGTATATTTACATTAGGCATTAAAGTGTTACTAAACCCACAACAGTAAAATCAGTGTGTATATGCAGTAAAGCATACTTGTTATATCAACTGTGGAACCTAAGGAGTTTATCCTTTGCATTGTCTAAAAAGGCTGTTTGATCCTGTCTTCCCTGACCCTCCCCCCCCCCCTCCTTCCACTGCCCCCTGATAATTTCCTGTTAACACAGAGTCTATGGAGTCAGGCTGCACACGCTCAGTTTGGTGTGTTTTGCTAGAGCGTTTTTTTTTTTTTTTTTCTTGGGAGAGTGCATGTGGTCAGCACAGGGCCAATCAGCACGGTTCAGAGAGAGGGTCAGGGGTCTTGCAGTCTCATAGGACAGTCATAAATCTCCTCCTACAAGCTTTAACCAGTGCTTGGCTGGTCACTGATAGATGTCACCAGACTTCTCTAACTGCTGATGAGAAAAAAGTACACTGCTCAAAAAAATGAAAATAACAGTTTACAAAAAACACATCAGATCTCACTGGGGAAAAATATCATGCTGGATATCTATATTGATATAGACTGGGTAATGTGTTAGGAATGAAAGGATGCCACATCATTTGATGGAAATGAAAATTATCAACCTACAGAGGGCTGAACTCAAAGACAACCTGAAAATCAAAGTGAAAAAATTATGCAGCAGACTGGTCCATTTTGCTGAAATTTCATTGCAGCAACTCAAAATGGTACTCAGTAGTTTGTATGGCTCCCAGGTGCTTGTATGCATGCCTGACAACATTGAGGCTTGCTCCTAATGAGAAGACAGGTGGTGTCCTGGGGTATGTCCTCCCAAATCTGAATCAGGGCATCCCTGAGCTTCTAAACAAACTGAGGTGCAACCTGACGTCATCGGATGGACCGAAACATAATGTCCCAGGAGTGTTCTTTTAGATTTAGGTAAGGCGAGCGTGGGGGCCATTCAATGATATCAATTCCTTAATTTTCCAGGAACTGGCTGCATATTTTTGCCAAATAAGGCCGGGCATTGTCGTGTACCAGGAGGAACCCAGGACCTACTGCACCAGCGTAGGGTTTGACAATGGGTCCAAGGATTTCATCCCGATACCGGCAGTCAGGGTGGCATTGTCTAGCCTGTAGAGGTCTGTGTGTCCCTCCATGGATATGCCTACCCAGACCATCACTGACCCACCACCAAACTGGTCAGTTCAACGATGTTACAGGCAGCATAACATTCTCCATGGCTTCTCCAGACACTTTCACGTCTATCACGTGCTCAGGGTGAACCTGCTCTCATTTGTGGAAAGCACAGGATGCCAGTGGCGGACCTGCCAATTCTGGTGTTCAATGCCAAATGCCAATTAAGTGCCACGGTGACGGGCAGTGAGCATAAGGCCCACTAAATGACGTTGGCCCCTCAGGCCACCCTAATGAAGTCTGTTTCTAATTAGCCAGAGACATTCACACCAGTGGCCGGCTGGAGGTCATTTTGTAGGGCTCCGACAGTGATCATCCTGTTCCTCCATCCACAAAGGAACAAATACTAGGACCTTCTACTGCCCTGTCTCCTAAAGTAAGTGCCTGTCTCCTGGAATCTCCCCCATGCTCTTGAGACTGTGCTGGGAGACACAGCAAACCTTCTGGCAATGGCACGTATTGATGTGCCATCCTGGAGGAGTTGAACTGCCTGTGGGTCCAAGTATCACCTCATGCTATCAGTATTGACAATGACCCTAGCCAAATGCAAAACTAGTCCGAAAAAATTAGTAGGGAAAACAATTTCAGTGGCTTCCACCTGTAAAATAATTCCTGTTTTGGGGGTTGTCTCATTGTTGCCCATCTAGTGCACCTGTTGTTAATTTCATTAACACCAAAGCAGCCTAAACTGATTAACGATCCCCTCTGCTACTTAACTGACCAGATCAATATTCCAGGAGTTTAATTGACTGGATGCTGTGTTCCTTTTTTTTGAGTAGTTTATTTAGCACTTTATATTTACTAAAAAAAATGCATTTCCATGTTCTGTGTACTGTGGGAGACCAGATTTAGTGAATGCAGGGTCCTGGGTTTAGTAACACTTTAAGTTTTAAACCTAATGCACTCAGGAGGTTTATTTAACTCTCCTAGAAGCCAGCAGCGTTTTTTAAGAAAAGATGTAGCGTCAAGCGTTTTTCCTGTTTCTCCTGGGTGCGCTAGCAGTGGGTTTGTTTTACTGCCACTAAACGCTGCTCAAAGCCTATGTGTACATGAACACATAGGTTAACATTCCGGGGAGTTTAGAAGAAGAAGAAAAAAAAAAAAAAACACCAGATGCCCCTAAGAGCAGCTATAAAAACATCCAATGTGCAAGAGGCCTTACAAATATTGATCAAGGGAAAGTTGAGCCACATTAATTATGTTTAGTATCATGTTTAAATGCAATTTTACTGGGTAAGAAACGGTAGTCTGCCTAGGTAGCTCTCTGCACTGCATACATAGCTGAACGCTGAAAGGAGGATTCCTGTACAGGTTAAGTGCTCCATAGCTTAGATCCGATTGTGTATCCATGGTTCCTGATGCTATTATCATGTTGGCAATGTCCTCATTTACAACTGTAGTGTGTTGTATTTTTTGATATCATGTCATCATATTGTGCTCAGAGTGATTATGATTAACAGATTTCCTCAAACATTCTGTAAGAAAGTATCCAAAAAATGGTTCAGATGTCTTAGTTTGTGGGTAATAAAAGGTATAATTAGTGAATTTATCAGTCTATGCTGTAAGACTGAGTCGGTGAGCAGGCCATATTGGTGGTTTACTGTCAAAAAAACTCAGTTGCATTCTCCCCTTCTAGCTGACCTTGTAAATAATTTAAAAAAAGGAGTCTTACAGTGAAGTATTAATTCTATTATTGTGTGCAAAATGAGAAAAATCAGCGGAACTATTAGAAACGTATTAAAATAGTGAAACAAGCTGCTATACCATAAAAACTTCTCACTAAAAAGTAAACACAAACTACATATGACAAGGTACAGCGCTAAGTAAAATACTGTGCAAGATATGAGCAAAAATAAAGTGCTAGAAACATGAATAAAGGTGACAATGTGCCAATGAAATAATGCAAATTAATATCATAAAGTGCAATTAATATTATATAAACCAATCAATGTGTCCCAGATAGGAGTAAAGTGACAACGTGCAAAAAAAGTTCATGTACTAAATGGTAATGAGGTGTAATGAAATAATTGAGAAGTTTCAGTCCATCCAAAAATGAAAGCACTCTGTGCAAACTAAGCTGGAGTCAGTGCCTGACAGGTGTTTGATGAAAAGTGCTAATGCTTCAACCACCAACACCCGAGGGTGGCTTCTCACCTTATGCTCAGACCCATGTGTTACCACTGGGTCTAATGCCCCGTACACACGTGCAGATTATCTGCAGACTTTTGTCTGCAGACTTACCTTTTCTATGTAGTGCAAGGGCCTGCCGGATTGCATACAAATTGAAAGTGTTTAGGTTTGACCTCATTATATGGTTTTGGTAAGTCTGCAGACAAAAGTCTGCAGATAATCTGCACGTGTGTATGGGGCATAAGTAAGCAGTTCCCCCAAGGGTTAATCCACAACAGGTGATATTCCTCTCAGCTCACTAGGGCACCGTTATATTACTCTCCTTTATTGTATTATTAAAATAGGACTCACATGGGTTTGCACAGTAATGCCCTGTACACACTATCAGATTATCTGAAGACTTTTGTCTGCAGACTTACCAAAACCATATAATATGAGGTCAAACCTAAACACTTTCAATTTGTATGCAATCCGGCAGGCCCTTGCACTACATAGAAAAGGTAAATCTGAAGACAAAAGTCTTCAGATAATCTGATAGTGTGTACAGGGCATAAGCTTGTGTGGGCTAATACACTTGTCTCTGAACCAATGGAGGAGCCTGCTGCCGGGTCGCCACTCATCCAAGGTCTCTGCTCCCTAAGGGGAAACCCAGCGACCCGGCAGCAGACTCCTCCATCGGTTCAGAGACAAGTGTATTAGCCCACACAAGCTTACTGTGCAAACCCATGTGAGTCCTATTTTATTAATACAATAAAGGAGAGTAATTTACAGAGAGCATTCGATTGTTATTACTTCTTTCCATGCCCACCGGATTATGCCGAGTTTGGCTTATGATTCCAAGTGATCTCAGAGGAAATCTATAACGGTGCCCTAGTGAGCTGAGAGGAATATCACCTGTTGTGGATTAACCCTTGGGGGAACTGCTTACTGTTGCCTTAGGCGTTTAGGCGTAATCTCCCTTACCGTGTTGTGAGGATGAGGAGTTATGCATAAATCTCCTATAATAATTGTAAATAGATGGATGTAAATATTTATTTTTCAAGATATTGAGTATTGATTTCAAATGGATAAGTATGTTTAAAATGCATGCCTGTGAAACCTAGGAGGGGTCTGCTATTTACAGTGATAAACAAACGGTAGTACAACCCGTAATTATGTTCCTTTTCCCCAGACATTACGGGGCCAGAAAATAATTGATAATCTTCCATGACAGGTCATTCCTTTATCTAGCCCTCTACTTCAAAGACTTCAAATTTTTTTTTATATTTTTTGCCTGTTTATTATGTATTCGGTCTGACCAGACTATCGAGGTTGAGCAACCCTCCCCACCCCCCCACACACACCTGTACTTAATCAGTGTCCATCATCAAGTGGATATAGGAGGAGTCCCCTGTAGTGCATTTGCACATCCTTCCCAGCAAGGAGTATTATCTCCAAGGGTTAGAAAGGCTGGATTCATCTCTTTTTCATGGATAGTGTAGGACCCACTGATAATGGGGTACTTTGACGCAGTGGTGGGCTTGAGCACGATATGGCCATATGGTGGGACCAAACCCCCATTTTTATTTATGGATTGTCTTCAGATTTGGTAATAATTTCTTTTGCATTTGCGCGCTATTCTTTTTTAATATACATGTCTCTTTGGTTCATAGCTGCAGCAGCTTTAGAAATACATGGGTATGCTCCCCCAAATTTTTTGCCTGTTTATATGTATATATATATATTATGTAACCCATTCAATAAATGTGTATTGCTGATTGAACTACCTCTTTTGTGTAAAGAGCTCTCTGCATCTAGATGTGTATAGGTGCATGCTACGAAAATAATTGGGGTGTATGCACAGGTACACAGAACAAAAGGTAACATTACTTAGACCCAATGGTAACACACGGGTCTGGCAATAAGGTGAGAAGCCACCCTCGGGTGTTGGTGGTGGAAGTATTCGAACTTTTCTTCAAACACCTGTCAAGCACTGATTCCAGCTTAGTTTGCACAGAGTGATTTCATTTTTGGATGGACTGAAACTTCTCGATTATTTCATTACACCTCATTACCATTTAGTACATGAACTTTTTTTGCACGTTGTCACTTTACTCCTATCGGTGACACTTTGATTGGTTTATATAATATTAATTGCACTTTATGATATCAATTTGCATTATTTCATTGGCACATTGTCACCTTGATTCATGTCACTAGCACTTTATTTTTGCTCATATCTTGCACAGTATTTTACTTAGCGCTGTACCTTGTCATATGTAGTTAATTCTATTATTAACACCTTGTTGAATAGGCAGTGAGGAATTGAAAAAAAAATGCCCAAATACACAACAGCAACAGTATATAAACTATAATTTATGATTAATGGTCATGTATTTATTACTGATTAAAACCAGACAGGAATTCACCCCTATGGATAAATACATGCACTATGAATGCCCATGGCTCGTGATCCAGAGTGGAAATAATGTGATTATATAAAAAAAGCATTTAAAGCTGATCTCCAGCTTTAGTTTCAGTTTAAATAGATTTTTCAGGCCAAGCTGGCCTAAACAAACTATTTCCCTCACTAACTTGTGTGGCCGCTGGATGTGCTGTATAAACTGTATGTGTTCATAGACAAGTCGTTCCTGTCTCACACCCGGAACAAAATAGCGTTCATTGATACAATACAAAGCTTCCTATGAATGGCTGACAGCCGCTGAGACTGACACTATTTTGTTCCTGGCATGACAGGAAGGATTCGTCCCACACTCAGTACTTGGTAGCTGAGGCTACATATAGTTTATACAGCACATCCAGTGGCTGCATATGTTAGCAAAGAAAATAGTTAATTTGGGTCAGCTTGGCCTGAACAATATATTTGAACTTAAACTAAAGCAGGAGATCAGTTTGAAAAAAGTATATAAAATGGAAAAGTTGAGTGGACACACTCCACTCCTCTGAACTCCATGTATAAACCACTTGCACATATAACAGGAGAATAACAATATCACTTGCAGTATCTCCCAATGGCAAGCTTTGGAAACACAAGAGATACTTTTTAAACCCACCCTTGCACACCAGACTTGGTATACAGGTAAGCAAAGGAGAATTAAAGAAGCTAAGTTAAAAGCTCAACCAGAGCACTGGTTGATCGATACCAAGCTCAATAAACAGCTTAAAGTGGTTCTAAAGTCAGAAGGTTTTTTACCCTAATGCATTCTATGCATTAAGATAAAAAAAACCCTTCTGTGTACAGCAGCCTCCCTAATCACAATTCAGCAATATGAACAAAATCCTCGGGTCTCCGGTTACTCTCCCTCCTCATTGGCTGAGACAGCAGCGGGTGCCATTGGCTTCTGCTGCTGTGAATCACAGACAGTGAGCCAATGAGGAGAGAGAGGGGGCAGGGCTGAGCAACGGCTCTGTGAGTGAATGGACACACAGAGCTGTGGCTCAGAAGTGAGTCTGCTCGGGTGCCCCCAGAGCAAGTGGGGGCACTCGGCAGCAGGGAGGGGACGGGAGCACCAGCTGGGGATTCAAAAAGAGGACGATCGGGTTGCTCTGTGAAAAAACACTGCACAGAGCAGGTAAGTACGACATGTTTCTTATTTTGTTTTTTAAACAAGCCAAGCCTTAAATATAACTTTAAGTGGCTGAGAGGATCACAGAAACAATATTAGAAGTATGTGTATAAGTAGCTGAAAATGCAAATCTGACTGCTCTTTCACTATTTCAGTTCATAATGTGCGTGTGTGTGTGTGTGTGTGTGTGTGTGTAGGCCCAAGCTTATGCATAATACTGCCTCAACCTTCTCCTACACCTAAGTCTCTCTATTGGCCTACGACCATCCATCACGATTGGCAGCCAATGGAATTGCACAGGATCAGGAGGAGTTGAACCAGTTATTTTCCAAGAACTGGCATGGTCGACAAATGCCAAGATTTTAATGATCTCTAGGTGATCTGAATATAAAACAAGCCCAGACTCGTCTGTTTTATGGACCTGGAGCCCCCTGCCTTAGAAGTTAAGGTGACCCCACAATCTCACTTCAATAGAGTATCTTTATGTCACATTCTTAACTGCTTTGTTATAGAACCTGCTGTTTTTTGTTTTGTAGAAATATTTCAGCCTACTCTTACTTCCATAGGGAATTTCTAACAATGGTGGAACACAACATTTATGCATCTCTGTAAATATTAATAGATTGCCCCTAAATATATATATATATTTTGAAATGCAAGCACTTTAAATACCTTAATTTGACTTGGTATCAGCCTCCTGAAATCCCTGTAGTGCAGAGCTCAGAGATGGGAAACAAGAAGCGGCACAAAAATTCAGTTGGCTATGCTGCAGGGCAATGAGCATGCTAATAGAGGGAGAGGGCATAGTGATGTAGAGAGTAACTCATTAATATGCTGCTTCTCCTTTTACTGGAGCAGGGAGACCTGTAACTGAAAGTAAAGCTGCTACAGAGAAAGATCAGCCCCCCTCGTCTGCCAGTCAGAGTGTGGCAGAGCTGAGGAATCTCAGAACAGGATGGACAGAATTACAAATTCTTTGGCAGGAAGTAATAGCTTTCATTTTATTTCTGTATGTAGCTGTTTGCCTGGAGTTCAGCTTAGTTATACCAACAAACTGACTTCAAATTCACCCTAAACCATTTCAGTCAGCATTACCCTTCAGACATGTAAGCAAAACAAACATTTATAATATAATGTAAGAGAGTCCATAACAACAACAGGGCATACATAATGATCAAACTGTCTGAAACCTTGTAAGAAAGAAAGATGTGTAAATACCCCCCCCCCCCCCCCACAAAAAGAAAAAAAAAGTCTGTTAAGTCTGTTATTTCTCAATGGTTAGCTCCCAAAAGGGAAAACACTGTTGATCTAACTGCTTAAAACGTGTTAGTTGGAGTTCATCAACAATTCGATAGTCAAGTACATGTAAATCTGCTAGAACAGTGGTCTCTAAACTGTGCCCCTGGGGCCGGATGCGGCCCTTTGATTGCCTTTATCTGGCCCTTCAGGCATTATTCCTGCCACTGACACCAACAATGCGGCATAATTCCTTCCACTTACACCAACAATGGGGCATTATTCCTGCCACTGACACCAATGATGGGGCATAATTCCTTCCACTTACACCAACAATGGGGCATTATTCCTGCCACCTACACCAATGATGGGGCATAATTCCTTCCACTTACACCAACAATGGGGCATTATTCCTGCCACTGACATCAACAATGGGCCATACAGTAATTCCTTCCACTTACACCAACAATGGGGCATTATTCCTTCCACTTACACCAACAATGGGGCATTATTCCTGCCACTTACAGCAATGATGGGGCGTAATTTCTTTCACTTACACCAACAATGGGGCATAATTTCTTCCACTGACAACAAAAATTTGGCACTATTCCTCCTAACGACACCAACTATTTCTCCTTCTCTAATACCAAAGATCGGGCATTGTTTTCTCCCACTGGGCACAGTCTGGCCCCCCTAAAGTCTCAAGGACAGTAAACTGGCCCTTTAGAAAGTTTGGAGACCCCTGTGCTAGAGCAACTACCACTACCCTCTCCTCAGATTGACAGGGCTGCTGTCACAAGGTGTGTCCATTGATCCTTCATAGAATGGAGTCACCCTAAGCCCCCGTTCACATAGGGGCGATGCTACTTCGCACCGCGACCTCGGAGCGGCCGCCACGGACTTCATAACATTGAAGTCTATGGCGGTCGCCTCCTGGTCGCCCCAAAGAAGCTCCGGACCCTTTTTCTAAGTCGGAGCGACTTGTGTCGCTCCTATTAGAACGGGTCCGCAGCTTCCCTATGGTAGGCGACCTATGGCGACCTGTGAGGCGACCAGGTCGCCTCACAGGTCGCCTTAGTGTGAACGGGGGCTAAGACAGGACCAGGTAAAAAATAAGCAGGGAAAAGCCTAAAAAAGAAAACAAATAAAACCACCACATTAAGGAATGGTACAGAACACTATTTTCAGTTTTTGCGTTTGGATTTAATACTGCTTTAATCCCATTCCTATTGAAGCTGAACTCCAAGCTCAGTGACAACATTTCCTATAATGAAAATTTCCAAGCATGCATGGAACGGATATTGCTATTTGTTAGCAGCCTTTGGGATTTATTTACCAAAACTGGAGAGTGCAAAACCTGGTGCAGCTGTGCATGGTAGCCAATCAGCTTCTAACTTCAGCTTGTTCAACTAAGCTTTGACAAAAAAAAAAAAACTGGAAGCTGATTGGTTTCTATGTAGAGCTGCACCAGATTTTGCACTTCCCAGTTTTACTAAATCCTTTAAATTGAGAAATCACAGAAACTTTGTTCAAGGTTTTGGCCTGTACATTAGAAACATCACCAGCTGCCAGCTACTCACCAGCAATAATAAAACCTTTTATCAAGCCAACTTTGTCTATATCAACATCCTCTTAGCCACTTCCTGCATGGCACTGTAGCAATGCATGTTGAGAGTTGTACTCTTGAAGACGTCACAGCAACAACAAAGCACAGTTTTATTATAAAGTTTATATGAATATAATATAAATTATAGTAATAAAATAAATAGTAAACTATGTAAATACAGCAGTTATTCTTGGTCTTGTTAAAGTTGAACTCTGAGCTTAAGTATGTGGTCATAAGATGCTGACAAAGCAACTACATTTAATGCAAGTCTTCCTTTTTAAAAGGTGAGCTAATTTTAACAATTAAATCCAGAGTTTCCCAAAAAATACTTTAAATAACATGCATGTTGAGAGTTGTACTCTTGAAGACGTCACAGCAACAACAAAGCACAGTTTTATTATAAAGTTTATATGAATATAATATAAATTATAGTAATAAAATAAATAGTAAACTATGTAAATACAGCAGTTATTCTTGGTCTTGTTAAAGTTGAACTCTGAGCTTAAGTATGTGGTCATAAGATGCTGACAAAGCAACTACATTTAATGCAAGTCTTCCTTTTTAAAAGGTGAGCTAATTTTAACAATTAAATCCAGAGTTTCCCAAAAAATACTTTAAATAACAAGTTAATATGCATCATAAATACCACTCACTGTAGGTTATTTTCTATGTTAGCATGTTTGCAGTCCAACTTTACAGTATAACTAAAAGCAACTTTTTTTTTTCTTTTTGGGTTGGACAGAGTGGAGAGGGATTACAACAACACCTGTCAGGTTTTTATTGCTGTCTTCACCCCAATTAGGAAGATTCACCCTCTCTATTCGTCCTGTGTACTGTTATCACCAAGAGTGAAAGTGAAAGAAAATCCCAAATTTGTAGTCCTCACTAGAACAGGAATAGAAAAGAAATCTTCTAGTAGGGACATTATTTCTGGTGACCATGGTGATAACCAGAGATTCCCTGACTTTGGAGGGAAATTTTCTCACTTCCTGTTTTGACTATGGGAAAGGAAGTGAAGGGAAATCTAACCAGTGTGGAACAGATGGCAAAAATAAAGCTTTCAGGGGGTACAATCCTTACCTACTCTATCAAAATTGAAAGAAAACGTTTGTCTTTAATTCTACTTTAAATTACCTTAGACATTTCTTAAAACAAAGATCCTGCTGTATGTTTTCAATGCTGACCATAAGTTGCACCACTTCACATTCTTTACATATAAAACATGATTTGAACAACCTTTATAATCCCCCCCCCCCTCCAAAATAAAAAAAAGCAGTGTTAGCAACTATAGTAATGGCATTTTCCTCTCTGAAAATTATTGATCATAAAGATGTCCAAACAAATTAAAACTTTTACCAACTCAAACAACATAAAGATTGAACAATGGAATGAAAATTTCCATTAATATCTGAACTTATACAATTGCATTCGTAGCATTTTCCAAGCACTTATTTGACCTTAAACTTTGATCTTAAAGCATATGTCAAGGCAAAAAAGTATGCAGTATATATCTGCAATACATGCACATTTCCCCAAGTTTTACCCCTAAAGGGCCTTGCAAATACAGAAAAATATATATAACTGTTAACCAATCAGAAAAGGAATCCATTCTTAAACTTGTGGGCTGGCAACACACATCATTTTTGTGCCAAGAGTGGTCAGCCCTGCCCCCAGTTATCTTTTTCTAAACTACTCAAAGCATCCGGTTCGCTACAACATGAAGGCTAATTAGCTTATTGTGTAGTCTAAGTAAAGAAATGTGAGGGCTAATTAGACTCTTTGATAAAAAATAGAAAGTACACAGAGGTCACAGGACAGCTCTAAACCTCTGACAAGATCAATCTTTTTTTTTTTTTTTTTTGCACTTATTAAACAAATATAACACACTTCTTACAATGCTTTATTTAACAGAACAAAATGGAGCTAAAAGAAGTTAATTGTTAGGGTTTACTTATACTTTTAAGTATGTGGTATCCCATCACTTAGTACCTAGGTGCTGGTGGCCATCGTCCCTGTAGTATAGAGAAAGAGAGGTCCCCCAATGAAAGTGGGACTGTAGGCGACCGTAATCCAAAGAAGAAACAAACACAGTGTTTTTAAAAAATATATATATATATAACTTTTATTGTATACACATTAAAAATATAATAAAATGTATATATATATATATATATATTTTTTTTGAAAACACTGTGTTTGTTTCTTCTTTGGGTGTATGGTCGCGTTTACAGGCCCACTTCCATTGGGGGACCTCGCTTTCTCTTTCTACATATACTTTTAGAGCAAATGCAAACTTTGTACATGGGGCCTAACCAATCTAACATCCAATACAAAAATAATTGACATGTTCTAAAATTAACAAATATCATGTGTACATTATTTTGGCTTAAAGGGCTTGTAATCATTACATACACATTTGTGAATGTTAAAGCACTTTTGAAAACATTTGCAATGTACAGTACATGTTCAGATCTTATTAAAATAAAATATATTTCCTATAAAATAATTATTATGGGTTGTGAAACTTTTCTTTTTTTTTTTTTTTTCCAACTGAAACTTTTCTACAGTTATGAAAATTCCTTAAGAGACCAATTTCAACTAGCCACGATAAGCCTTTGTTAGCCTAACATGGCTTGATAACATAGAACACCACACTGCACAAATGGCTCTGATTTGTGTTTCTAAGCATTCCTAAATGCTTTTGGTAAATACCTTTTTTTTTCTTCCTTTACATGAAGTACCATGATAGTTTGGTATTACTCTCCCAAAGTAAAGATGGCTTCTTTAGTAGATCCTCTGAATGATGCCACCCACCAAAAGTATTTGACACGGTTAACTAAGGTGCACCGTTCGTCATCTCTCATATTTACTATTCCACATTCCCATCTGTCATGATGATACATAAAGGTGCCATTACCAAAGTAGCAGAGAATGTTCACAAGGCAATAATGTTCACAAATGTTCACAAGGCAATTGCGAGGCCATAGTGAATAAAGTGAAACGGTATCAACCAGTTGCGTGCAAGAACATTCCTGTTTTTTCAAACTTCCTTTACACATGATTGGGTATTCATTGTGAACTCTTTCTTTTTATTCTCTCTAAGCTCCTGTTGCCCAACCTGTGGCTCTTTGGCACTTTTTATGTGGCCTTTGGGCCCCCCTCAGATACTAGTCTGTGGTGCCCTATTGTTCTTTTATAGTAGTGAATTCTAGCAGCCTTATGTAATAAATGTCTCCAGTCTATGACTGTTTCCTGAAGTCTGTCCCCAGTCTCAAACAACTTCTATAGCATGTTCACAGTTTCTAACGGTCTCAAACAGCATGTCTGCAATCTATGACCAGCTCTTGTATTATATCCACAATCTTTGACCATTTCTTTTATCATGTCCCCGGTTTCTGACAATCTCTTGTATCATGCCCATAGTCTTTAACTATATCCTGTTGTGTGTATGCTATCTCTGATAATGAATGTTCACTCAATTTTATGTATGGCCTATGGGGATGTCAGGGGCCGCACTTGAGGCCTATCATTCATCCTGAATGTTGGGAAAACATGGACTTTAAAGGCACTGGGACCATGTTTTCCCAACATTCAGTCTAATATCGATTTGTTAGGATGTGGCACTTATCTACTAAGACATGCGCTCCGTATACTGCTATCTGGTAGCGCATACATTCTAATTATCTATCATTCATCCTATCAATTCATTTGGCCACCCCTTCTCTAAGCAAAGCAAAACATTCTTAGCTCCTTTAGTAAATCAGCGCTGAGGTTTACATGAATGCCTCTCCCCAGATCATAAAACTCAAGGACCAGAAGCAGAAAGCACATGGAGCTGTCCTTGGTACTGTAGTAGGAAGAACGTATTACAAACAATGAAGACATGTTTAAAAGTGGAAAGAGCATGTGTAAAGTGTAATAAACCAGAGTAGCCAATCAGATTTCAGTTTACTGAAGCACGCGTTCTGATGGATGGCTCTTGGTCACTGCAATCTGCACATTGCTCTTTTTTTATTAGATATACTGAACAGTTCTTTCCTATTATACGTTGACCCTATGTGAAAGGATATTGTATATTGCTGTAGGTATGTATCACAGGAACAAATACTTAAAACACCAACTGGAGAGTGAAGCCACCTCTTGTTCCAGTGAGCAAACCAAGTTGACACAAAGTTGCTGCGCTCAGCGCAGTAAACACAAGCTCTTTTTTTTTTCCTCTGCGCAGTTTAGCTCCTGTTTAATTCAAAGGGGGTACTCACCATGTTGACTTCAGAGACCATATCTATGCTTGCCACAGTTATTCTCATCCCAACATCAACAGGAGGGCCTAGGAAAGAGAAAGCAACAGACAGACGTGTCACAGCTCCATTTGCATAATAATTCAGGCATCGTATTATAGATGGATTGCTGGTGCTGATTGTTTTTTTTTTTAATGTGTGCAATCAATGTGCAGTGTGCATCAACAAGAAGCACAGATAATGTATATGTTATCATCATGGATAAAATATGACCATAGATGGGTATTTTTACCTCCAAAGTCTGGCCTCAGTCGGATGTCATAGCCTTTGAGCAATCTATCCACTGTCTCTTTCACATATGACATGTTGCTGGGCTCATTAACGCTGGAGGGAGTAAGAAGTATGGACTGGAGTAAGTATGTACACTGGAGTGCAAGCATTCAGACAATCCCCCCCCCCCCCACACACCCCCACACCCCCCTCCCTCCATGCCACATATATCATCTAACAGTAATCAAAAATCATGTCAGACTCACATATCTGCAGCAGCACATCTCACCTTTGAGCACAGCACACCATGGCTATCATCATAGGAAAAGACACAATCCCGAAATATCCTCTGTCTTGGAGCGTCCACATTACTAACTCAATGTAACTAAATAAAGAAAACAATGCTTAATGAGAAGATTCAACAAATGCAACTAAAGTCTGAAGCAAGGTGATAATTCCTAATAGAGCAGCGCATGCGCACTGCAAGCAGCATCAACAGACACCGTTTGCTGAAAAAGCTCCCTCTGTGCAAATTAAAAAAAAAAAAAAACAACAAAAAAAAACAAAAACATCCACAGATCAAGATCCTTAAAGTTCTGATTATACCCCTGCCTAGTCCATATAAAAGGATGCAAGGGGGGGGTCTGTTACTGTCCAAACCTCAATGCTCTGGACAAGCTGATATCCCTGGGCTGCTGAAATGGTCTAAGCATGGCTCTGATTGCAATCTGCTGTAGTAGTAGATCCTGTACGTGCTGTATCACTGGAGCCTGCTGATCAGAATGCGAAGTAGTCTCCCAACACAGGCTCCCAGCGTCTCTTTCCTAAGCTCGGTGTTCCTTAGCAGCCAGCAGCCAGCAGCCATTCCCAAGGAAGCTGTTCTGGGAGAGATACGTTCGGTGTTACGTGAAATATGGCATCCTCAGCATCCCCATCAGCGTGGCCATCTCCTGTGCGCGCTGCCGATCAGATACTGGCTACAGTAACAGCTGAGGGTGAAACAAGTATCTGATCAAGGCTTCTCTCCCAGGACTGCATATTCTTCATGGGAAACAAGCTAACCCTAACCTTACAAAATCCTTCTACAGCTGCCTGTTGTAGAAGTGATAGGCTCACTGCTATTACAGTCCATTGTTTGTACTGACGTAGCAACGCACTTCGCTGACCCCTCCTTTACTGCTTATGGTAATGCTGGCCATATAAAGTCTCCAGTATTTGGCCAGATAATTAATGAATGTGCTGTTCCTGATGTGATCATTTCAAACATATCCCTCTACATGTTTTGTTTTTTGTGATGTTCATTAAGTAGTCTATTTATAAATGTTTTCTCACAAGATTGACACAACTTCACTCAAGATGTACACATTTTGTTTTAATTACATTCAATTAGAGAAATAATTGAATCCTGGGTGAAATTTGTGTGAATCTTGCGTAAAAAAAAAAAAAAAATTGTAAATAGACCATAAAGTGTTTCTCCTGGTGAACTTTCTTAGGCCCTCTTCACACCTGTGCATTCTGGGTACGCATTTCGGCATGCATTTTCAGAAACCTGCGAAAAATAACCCAAAATGCACATTGCGCTTGCGGTGCCATCATTTCTTTGCACCCCAAACAAGCTTAAAAGACGTGCGTTTTGTGGCACCAAAATAGGCAGTCCAAAATGCATGAGGCTCACTGCCCAAAAAAGGTGCAGGAGATACATTGTCGGACGCCCATTAAAGCCAATGTCCTATTCTGTCGCGCAAAAACATGTAAAAAAAATATGCATAAGTGTGTCGCACAGGTGTGAATGTGGCCCTTTTTTTAAAAAAAAAAAATACTTGTGCCATGAAATGTCTTTTATTTTCCTTCTTTCCTAATTTAAATTCTCAAAACTAAAATTGACAGTCAACAGACATTTTCCAGCATGCTGAAATTATTTTTGATACTACATACAGTATTTCTGTTTCTAAAAAAACTAGTAGTGTAAACAATGCTTGAATTTGTTACATCAAGCAGGACTCCCTATCAAGAATGAGTCTATATTTGTGTGTGTGTGTATATATATATATATATATATATATATATATATATATATATATATATATATATATATATATATACACACACTCATTGGCCACTTTATTAGGTACACCTGTTCAATTGCTTGGAAACATACAGTAAATTGCTAATCAGCCAGTCACATGACAGCAACTCAATGCATTTAGGGATCTAGACGTGGTGAAGATGACTGGCTGAAGTTCAAACCAAGCTTTAGAATGGAGAAGAAAGAGGATTTAAGTGACTTTGAACGTGGCATGGTTGGTGTTTAGCTGGTAGGGTCAGAATTTTTTGTAAACAACATTAAAGCATGGATCCATCCTGCCTTGTGGCAACGGTTCAGGGGACATTTTCTTGGCACACTTTGGGCCCCTTAATACCAATTGAGCATTGTTGCTGACCATGTCCATCCTTTTATGACTACAGTGTACCCATCCTTCCATCAGGATAATCCACCATGTCACAAAACTCAGATCATCTCAAAGTGGTTTCTTGAACATGACAATGAGGTCACTGTACTTCAATGGCCCCCACAGTCAACAGAGCTTAATCCAATAGAGCACCCTTGGGATGTGGTGGAACGGGAGATTCGCATCATGGATGTGCAGCCGACAAATCTGCAGCAACTGTGTGATGCCATCATGTCAATAGGAACCAAAATCTCTGAGGAATGTTTCCAACATATTGTTTAATGTATGCTATGAATAAATAAAGCGGCCTGTTCCAGCCTCCCCCTCCAAAAATTAAAAGTCAGCAGCTACACATACTGGCACATAAAGGCAAAAGGGGGTCCAACCTGGTACTAGCAAGGTGTACCTAATAAAGTGGCCGGGGAGTGTATATATACAGATATATACAGCTGCAAAAAAAAGTATGTGAACCCTTTGGAATGATATGGATTTCTGCACAAATTGGTCATAAAATGTGATCTGATCATCATCTAAGTCACAACAATAGACAATCACAGTCTGCTTAAACTAATAACACACAAAGAATGAAATGTTGCCATGTTTTTAGTGAAAACACCATGTAAACATTCACAGTGCAGGTGGAAAAAGTATGTGAACCCCTAGACTAATGACATCTCCAAGAGCAAATTGGAGTGAGATGTCAGCCAACTGGAGTCCAATCAATGAGATGAGATTGGAGGTGTTGGTTACAGCTGCCCTGCCCTATAAAAACACACACCAGTTCTGGGTTTGCTTTTCACGAGAAGCATTTCCTGATGTGAATGATGCCTCACACAGAAGAGCTCTCAGAAGACCTATGATTAAGAATTGTTGACTTGCATAAAGCTGGAAAGGGTTATAAAAGTATCTCCAAAAGCCTTGCTGTTCATCAGTCCACGGTAAGACAAATTGTCTATAAATGGAGAAAGTTTAGCACTGCTGCTACTCTCCCTAGGAGTGGCCGTCCTGTAAAGATGACTGCAAGAGCAAAGCGCAGACTGCTCAATGAGGTGAAGAAGAATCCTAGAGTGTCAGCTAAAGACTTACAAAAGTTTACTGGCAAATGCTAACATCCCTGTTAGCGAATCTACAATACGTAAAACACTAAACAAGAATGGATTTCATGGGATGATACCACAGAGGAAGCCACTGCTGTCCAAACAAAACATTGCTGCACGTTTACAGTTTGCACAAGAGCACCTGGATGTTCCACAGCAGTACTGGCAAAATATTCTGTGGACAGATGAAACCAAAGTTGAGTTGTTTGGAAGAAACACACAACACTATGTGTGGCGAAAAAGAGGCACAGCAAACCAACATCAAAACCTCATCCCAACTGTGAAGTATGGCGGTGGGGGCATCATGGTTTGCGGCTGCTTTGTTGCGTCAGGGCCTGGCCGGATTGCTATCATCGAAGGAAAAATGAATTCCCAAGTTTATCAAGACATTTTGCAGGAGAACTTAAGGCCATCTGTCTACCAGCTGAAGCTCAACAGAAGATGGGTGTTGCAACAGGACAATGACCCAAAGCATAGAAGTGAATCAACAACAGAATGGCTTAAACAGAAGAAAATATGCCTTCTGAAGTGGCCCAGTCAGAGTCCTGACCTCAACCCGATTGAGATGCTGTGGCATGACCTCAAGAAAGCGATTCACACCAGACATCCCAAGAATATTGCTGAAATGAAACAGTTCTGTAAAGATGAATGGTCAAGAATTACTCCTGACCGCTGTGCACATCTGATCTGCAACTACAGGAAACGTTTGGTTGAAGTAATTGCTGCCAAAGGAGGTTCAACCAGTTATTAAATCCAAGGGTTCACATACTTTTACCACCTGCACTGTGAATGTTTACATGGTGTGTTCAATTAAAACATGGCAACATTTCATTCTTTGTGTGTTATTAGTTTAAGCAGACTGTGATTGTCTATTGTTGTGACTTAGATGATGATGTTCAGATCACATTTTATGACCAATTTGTGCAGAAATCCATATCATTCCAAAGGGTTCACATACTTTTTCTTGCAGCTGTATATACACACACACACATACAATATGCATACCATATACAGTATATATACTACTGTATATTGGGGAAATCACATAGCTCATGGGAATTCAAGCCACCACAAGTTTTATATAACACAGGGAGTAATGGTGTAATATAGAATGCCGTAGATTGGGGGTTGACAACCCATTGATCACAATCTACCCATTGATCCCAGATAGGTAATAGGTAGACCGTGAACGACTCCCACCTCTTAGATCTTAAATCAGAGCAGAGTTGATGTGATTGCTGAGCTGAGGGAAATCTTAGGCTGGCCATATATTATACAATTTTCTTATTAAATTTTCTGATGAGGTCAAACCTAAACACTTTCAATTTGTATGCAATCAGACAGGCCCTTGCACTACATAGTTGAAGGTAAATCTAAAGGAAACTGAATTTGAAAATGGTTTAATGTATGGCCAGCCTTAGGCTCCTTAATTTTAGCTTAATTTTAAACTTTTTTTTTTTTTTTTAAGGAGGGTGGGGGGCTTTCAACTGCTGTAAAAATGATTGGTTGGCTATAAAGCCACCCAGATCATTTTTTTCTCACAGCCAATCGCCGGATAAAAGAAATGGTTCCAGAATCATGGCCATGGTGCTGGTATAGCCACTTGCTGTCTAGGACGTAGGCTCGATGGCAAGTGGGTAAATGACGTATTACAAAGCTGTAGTGATATTGGTAGTGCTAATCCAGTAATGCACTCTGCATTACAAACTACTGACCTCTGAACTCTGTATAACATACCTGTCACCTCTGAACTCTGCATTACTTACTACTGACCTCTGTGCTCTAAGTTAGTACTACTACTACTACTACTACTACTACTACTACTACGACTGACTAGGGATGAGCCAAACTGCCCTGGGTTTGGTTTAGGCAGGGTTCATAGATGTTCAGATGCTGTGTCGGAACCCAATTCAAATAAATAGGAGCCAACCCTGTCAAATAAAATTATTTTTATGCTAATAGGCAAAGGGTTGAAAAAATATTATGCGGATTAGACACTGCCCTGGGGAACATGTATCATTTTTGACACTTTTGGGGGTACCAGTGACATAACAAACTATAATTTGTATCCCAATAGCACCTTGTCCTCATGTTAATAAGGACAACTCCTTCTTTTTCGCAAACCTGGCTGGCTCAACCACAATGGCTGATAACCTACCAACAGGTCCAACAGACCCAGCATATCCCCGATCTGTCATTAGCTATAAAAAGGAAAGGGGCGGGGATAGTAGTGACATCATCGCCCAAGAATAGCTATGACCATAACTGGTCAATGCCATTGGTCATTGTCATCGGTGACAGTGGTGGTTGCTAGGGATACAGCGGGTGCCAGCTCCCACTGCTTCCTTGGGAAACACTGACATCGGGAAGCTATTATACATAAAAATGGTAGAGAAACCACTTCTATAAATTATGTTCAGCTTCCGCTACACAGGGGGCTGAATAGGAAAAAGTTTGGGTGTTCATCCAAACACATTCCCTAGTACCTCCTAGGATGGAAATTCCTCACCTCTCACACAATGCAATTTATGTCTTTCAGGTGTTATGGGCAATCTTGCAGGATGTGATTTTCCTAGCTTTTAGGAAAGCAGGAATAATTGAATCAGATAGGACCCTATCCTTTGGTACCTGGGCTACCAAAATCCTCATGAAAAGGGTTTGCTGGCTCTGGGACTGCAGATCTAAACCTGGAAGCAGTTGGGAGTTTGTTCCACAGAAGGAAAAACCCTGGACTAAGATGTATTCAATAGGAGACCTAGATACTCCAAGCAATAAGTTGGTTGCAGCGCTTATTCCTGAAGGTTAAGGATCCATCCAAACCTCTGAAGAGCCTGAACAGTTTGATAGATTTTGGCAGACAAGGCCTGTGCAAACTCTTCTCTCAGGTGAATATCTTCCATGTATCCCGCTATAAAAATGTATTGTGAACAAAGCAGGGCAGATACAGGAGCTAACACATTGGCGAAGACCCAGGGGGCAGTGAACAGACCAAAGGAAAGTAGTGTTGCACATCTATCTACAAAATGCTTGTAGCATTAATACGCTAAAAAGGCAGGTATATGCAAGTAGGCTTCCTTGATTTCCACAGAGACCAAAGAGATCAAAAGATCTGCCTGATGGAGAGTAGCAATGAATGATCTGATAGACTCCATCCAAAATGTTTGCGCTCATATGAAGACATTGAGAGCCCTTAGGTCCAGAATATGGTGAATGCCAGCAGATACCCTGAAACCTTCTATTCTGTAACAATGGCAATGACTCCCTGAAAGAGAAGTTGAATCAGAGCAGCATGGAACCTGTTAGTCTTTGAGGGGATGTTGGCAGGCTTGACAACATGAAGTGGGACAGAGAAGGAAATTCTAGCTTGTAGCCCCTGGACACTACATCAGTCACCTAAGCATCTTAGATGCTTTTGGACCAGATGGTAACAAATGCTGAAAGAAGTTCTTTGACTTTGGGAAGAGGGAGCATCACCTCAGTGCGAGAAGCACTTGTTCACAGACTTGTAAACTTTGGGAGTCCAAGACTTATGGTAGAACTTGTCCAAAGCTGCATCCAAGACTGGGAAAAGAGACAGGATCTTCAAAGGTAGGCTGTCCACTCGGGGCTAAAAGGTTTTCCAGTATGAGCTAAAAGGTTGCTCTTCCCTCTGTGACATCCTTGATAAAGTTGTCCAGAGAGGAGCCAAAAAGGCTCTCGCCATAAACAGGCATATGCAATAAGCATTTTTTAAAACAAGAAAGTGTAGTGCACTAAGCATAATCAAACATCATTCAAATGTAAATGTGAATGAACACAAAAATGTAAATAAATGTTTAAAATTATATAAGTAAATATATACACCATGCATCATGATGACATAAATTAACAATAGTCGATGATAAAGCAACTAATCCAGTGTACAGAATTGAAGGTGTTCAGTTAAGTGCCACCGCCACCAACAAAAGGACTGCAAACTCACCAGATGTCAAGGCTACCACTACAGCAGCAAGAAAGCCTCAAAATACTTATGTGGGTCCCTCTGGCTGTCATGACAGTGGATATCTTCTGCAGGAAAATCATAGCAGGGTCCAACTAGAGATAAATCTGCTCAGCCAGAGCCCAGAAGTATTATCATAGTGTAGTAAGGTTTATTTAATAATATTAACCACTTGCCTACTGTGCACTTAAACACCCTTCCCATCCAGGCCAATTTTCAGCTTTCAGCGCTGTCACACTTTGACTGACAATTGCGCGGTCATGCTACACTGTACCCATATGAAATTTTTATCATTTTTTTCACACAAATAGAGCTTTCTTTTGGTGGTATTTAATCATCTCTGGGTTTTGTATTTTTTACAAAAAAAAAAGAATAAAGACAGAAAATGTTGAAAAAAAAAAAAAGTTTTTCTTATTTTCTACGAGTAAATTTTGAAAATAAATTTTTCTCCTTCACTGATGTGCGCTGATGAGGCGGCACTGATGGGCACTGATAGGTTGCACTGATGGGCACTGATGAGGTGGCACTTATGGGCACTGATGAGGTGGCACTTATGGGCACTGATGAGGAGGTACTAATATGCCGCACTGATGAGCACTGATAGGCGGCATTGATAGGCGGCACTGATAGATGGCACTGATAGGCAGCACTGATGAGCACTGATAGGCGGCACTGCTGGGCACTGAGAGGTGGCACTGCTGGGCACTGAGAGGTGGCACTGAGAGGTGGCACTGCTGGGCACTGAGAGGCGGCACTGACGGGCGGCACTGATGGGCACTGAGAGGTGGCACTGATGGGCACTGGCGGATGGCACTGATGGACACTGACGGGTGGCACTGATGAGCACTGATGGGCGGCACTGATGAGCACTGATGGGCAGCACCATCAGTGCCCACACTCAGTGCCCATAGTGCTGCCAGTCAGTGCTCATCAGTGCCTAGATGAGCAGGCACTGATGGGCACTGACTGGCAGCACTATGGGCACTGATTGTGGGCATTGATGGGGGACACTGATGGCGGGCACTGTGGGCACTGTTGGGGCCAATTTGTATGTTTTTTTACCTTTTAGTAATCAGGGCACTGGTGATCAGTGCCCTGATTACATGTCTCTGTGTCCCCGGCGGCTGACGGCTCCCCCTCCTTCCTCACACTGCAGGCTCCGTGTGAGGAAGGAGAGCCGGCGATGAGAGATGATCTCATATGTTTACATATGAGATCATCTCTCATTGGGTGGTCCGATCACGTGGTGAATGGCCGCTGTGATTGGCCATTCACCACGATCTGTGATCGGCTGTGTCCAAGGAACACGGCCGACACAGATTCTCCCGATGCGCGCTCGCGGGAGCGCGCGGGGAGCCTGCTTCTGGGAGGCCGTTTAAAAACGGCCTCCCGAAAATTCGAGTCCGCGCTGCAGCCGTATATAGGCTGTAGCGCGAATGGGAGGAAGTTAAAATACATAGCATGTCCAGATAAAAACATATTAATATAAAACTCACATGGATTGCTGCTGGTGACCCGAATCGCTCAGCAGAGGAACATCAGTGCCAAATGTAACGCCCTGATGCGGTTTATCCTCAAAGATGTTGACAAAGGGTCATTTGGCACCGACATCTTGGCAAATATATAGGTTTTAGTTACCCCACTTTGCAGGTTAAATCAATTTGGAAAAACATCGTGAACGGAAGTTGCCATTTTGGCCATTTTGCCAGAGAACCTGAAGTCAACCGGCGGCCATGTTTGAGTAGACCCGGAAGTCGACTCACGGCCATTTAAAAAAAAAAACAAGTCAACGAGCGGCCATATATGAGAACGGCAAAATAGAATAAAAAAACATTCCTTGAAAGCCTTTCAAAAATAGAAAAGAGGATGTCACTAAATACCACAAAAATGTTAGAACAAATCATGCCAATTAAAGAATAAATAAAAAATAATAATTTAAAAAAAACAATGTATGGAGCTGAAAAGAGGATTGCATAGGTAAGGTACAGTCCAGACCATATTAGAAACCAACCTAATATCAAATATGAATCTATAAACAATAAGATGTCTGGATCATTATGAAATAAGATGTAAAAACACTAACATCAATATAGATAATTGAAAATGCCAAAAAGCCACACATAGAGTATATTAACAAAGAAACTTATTTAGTATCAATAAAACAGTTGATATACCAATCAACAAACAAACGATGAGGGACATATTTTCGCAATTCATGAACCCACTTCATCTCAGTTTTAGATATTTACCTAGATTTATTGCACCCCCTCCAGTGAGGTTTTCAGCTGTTCTATACCCACAAATTAAATATCTTTGGGATTCTTGTTACGAACATTACAAAATTGGCTGCAAAACTGTGGTAATTATAGCCTCGTTTGATGTTATAGATATGTATGTTCCATAAGGCAATCTCTCAGACATCTCGTGGTCCTCCCAACGTACTGAAAACCGCACGTACTGTACATTGAAGGAGCTAGACCACATGAGTGGAGTTGAATGAAATGAAACTATCTAAATTGTAGACAAATCATCAAACTTTGAATCGATGTAAATAAATATAAATAAATTATTATAAATGTCCATAATGTAAAAATCAGTCTTTCTGATCACCAGTGCATCATTTGATAGTTGAGTGACATGGAGTCCGTGATTATGGGTAAAATCCACAGTGGTACTCCCAATATATGAAAAGATGGATCCTCCACCACACCTCCAGTGCACCCCTCTAAAATGAACGCTCACCAGATATGAATGAATCAGAAGCTTTTGTTAACACCGTTGCCTTTCAGCAAAACTTCTCCCAGCTCCTCTGGTTCTATGAAACCGATCATTACAGCCTGTGACTTCCTGTTTGCAATGAAAAGACTCCCAATTGCATGTCATCCAGACAACCAATAGGAAAGAACAGAAGTGGGGCACGGATAGCGTGATATCGTTTTTTAAATTTTATTAATCGATAAACATACATCCACCCCCCCCCCCGTTTAATATTTGCTTACATTACATCCAAATCAAATAAGCGTATAAGTACCGCCAGGCCCTCGGTCGAAGTCCTTGTGATGAAACGCGTCAGAGCGTAAGCACGCCGTAACCTAGGAGACGCCAGGCGCCGGATGCTCTCACCACCAAGCCTGGCTTTCATATCAGAGGCTGTGTATGTGCCGGGAGCTGGCGAAGCGGCAGAGTCGGGCAGTGTACTGGCGGTACTTATAGGCTTATTTGATTTGGATGTAATGTAAGCAGATATTAAACGGGGGGGGGGGTGGATGTATGTTTATCGATTAATAAAATTTAAAAAACGATATCACACTATCCGTGCCCCACTTCTGTTCTTTCCTATTGGTTGTCTGGATCACATGCAATTGGGAGTCTTTTCAGTGCAAACAGGAAGTCACAGGCTGTAATGATCGGTTTCATAGAACCAGAGGAGCTGGGAGAAGTTTTGCTGAAAGGCAACGGTGTTAACAAAAGCTTCTGATTCATTCATATCTGGTGAGCGTTCATTTTAGAGGGGTGCACTGGAGGTGTGGTGGAGGATCCATCTTTTCATATATTGGGAGTACCACTGTGGATTTTACCCATAATCACGGACTCCATGTCACTGAACTATCAAATGATGCACTGGTGATCAGAAAGACTGCTTTTTACATTGTGGACATTTATAATAATTTATTTATATTTATTTACATTGATTCAAAGTTTGATGATTTGTTTATATCGCTGCTGAGTGCGGTTTTCCTGTGTGGATTTACACAGTATCAGTTGTATTTTATATCAATCTGTTTCTTTTACAGCGGCTGCTATTTGGTATTTATTGATTGTCACATACTTATATATCTGATTTTACCTAATATTTCATACTAACCATTAGCGCTGGGCGTGTGTTTGAGAGATTTTATATCGTCAACCACAGTTTCCTTTATATCTAAATTGTAGGACTTTCCATTACTAAATGATGAAAAATGATGGATCCTTTTGCAATTATTACCTTTCACTTTGCAAATAACACATTTATTGTACGGGGGGAAAGCCCTTGATATTGAAGAACAACACCGGTCTCGAGAGGACATTCACTATATTAGGAGCCAATTTGTCTTACAAATTGGGAACCCTTCTAAAAACTACTGTTAGGGTATTAGGCAAGATGGTATTAAGCATGGGGTCTTTGCTTATTATATATCCAATGCCTTCTAATGATGCCTTTGACCTGCCAATGTTGGGTGGAAAAACTGGTTATGAATGGACATATGAAACTTGTATTAGTCTCTCTTGTTTATTTGATAACAGAGAGGTTCTATCAGATAATTCTACATCTCTAATGATGTCATCAAGATCCTCTGCTTTATAACCCTTCTGTACAAACCATTCTTTTAGTATCTGGCTCTATATATACATATATATATATATATATATATATATATATATATATATATATTTTTTTTTTTTTTTTAGCTGGACATGATATGTATTTTAATATGATTGAATAAACCTTACTACACTATGATATTACTTCTGGGCTCTGGCTGAGCTGATTTATCTACAGTTGGAACCTGTTATGGTTTTGTAGCGGAAGATATCAACTGTCATGATACCCAGAGGGACCCACATAAGTGTTTTGAGGCTTTCTTGCTGCTATAGTGGCAGCCTTGACATCTGGTGAGTTTGCAATCCTTCTGTTGGTGGGGGTGGCACTTAATTGAACACCTTCTATTCTGTACACTGGATTAGTTCCCTTACCATAGACTATTGCTAAATTATGGCATCATGATGCATGGACTTTACCTTATATAATTTAAAACATTTATTTACATTTTTGTGTTCATTCACATTTACATTTGAAATATGTTTGATTATGCTTAGTACGCTACATTTTCTTCTTTAATACATTTTAAGTTGGGTATACTGCTTATGCGTTAGCTGCTTTGATTTGAAATTTTTTTAACATACAGTGCAGAATTCTTACATCAAAAATAAGCATTTTCTGCACTCATATTCAAGCGCTAGTGTTCTCTGCCATTTTAGATATCAGCCATACGATATCCACATGCCCATAAATACAGTCCTGCAGGGCTGCAGGAAAAATGGCTAGAGAACCGAGGGTCAGTAAAGATAGATCCCAGATCCCTAAAACTATCTGTCAGGAACACTCCCTGTGCACACTGAAGTACTGTCATGAATCTGCAACCTAAGGGTTAACCTAGCTCAGGCTAATTTCATTAATTGACAACAGGATGCCTTATTTAAGCACCTCAACAGCACAGTGTATTTGCTGTCTTATCTGAAGCTTCTCCTGTGTTCCTGAACCTGAAACCTGTTGTATCCAGTTTGATTACTGTTTGACCTCCTGGCTTGTCCCTCACCTCGCTTGTTTGCTGCCCGCCCTAACCTCGGCTTGTTTGTGACCACTCTTTGCCTTATCCTTGTCTGTTTATCTGCCACCGGATCCGGACCTGTTCACCTCCTGGCAGGGCAACCCCGAGGACCGCGACCTGGTGCTATACACGCAGCAAAATCCATCCTCACCATATGAGGCTCTGGTGAAGACCGGTTGGCACTTAGTTTCCGCACCTTGGGTTAGCCTGCATCTACTGCCTAGGTGACTCGTCTGTGCTCCATCCCTCGGTGAGCTAGAGGCTACCCTCTGCACGTCAGGCTCACCTCCAGAGTCCTGACACTATCCATGGACCATATACCCGGGGTCTGTCAGATGAACATACACTATATTACTAAAATGTATTGGGACATCTGCCTTTACACGCACATGAACTTTAATGGCATTCCAGTCAAAAAACTCTGATATGGATGATGTGATATACAAAGTGCATGCTATTATATTTTGTTCTGTTTTCTTGGATTTATTTGTGGCATATGATTATGCTTTCCAGGAAGACATGCAGATTCCCTGAGGAAGACTCTGGTATTACACAATTTCGAAACGCGTTGGATTCTGCCATGCATCTGCAATTATACTGTATCGTATTTTGAATGTATCATTACCTATCTGATTGATCCTTTACAATCACAATTGTTTCAATAAATTGTTTTTTTTTATTTCAACTTATCTTTTTCCAAGAGATCCTTACTAGTTACCTTTAAAGTCCCACCCTTCTTAGGGGGTCCTTTCTTTCCTTTTCTAACCCTCTGCACGTCAGGCTCACCTCCAGAGTCCTGACACTATCCATGGACCATATACCCGGGGTCTGTCAGATGAACATACACTATATTACTAAAATGTATCGGGACATCTGCCTTTACACGCACAAGAACTTTAATGGCATTCCAGTCTTAGTCCGTAGGGTTCAAAATTGAGTTGGCCAACTCTTTGCAGCTATAACAGCTTCAACTCTTCTGGGAAGGCTGTCCATAAGGTTTATGAGTGTCCCTTTGGGAATGTTTGACCATTCTTCCAGAAGCGCATTTGTGAGGTCAGGCACTGATGTTGGATGAAAAGGCCTGACTCTCAGTCGGCACTCTAATTCATCCCAAAGGTAATATATTGGGTTAAGGTCCGGGCTCTGTGCAGGCCAGTCAAGTTCCTCCACCCCAAACTCGCTCATCCATGTCTTTATGTTCCTTGCTTTGTGCACTGGTGCGCAGTCATGTTGGAACAGGAAGGATCCACACAAAACTGTTCCCACAAATTTGGGAACATGAAATTGTCCACAATGTATTGGTATGCTGATGCCTTAAGTGTTCCCTTCACTTGAACTAAGGGGCCAAGCCCAAACCCTGAAAAACAACCCCACACCATAATCCCCCCTCCACCAAATGATATGGACCAGTGCACAAAGCAAGGTCCATAAAGACATGGATGAGCGAGTTTGGCATGGAGGAACCTGACTGGCCTGCACCTAAACCCGATAGAACACCTTTGGGATGTATTACAGTGCAGACTGCAAACCAGGCCTTCTCTCCATCATCAGTGCCTGACTTTACAATTGCGCCTCTGGAAGAATGGTCAAACATTCCCATAGACACACTCCTAAACCTTGTGGACAGTTTTCCCAGAAGCTGTTATAGCTGCAAAGGATTGGCTAACTCAATATTGAACCCTACAGACTAAGACTGGGATGCCATTAAAGTTCATGTGTGTGTAAAGGCAGGCGTCCCAATACATTTTGTTAATATAGTGTAAGAACATTAACTGTCTAAAGGGTAGGGCCTAGTAGGAAAAATAGAGTTTCAGAAAGAACTTCCTGTCTTTTATCTACAAAATTTTTAAACACTGGAATGTTAGGGACAGGGACAGTCATAGTCTTGTTAAGACAGAAAATGGGCAAGGGCTGAATGAGAGAAAATCAATCAATTTCCCCATCTACTTCAACAGAATGGATACGGGAATTTGAATTGACTTTTGTCAAGCCAGTTGGTGCTTGCAAGGCCACCCATGGCTTGAATTTTTCCCTGATTCAGCAGGAATTCTAGCTTTGTATGACCAGTTTTAAAACATGTTCTATAGGTATCGAAAATACCTATTGATTCTGCCTGAAATCCAGTATCCCTGTAAATTTCTGTGCACTGAACTGAAATCTCAAATGCATTTCTTGGACCAACAATCCACTTTTTCAGGAAAAACATTGGAAGCCTAAGTTTAAAATAGCATTGCGTAGATCAAAGTTTATAATCAAAATGTGTCATGATTCACATGCGTGACACCCACATATCCTAGCAAGGGAAAACTGCAGATGATTAAGGAGAAGCTTGCCTTTAACCAGGAAACATATAGAGAATGCTATGCGCTCCCATCCACTATTTACAGACCAACACTGCAGAAATTGTTTTCTATGTGCTTTTCTATGTGGCTCAATTAATGACAAATAGATGTACGGATATGAATAAATGGTATTTATATGGTATATACAGTTTAGGGTCAGTATATTTTACAATTAGTGATATATGAATGTTGTTATTGAAATCAAATAAAAATATTTTATTTTAACACAAGTGCAACTTACTGAAAAGCATACACTATATTACCAAAAGTATTGGTACACCTGCCTTTACATGCATAAGAACTTTAATAGCATCCCAGTCTTGGTCCGTAGGGGTCAATATTGAGTTTGCCCACCCTTTGCAGCTATAACAGCTTCAACTCTTCTGGGAAGGCTGTCCACAAGGTTTAGGAGTGTGTCTATGGGAATGTTTGACCATTCTTCCAGTAGCACATTTTTGAGATTAGGAACTGATGTGGATGAGAAGGCCTGGCTCGCAGTCTCCGCTCTAATTCATCCCAAAGGTGTTCTGTTGGGTTTTGGTCAGGACTCTGCAGACAGGCTGCAGGAAAAATGGCTAGAGAACCAAGGGGTCAGTAGAGATAGATCCCAGATCCCTAAAACTATCCATGGGCCATATGCCCAGGGTCTGTCAGATGAACATACACTATAATACCAAAATGTATTGGGACGTTTGCCTTTACACGCACATGAACTTTAATGGCATCCCAGTATTAGTCCATAGGGTTCAAAATTGAGTTGGCTCACCAATTGCAGCTATAACAGCTTTAATTCTTCTGGGAAGGCTGCCCATAAGGTTAAGGAGTGTGTCTATGGGAATGTTTGACCATTCATAATTCATAATGACCATCCAGAAGTGCGTTTGTGAGGTTAGGCACTGATGTTGGATGAGAAGGCCTGGCTCTCAGTCGGCACTCTAATTAATCCCAAAGGTAATATATATATTGGGTTAAGGTCAGGGCTCTGTGCAGGCCAGTCAAGTTCCTCCACCCCAAACTCACTCATACATGTCTTTATGAACCTTGCTTTGTCCACTGATGTGCAGTCATGTTGGAACAGGAAGGGACATTCCCAAACTACTTCTATAAAGTTGGGAGCATGAAATTGTCCAAAATGTTTTGGTATGCTAATGCCTTAGGAGATCCCTTCACAGGAACTAAGGGGCCAAGCCCAACTACTGAAAAAACAACTCCACGATATAATTCCCCTTCCACCAAATGTATAAATCATTACACAAAGCAAGGTTCATAAAGACATGGATGAGCGAGTTTGGGGTGGAGGAACTTAACTGGCCTGCACAGTCCTGACCTCAACCTGATAAAACACCTTTCAGATGACATAGAACGGAGACTGCGAGCCAGGCCTTCTCGTCCAAATTAGTGCCTGACCTTACAAATGTCCTTCTGGAAGAATGGTCAAAAATTCCCATAGATACATTCCTAAACCTTGTGGACAGCCTTCCCAGAAGAGTTGAAGCTGTTGTACAGTGTCTTGAAAAAGTATTCACACCCCTTGAAATGTTTCACATTTTCTCATGTTACAACCAAAAACGTAAGTGTATTTTTTATTGGGATTTTATGTGATAGACCAACACAAAGTGGCACATAATTGTGAAGTGGAAGGTAAATGATAAATGGTTTTCAACATTTTTTTTACAAATAAATATCTGAAAAATGTGGAGTACATTTGTATTCAGCCCCCTGATTCAATACTTTGTAGAACGACCTTTCACTGCAATTACAGCTGCAAGTCTTTTAGGGTATGTCTCCACCAGCTTTGCACATCTAGAGAGTAAATATTTTGTCCATTCTCCTTTGCAAAATAGCTCAAGCTCTGTCAGATTGGATGGAAAGTGTCTGTGAACAGCAATTTTCAAGTCTTGCCACAGATTCTCAATTGGATTTAGGTCTGGACATTGACTGGACCATTCTAACACATAAATATGCTTTGATCCAAACCATTCAATTATAGCTCTGGCTGTATGTTTAGGGTCGTTATCCTGCTGGAAGGTGAACCTCCGCCCCAGTCTCAAGACTTTTGCAGACTCTAAAAGGTTTTCTTCTAAGATTGCCCTGTATTTGGCTCCATCCATCCTCCCATCAACTCTGAGCAGCTTCCCTGACCCTGCTGAAGAAAAGCAACCCCACAACATGATGGTGTGTTCAGTGTGATGTGCAGTGTAAGTTTCCACCACACATCATGTTTTGCTTTTAGGCCAAAAAGTTAAATTTTGGTCTCATTTGACAAGAGCACCTTCTTCCACATGTTTGCTGTGTCCCCCACATGGCTTCTCACAAATTGCAAACGTGATTTCTTATGATTTTCTTTTAACAATGGCTTTCTTCTTGCCACTCTTCCATAAAGGCCAGATTTGTGGAGTGCACGACAAATAGTTGCCCTGTGGAGAGATTCTCCCACCTGAGCAGTGGATCTCTGCAGCTCCCCCAGAGTTACCATGGGCCTCTTGGCTGCTTCTCTGATTAATGAGCCCCTTGCCCGGCCTGACAGTTTAGGTAGACGGCCATATTTGGTAGGTTTGCAGTTGTGCCATACTCTTTCCATTTTCAGAGGATGCATTGAACAGTGCTCCATGAGATGTTTAAAGCTTGGCATATTTTTTTTTATAACCTAACCCTGCTTTAAACTTCTCCACACTTTATCCCTGACCTGTCTGGTGTGTTCTTTGGCCTTCATGATGCTGTTTGTTCACTAAGGTTCTCTAACAAACCTCTGAGTGCTTCACAGAACAGCTATATTTATACTGAGGGTAAATGACACACAGGTGGACTCTATTTACTATTTAGGTGACTTCTGAAGGCAATTGGTTCCACTAGATTTTAGTCAGGGGTATCAGAGTAAAGGGGGCTTAATAAAAATGCACGCTACACTTTTCAGATATTTATTTGTACAAATGTTGAAAATCATTTAACATTTTCCTTCCACGTCACAATTATGTGCCACTTTGTGTTGGTCCATCACATAAAATCCGATTAACCACTTTCCGCAAAGTGACGTATATTTACGTATATTTACGTCGGCTAAATTTGTGGTGTTATACCAGGATGATGCCTCTAGCTAGAGGCACCATCCCAGTACCGTGGTTTAGAGCCGGCGGCCGGCTTTCCGTCGCTAATGATTGTTACCCCCCTCCCGCCACCTTCCGCGGCTTTTCCCGGGTCTCCCATTTCACCGGGTGACCCAAGCAGCCAGCTGGATGGAGTCCCGATCTAAGCCGGAAGCGGCTTCGATCGGGTCTCCAATGACGTAACCGGAGGCGGCATCCATGACGTCACTTCCGGGTTACTGTGCTGCAAAAGGAGGCAGATTTAAAAAACGACTGTATGCAAAAATGCAGTTTTCAGCGTTTTGCATAAATGAAAGTGTAGTGGAGGGGTCTAGGGTCTTTTAGACCCTCGATCCCTCCATAAAGAGTACCTGTCACTGCATATTGGTGTCACAAGGGATGTTTACATTGCTAGTGACAGCAATAAAAGTGATCAGATTTTTAAAAAAAAAAAAAAAAAAACTTGTGATAAAGTTAAAAAAATAAAATAAATAGGAAAAAAAAATGTTTCCGCCCCCGTCAGCGTTAGCTCGCGCACAAAAAAAAAATGTATACGGAAGTCAAGCTGCGAATGAAATCGCTGTTCAAACCACACATGTGAGGTATCACCGCGATTGCCAGAGCATGAGCAATAGTTTAAACAAAAGAGCTACACTCTAACTCTAAACTGGTAACGGTTAAAAGGTTTTAAAGCGTCGCCTATTGAGATTTCTATTGACCGTAGTTAGTCACCATTCCACGAGTGTGCGCAATTTTAAACCATAACATGTTGGGTATCTATTTACTAGGCGTTACATCATCTTTCACAATATATAAAAAAAAATGGGCTAACTTTACTGTTTAGTATTTTTTAAATGCAGTGAAATACGATTTTTTCCCAAAAAAATGGCGTTTTAAAGACCGCTGCGCAAATACCGCGTGATAAAAAATATTGCAATTACCGCCATTTGATTCTCCAGAGTCTTTGCTAAAAAAATATATATAATGTTTGGTGGTTCTAAGTAGTTTTCTAGGAAAAAATACTGATTTTAACTTGTAACCAAAAAGTGTCCGAAATAGGCCTGGGGCTTAAGTAGTTAAAATACATTTCCATTTTTGGTTGTAACATGACAAAAACTAGAAAATTTCAAGAGGTATGAATACTTTTTCAAGTCACTGTAGCTGCAAAGGGTGGGTCAACTCAATATTAAACAATACGGACTAAGACTGGAATGTCATTAACATGTATGTGCATGTAAAGACAGGAGTCCCAATACTTTTGGTAATATAGTGTATATACAAGTGTGTGAAGTGGCCATATATTCCCAGGTTGGCATCTCATGCATGCAAAGTCACTACATGCAAGAATATATCTTAATACAATAATGCGTTTTAATGTCAAATACTTTACATTTATCATCAATTTAGGCTTGGAAATGTGTCCATACAAAATATTTAAAATGATTGTATAGGATCAATTTTTTTTTACCTTCGTACATTCTATGCATAAAGTTAAAAAAACTTTCTGTGTGCTGCAGCACCCCCAGCCTCATCAAAACTTACCTGAACCCCATCTCGATCCAGGGATGTGAACAAGAGTCTCGGCTCTCACAGGTCTCTCCTTCCTCATTGGCTGTGAGAGCAGGGGTAGCCAATGGCTCCCACTACTGTCAATCACAGCCAGTGAGCCAATGAGGAGAGAGTGGGGGCCAAGCCGAGCCATGCTCTGTGCGTGAATGGACACACGGAGCAGCAGCTCAGGATTGAGCATGCTCAGGTGCCACCATAGCAAGCTGTTTGCTATGGGGGCACTAGGCAGGAGGGAGGGACCTGGAGCGCTGGCGGGGGACCAGCCAGAGGAGGAGGGTCAAGTTGCACAAGGTAGGTAAGTATGACATGTTGTTTTAAAAAATAAAAACTTTGATATCACTTTAATACATATAATCATCATACTTGATTCATATTCTCAATACAGTACGTAACAGTTAAATGTATTGTTTACCTTACTTTATGAAACTTTAGTGGAGGAATAAAGATTTCAACTAATCACCAGCACAAGAGACACTTCTTGAATGTAAGCACTGTCATTTATTCTGATTAAAAAATGACCAAAGCAATAATCATTGTCTTCTCCCTGCGAGCATGGCTTCGCCCGCCCGCCCCTGCCCTCCTGCTGGGAGAAGACAATTGCTCAGCAGGAGGGATTCCCCCATCAACACTGTCTGTGTTGATGGGGGAATCGTGCAAATTTCTTTCCCACAACCCGTGGTTGCAAGAAAGAAATTCGTACTATGTACGGCCAGCCTAAGTTACAATTCTGAAAGGAGAATGTTAATAAAGTGCCAAATTCACTTGCTAAACATTAAACTTGAAATCAAAATCACATTGCAATATTCATTGCATTTATAAAACAAATTAGCTTTTTTATAATTAATGGTAAACTACAATCTTTTATAATTATTTTTGTTGATCAAACATGCATTCAAGTTAATATTGTCATGCTTGTCTAAAGCTGAACTGTGGTCGTTGTAACAAATGCATGACTCCAAAGCCACAGCATTACCTTTCCATGAAACAATTACTGTTATTTATATAAGTAAACCTTAAAGGTAATCTACAGTATGGTCCCAGCATACATTCATTTTATAACATCAACATTGTATTAACATTACAATTATATTTGACAATCCAATATAAGCTTACTTGACAAATCTTCTTTCATGTTGCGAATGCTGCTGGTCTGCTGACCATCTCTTTCCACAACTTCCTTGATTGCCTGCATGCTTACAGCTTCACCTCTGCTGTTTACTTTCATTTTCTAAGAACTACATATCCCAAGGTACCTTGCTGCCTGCAGACTGTGATTCCTGTACTGACTCCACCTCATGAAACTCCTCCTCTATGCTTCTCTGTAGATCAGAAGACAGGCTCTGTGAAGTATGTGATACAGCAGTGCCTACTCACAGGGCATAGTGAATACATATCAGAGATTTCAAGGAAGTGTATGCGTGGGAATCTTCACAAAGTAAGTTTACAAACTTTAAGACTGTTTAGAGTAATAGTAGTATACTACAAATATTAAAAATATGATGTGGAAATAGATATATGACCACAGATATGTTTTAACTAGTTAAGGTCCCTGGACATGCTACACACACACCCAAAAAATCATTAAGTAACAAAGAGAGTGTGTGCATAGCATGTCCATTCTGAATACGGTATTCATAGGTTTTGCCTAAGGAATGTATTGTACTCGTGAACGCACATGAATGCAAATATGCGCATAAATATGCAAGAATATGCGTAACACAAATGCCTGAAATGACTTCAAGAATAACATGGCACCAGTATCCTGTGCATATTTACACATTATGGCAAATACTGGCTGCCCCCACCATGGTTTTATTTAAAGTGTTTGTTACCCCAACACTTTATATTCCTGAAATGTGCCTGCTGTACCATGTACTTGTATGAAAAAGGACACCTGTTCTATTTCTATTGCTTCCTTTGTGTGAAATCCCTGGTGTGTGCCTTCCAGTCCCTCTGCTTTCCTATTAAAAAATAAAAATGACCACACTAAGCAGGAGAGCACAGCATGGTCAGTTCTCCAGCTATACTGGGAAGTCAGTATGCTAGTGTAGTCCCAACCCACCTGCTCGATCCCGCCAGGAAGCGGACACTGCACACCACTAATTACAGTCAGTGAGGCATTTCCTGGTCCGCAGCTGCACAGCCTGGGAAATGTCTCAATACCTGTGATTGGCGGTGTGCAGTGTCGGCTTCCTGGCAAGATCGGGCAGACGGGTTGGGACTAAGATCCTGAACAAGCCTGAGCCCATCTCAAGTTGTAAGTTCCCTCTAAATTAACAGTTGAAAATGGCTCTGCAGAAGGCATACAAGTGAACTCAAGATGAACAGTGATATACACTATATTACTAAAAGTATTGGGACGCCTGCCTTTACATGCACATGAACTTTATTGGCACCCCAGGCTTAGTCCATAGGATTCAATATTGAGTTGCCCACCCTTTGCAGCTATAACAGCTTCAACTCTTCTGTCAAGGCTGTCCACAAGGTTTAGGAGTGTCTATTGGAATGTTTGACCATTCTCCCAGAAGTGCAATTGTAAGGTCAGGCACTGATGTGGACAAGGTGGCCTTGCAGTCTCCAATCTAATTTATCCAAAAGTTCATCTATCGGGTTGAGGTTAGGACTCTGTACATGCCAGTCAAGTTCCTCCACGCCAAACCTATTCATTCATGTCATTATGGACCTTGTTTGTGCACATTCTAGGCTGGTATGGATTTGGAGGGGAACCCCATGCCAAAAATGTTTTAAATATACCGTAAATAGATAATAGACCAGCGCTATTAAACCCACAGTGTGAGGGGAGCGCTTATAAAAACAAATATTAAAAAAAAGGTATAAAAAAAAAAAAAATTGGGAAGTTGAAGAATCAAAGAAAAAAAAACAAGAACCAAAACAAAAAAAACACACACACAATAATGATAATACATGTTTCAGATGTATATAGGTACACAGTACATGGGAAAAAGTCTTTGTAGAGATGGATGGCTTGGTGGCCGCGGGCTCTATCAGAGCTAGGAGGAGATTCTGTTCATGGTAGACAATCAAAAAAGAGAGAACAGAGCAGCGCCACCTGAGTGTAGGAAAGGTAGTGCACTCACATGTGAGTGCATTACCTTTTATGCCAATAAAGGATCGTTTTAAATACTATATTCAGGTGGCGCTGCTCTGTTCTCTCTTTTTTGATTGTCAAACATGTTTTAAAAAATGGCGTGGGCCCCCCCCCCCCAAAAAATCCATACCAAACCCTCCTCCTGAATCATACCAGGCCACATGCCTTCAACATGGGGGGTTGGGAGCTTTGTTGATGGGCATGTGGCCTGGTATGGCCACTTGCCCAGAAACTGATGGGGACAAGGGCCTCTTCCCGACAACCCTGGGCTGTAGTTGTCAGGGTCTACGGGCGGGGGGCTTATCAGAGTCTTGAACTCCCCTTCAACAAGGGGGCCCCCAGATCCCACCCCCCTGCATGTGTATAAGTATCAGGCGCATAGTACCTACCCATTCGCAAAAAGATGTCAAAAAGTAATAGACGCAAGAGACAAGTTTTTGACAAATCCTTTATTAACCACTTTCAGCCCAAAAAACGTTATACGTGATTGGGTAAGCTGGAGAAGGAATCTGCCAGCAGTGGAAGTTCACCATAGAGAATACAGAGGACCAGATGAAGACATTCTCTATGACTCTCGGATGCCTGGGCACAACGTTATGATGTCATGCCCGGCCTGGCAGTTGTAAATACTGCTGTGGAGTTGGCTGGAAAGGTCGAGATTGCTTTTTTTTTTTTTTATCTCAGTCTTTCCTGCCTTGAGGGGAGATGTGACCCCACATCTCTCCATAAAGAGGACCTGTCATGCAATATTCCTATTACAAGGGATGTTTACATTCCCTGTAACAAGAATAAAAATGATAAAAAATAAAAATAAAGGGAAAGTGTAAAAATAAAAAAAACAATTAAAAAAAAAAAAAAAGTAAAGCACCCCATCCCCACGTGCTCACAGGAGCGATCGCATATGTAAATTGCGCCCACGTATCTAAACAGCGTTCAAACCACACATGTGAGCGTGACATGTTAGGTATCTAATAATCAGTGGCACTGGTGCGCTGCTATGACAAGCTGACTAGTGATTATACTAAAAAATTGAGAGGTGTGTGTTGAACTGCTGCTACCACCAAATCAAGAGCTCAAATTCTTGAAAAACAAATAAAAATTCTAATGTGGGGGGGTGCGCTGTTTTGTTAATTAAAACAATGTGTACCTTTCATAAACACATAAATGTCAATATAAAGTGTGTAGTATTACACAAACAAAAATACATGCACAAAATCCATATAAAAAACCAATATGAAGAAAAATGCATAAAGTCTATTTGCAATAAAACTTGCAGGGGGTAAAGTCCATCAAAGGTCAATAATGCTGATGCAAGCAGTGCACCATGAATCAGTAAAGAATGAACAGTGATGATAAAGTAAAAACGACAAAATGATTGCAAGGATTAAAGTAAGATATATGTAAAAAATTTACAAAAATTTTTATTTTTTTTCCCAGTGAGCAAAATAATACATTTGCGAGTCCCTCATGCATGCAGTGCTTTTCCATATTAAATGAAAAACTTCAGTGCTCAATAATAAATCTTGTTCAAGGTCCATCCACCTGCTATCCACCTATAGCACAATGATATCTCGCAGTATAAACAGCCACTCTACGCAGGGGAGTCCAAAATCTTCCCTTGAATCCTCCTCTACCCAGGATGGTTAAACTCCATGGTTGTGTATAAACAAGCAGAATGATTTAATCGTGCAGTGAGTTTTTAATCACCCAAAGCACCAAAGGTTCAGGGGGGGGGGGGGGGTTGCTCACTTGCCCCCCCTTTCCTGACCTGCCAGGTTGCATGCCCAGATAAGGGTCTGGTACGAATTTTGGGGGGGGGGGGGGAACCCCGTTTTTTTTTTTGTGTGGGATTTCCCTACAAATCCATCCCAGAGCCGAAGAGCCTGCTATGGACTGGGGGCTGAACCCCATGCTGTTTTTTTTCTTTATTTTTTTAACTGGCATTTTTTTTTTTTTTTATTGTTTAGCTGTTAGCGGGGAAACCATTGGTTGTTAAGGACGTCGCAATCAGCTTTCTGGCCCCGCTCCTTAACAACCAGCCTACACTGTGCCCTTATTAGGCATAACTGTGCCCAATCAGGGCACAGAATGCACTATGCAAGGCTCATGGCATTGCAGGGTGTTCAGCGAATGACCGAACGAGCAAATGTTCGACCCAAACTGATGCTCTAGCTGAATCGTTCGCCCATTGCTAATGGAGAATGATAAACGTAATTGAGGCTTAATTTCAGAGTTCTGCTTTAGGAAAAAATACCAGATACAGGCAGCTCACAAGTTACAAACTTCTGACTTACATACTTACAAATGGAGGGAGACAACAGGTAAGAAGAAATCTACCCCTAGAAAGAGAAATTAATTCCTGTAAGAATTATCATGGGAAAAAGGTATGTCCACTGAAGCTTTATCGCCAACCCTCGTTTCCACAACAACCCAAAATTTACAAAATCCAATTGTCACAGGGACAGAAAGTGAGGTGATATCTTCTGAACATGGGTCAAAACCTTGTGCTGTGTACCTACTATGTGGGCACTTGGGGGGGGGGGGGGGGTCAGTGGGTAACCCATGACAAGGCTGTACTCCATGGAATTAGTATGCAGTGTGGGCTGGAGAGCCAATCAGACAAAGAGACATTTGCTGACTGTTGGCACAGGAGGTCTATACCTGACACCTTCCCTCCTGGGCATAGCTATCTGTATATGAGGAGCATTGGGCACGAAACTGTATGTGATGTGTACCGCATGGGGTCTGCATGTCATGTGAGCACAGTGTACAGTCCATGTAGGATGTATATGGTTGATATACTACAATTGGTGTATGGTGGTACCTGTGGGCACAGGATAGTCTGTACCTGGCACATCCTTCTGCAGCATGCTCTACATCATATATGTCAAACACAAGGCTCCCAGGCCAAATCCAGCCTTCCAGGCGTTTGCAGATGAAATGTGGCGAAACTCCATTCTGGCACCTCCAGCTCCCCCCTCCACTCCTGATCCCCGCTGTCACTTGTAAACACAGAAGCCTTCTGTATTTTCAAGGGACAGCTTTGCTTTCAGCGGCTTTTGGATGTAGCAGATCCCTGCACGCACTCATGGTGAGGCCACCTTTCCAGAATGTGAGAGCGAGAATGATATCTTGGCAAGACAGCGCTGCCTACAAAGGGAGGTATACCAGAGCCACCTACACAGGAATGTCCTAGGGTTACCTGCATAGGGAGTTACTAGAGCCAGGAAAGTTGGGGAGGGGGTGGTGCACACTGTGCATAGAGTGCCCATAACCCCTGCACTCTGTACACAGCGCACCCCTGAACTCTACACAAAGGACACCCCTAGACCTTTCATTCTGTATGCATAGCTCCCAACTGTCCCTGATTTCAGGGACTGTCCCTGATTTTGACAAAAAGTCCCTCTGTCCCTCTTTCCTGCTCTTTAGTTCCTTATTTTGGTGTGCCTATGCCTACATACTTTTGCTAATAGGTGTCCCTCGTTCCCATCCCAAAAATGTGGGAGGTATGCTGTATGTAGTGCGCCCCGGAACTCTACACCTTGTGCAAAGGGCACCCCTGGAACTGCACTCTGAACGTAGCATACCCCTGAACTCTGGACTCTAGGCATAGAGCTTCCCTAAGCTCTTTATGTTATTTATTTGGTGGGGTGAAATCACCTTTTTAGTGTTTTCAGCTAGCACATGCATTAGGGATAGATTGTAATTGGAGATTACCAATTGCGCTGATTGTTTTTGTTTCACTTTGCATACTGTCTGTAGTCTGCATGTGATGCACAATGTGGGCACAGTGTGATGTATAAATGTGGGCACAGATTATAATCCATGTAGGATGTGTATATTGGGAATAATATATAATCTACATATACAGTACGTGTTCAGTATAGATGCACACTGTGATGTATAGTGATGTATAATCTGCATAGATGTGTTCAGTTTAGTCACACTGTGATGTACAGTGATGGGCACAGTATATTCTCTATATAGTATAAGCATGGTATAGCCTTAGTATGGTGGTACCTGGCACCTTTGCTGGCAGCATGCTATACATTGTTTATAGAATGGGTAGCTGTGTGCACATATATGTAGGGAGACCCTGCTTGCTCTCTGTGTGATGTGTTCTGTACATTGGCTGCATATGATGCACAGTGTGGGTACGATGTGATGTGTAAATATGGGCACACTGTACAATCCATATAGGATGTGTATATTGGACATAGTATATAATATGCGTAGATGTGTTCAGTATAGTCATACTGTGATGTATAGTGACAGGCACAGTATATTCTCTATATAATGTAAGCATGGGATAGCCCTGATGTTGGTACCTGTGGCCACAGGTTATTCTGTACCTGGCACAACTGCTGGTAGCATGCTCTACATCCCAGGTGTCAAACACAAGGCCGAATGCGGCCCCCCAGGCCATTTCATATGGCCCTCACACCTCTCCTATAGCTGCGGCACCCCCCTTGTCTCTGCCCACACCTTGTCTCTGTAGTCGGCAGCAGAGAGGACAGAACTCCTTTTCCAGGTCCTGCACTTCTCTGTGCAGCTGCAGAAAGGCTTGTCTTTGTCCCCCACCCCTTCTCAGCAGTCTGCAGCAGATAGGAGGGCAGAGCTCCTACTACAGATCCTGCACCTCTCTGTGCAGCTGCAACACCACCCTGGTCTCAGCATTCAGCAGACTCTGGAAGCTGACTATAGCCCTCCTCTGGTTCTCCTCCAGACACTATACTTCTTCCCAGATTCACCTGCATCTTCTTCCTGGCAGCAGCACAAGGTAAGGGGATGCATTGTGATGTAAGGAAGGGTGGGTGACTCTTGATTTCTTATGGTGGGGGGAGGGCTCATGTAAGGGTGTAGGGGGTGGGGATGCTCTGGACATCTTAATCTTTGATGGCAACCATAATGCTTATGTGGCCCGTGATGAAATTTAGTTTGACCCCCCCTGCTCTACATTGTCTGTAGACTGGGTAGCTGTGTGCACAGTATATGTAGGGAGACCCCGCTGGCTCTCAGTGTGATGTGTCCTGTAAATTGGCTGCTATATAGTGTGAGCATGGCATAGCACTGATGGTTTTACCTGTGGGCACTGGATAGTCTATTCCTGACATCCCTTCTGGTAGCATGCTTCCTCTATATCTATAGAATGGGTAGCTACACACATAAAATATGGTGCTGCTCTCTAAGTTATTTATTTGGTGGGGTAAAATTACCTTTTTAGTGTTTTTACCAACAGCACTGATCGTTTTTGTTTCACTTTGTGTACTGTCTGTATTCTGCATATCATGTACAGCGTGGGCCAGTGTGATGTATAAATGTGGGTACACACTATAATCCATAACCCACCAAAACCATCAGAACTAGGACCATAATGCTCTTAATCCAGCCCTGGGGGTGTCATAGGTGAACCGATCCCCTCCATGTTCTTGAAAATGGAGAGGATCGGTTCCTCTACATGCTGCCCTGTTATGCTTCAGTTTGTGAATGAACAGGAAGCTCCATACAGAGCTATTCCTGTCCAATCATTCTGGGCTCCTGAGTAGAAGATTGAGGGCTGTTTAGAACCTTGGTATCTCACCAACCAACAGGGCTTCTTTAAAAAATGTACAAGATAATAAAACATAAATAAATAAATTCATTAACAAAAATAAAAAACTACTGCTACCAGTGGCGGAACTACCAGGGTCACACCTGGTACAGGGTCCTGGCATTCTGCCACCGTGGGGTCCCCAGCTGGGGGTCAGGGGTCCCTTTATGGCCCTATAAGTTCTGGGTATGCCTCTGCATACCTGGAATTTCTCTTTAAGTTTGGATATACATATACATGATAACAGCAATGATAAAACAGCACAATGGGCATATAGCATGTAAACAATGCAAATAAATAACAAATAGATATCATGGGTTGCACTCATATATTGTAATAACTCGACGCGTTTCGTGAGTCTTGAATATGCTCACTCATCAGGAGTATATATGAGATAAAATGTATCTATAAATAAACAATGAACAACATGTTAGTAAGTATAATTGATGAGTGTGATATTACAACATCCGTATGTAAACAGAGATGGAAAATTCACACTCACATATAACCCAAAGACAAATGATGGATGCGTGCTCCCACCAGAGTGCAACCCATGATATCTATTTGTTATTTATTTGCATTGTTTACATGCTATATGCCGATTGTGCTGTTTTATCATTGCTGTTACCATGTATATATGATTGCATCAATAAAATTTGTTATTTTTTACTATTTCAATACTATGGTCACTGAGTGTACATACCTCATATAAAGTCCCACCCCAAGGGCACCCTTTTTTCTTTGCAAATTGATTCGGGATGGAGGTATATACATGGGACCGTGCAAGACCATTCCCTTTATTTTACCTGTACCCGGGTGGAAGACACCCATGCCCGCTTTTGGACCCACACTGTCCCATTGTGACACATATAGCCCTATGGCTACACATTTTTTATTTCAATCTGGTCTATACAGCCCATATGTTGGTCGTGCTCCCTCTGGTGGTAGCTGTGTATCTTTCCCGGGAGCTGCGATATACGAACAGGAAGTGGTTTCTTCCTGGCTGCCCCCTCCCCCTCTGGGGGCGGGGCCACCTGTATATCGGCGCCATGTCTTCTCCCCCCACGTGTGAACGCCGCTCCTGGCGCTCGTACGGTTTGGCGGGCGACTATTCCTCTGTGGGTTGCGGTTGTCAGCGGATGCTGACTTTACCGGTGGATGGCATGGGTGCACTCGCTACACCTCTGCCTCCACTACCCTTCACATGGCGCTCTAGGACTGAATTGGTGTGCTTGTGCGGTGGGTTTACAGGTGAGGTCCGTTTTCTCTATTTCACTTCCTTCATGGCTGCCACCTCGTTTTCCTTTCTCTCCTTGGTTCTCTCCATGACGCTTCACTTCACATGATCTCCTTAGTTTTTCCACCACCTTTGAGGTGCATCCTCCTTGTCACTTCTCACTCATTACCTAGTGGATTCATTATTCACCTTATGTTTTTTCCATCACCACTTACCACTATTTCTTTTGGACTCCACATTGCTCCCTATGTATATTCCCTCTACTTTTGCTCCCCCTTTTCGTCACATCCCACACACCTCTTCTTATACATTTATACATTTATTTATTGTTTATCACTCAATGTGACACAGTACTCCAATTGCCCAACCTTTGAACTAGTTATATATATTACAGCCTATATTCTCAGATGCAACTTGCCCCTGTTTTATACATCATTTGCTTGGATTGATTTATTTCGCATACTTCAATACATTTATACTCATTTTGATTTGTTTGGATATCAATACGTGATACTGACAATTTCGTTTTTTACTCCATTGAGATGCTTATTTATTCATTTCCAGCTCATGCTTCACCATCAAGCAGAAGCCTCACTTTTTTTCAACCCTGTTTCCTCACCTGTCTCCCCACCGTGTTCGCCATCGGTTCAAGTCCTGTCAGCTCCCGGGTTAGACTATGGCAGCCCCCGTCTGGTGGGAGCACGCATCCATCATTTGTCTTTGGGTTATATGTGAGTGTGATTTTTCCATCTCTGTTTACATACGGATGTTGTAATATCACACTCATCAATTATACTTACTAACATGTTGTTCATTGTTTATTTATAGATACATTTTATCTCATATATACTCCTGATGAGTGAGCATATTCAAGACTCACGAAACGCGTCGAGTTATTACAATATATGAGTGCAACCCATGATATCTATTTGTTATTTATTTGCATTGTTTACATGCTATATGCCCATTGTGCTGTTTTATCATTGCTGTTACCATGTATATATGATTGCATTAATAAAAGTTGTTATTTTTTACTATTTCAATACTATGGTCACTGAGTGTACATACCTCATATAAAGTCCCACCCCAAGGGCACCCTTTTTTCTTTGCACTTACAAATTATGCACGCCTGCACAACGGTGACAGATGATGTAAATTCTACTATCCATAGGTGACACTATAAAAGCCTTTACAGGTTACTACTTTAGATGTACATAGAAGGTCTAATGCCAGAATTAATGCCCGTGATCTGAAGTTCGTGGTGATACCTCACATGTGTGTGATGATTGTGGTTTGAATGCGTTCGGGACCGACACATGCGTATGCCTTTGCACGCTACCATTCATTCATTAATTATTTTTACACTGTTGCTTTAAAAAAAAAATGTTTCACTTTTATTGCTGTCACAAGGAAAGTAAACATCCCTGTGACATCAATAGGCACATGACAGGTAATCTTTATGGAGGGATCTGGGGTCTAGAAGACCATAAATCCCTCCTTTGCACTTGAAGCATTTAAAACTCCAAGATCTGAGTTTTTGAATACTTTTGATTTTCAAAAACTGGAGCCTTTAGGATTCTAATAAACCAGAAGTGATGTCATGACATTGCCTCTGGGTTACCATATCCAAGATCCGATCAAAGCCAATCCCGGCTTTCTCCGGGTCTCCAGCCTGCCTGCTGGTTGCTCGGGTCTCCTTTCGGCTCTAAACAACGGTTCCAAGGTGTTGTCAGCAGCTGCAGGCATCACCTCGGTACAACCACTTGAAGTAAAATGACGTTCCAGGTACGTGATTTGGCGGCAAGTGGTTAAACGTAATGACTTAAGCTTAGTACACATGGGCCGAATGTTGGGTGGTATTCGGCCCGTGTATACTGCAGCCGGTCCGACAGAAGCTGACTGTTCGGCTGGCTTGTGTTGTAAGGGGAATGACAGAAAACGTTCTGCTGATTGGCTTCCACTGGCTGAGAGTGTTCTGAAGGTGGGGGCAGTTCTCCTGTCAGTACACAATAGCACAGCAGGGGAGATCGCTGCACTAACATTGGATAGTTAGTACAGCAGCTCCTCCTGAGCGATCCGTTTCTTTTTCCTTCAGCCCTGCTGGGTTGAACGAAAATTTAGTAGTGTGTACGAGGCTTGAACAGTGATGGTCAATATAGAAACATAGGGCCAGTCTAAGGATATTTTTTTCTTATTACATAAATGTAATTTGTTTTTTTAGGGATCTACAATTTACTATTGTTGTACGTATGTATTGTACATGTTACAAGAGACAGTTCACAGGTATTGTGTATTTATAACAGGTATTTACAATATATGGTGCTGACAATTTATGCAGCGCTTTACATATTGTACATTTCCATCAGGCCCAGCCATCAAGGAGCTTACACTCTAAGATCCCTATCTCACATGCATACATGTATGCACACATACGCCTGGACCACCTTGGACAGGAGTCAATTACTTACCAGCGTATCTTTGGAGTGTGGGAGGAAACCATTGTACCCCCATGCAGGTACAGGGAGAACATGCAAACTCTAGGCAGGCAGTGTCCAGTGAACCAGTGCTGTAAGATAGAAATGCTAACTACTAAGCCACTGTGGTGCCCCATGTAACAACATCTTGTCAGAGACTTTTCTCATGTTAAAAAAGCCTGTCAGAGGCTGTTCACATATTTCCAAAGCCTGTCAGAGACTGTTCACATGTAACAAAAGCCTGTCACGGATGACTTGCATGGAAAAAATAAGGAGCCGAAGGGACCGGTCTTGCGTTGGGAGGATCAGAGGATTAGGTGAGTATATCTTTTTGTTCTTTGATCCCATAGGCAAAAATGAGCAGTTACCTATGCAATACAGGCACAGTTCCACTGTTTGGTAAAAAAAAAAAAAAAAAAAATGGCATGAGTTCTGCTTTAAATATGCATCAAATATCAGCCACTGACATAGAAACTGTAGACAGTCCAACCACTACTAATTTTCCAGACAATACTATAATTAGTTGTCCTATTCAAAAACCACAGCTTATTATTTCAAAACATGTAAACCATAACCATGCATATCTATATGTAAAAAAAAAATAGAAAAAAATGAATCAAAACTAAAATAATGTATAGTAATACAGTAAACCCTCACTCTATCGCGGTTTAGTTTTTGCGGTCCCTGTATATTGCTTTTTTTTCTGTAATGTTATTTTACTAATTTAATCATTGAAAATTAAATATTTTTGTGTTTTCCATAGCTCTTGCTCTGTCTCTCAGTATCTTTTATGTGTTTAAATGAGTTTCTATTGTTTTAAAAGTGTGTTTAAAGACCTTAAAATGCTTTTAAAAGTACAGTGACAGTTAAAAAAAAACATGCCTACAGTGTATTACAGGGTTTTTCTATTTCGCAGATTTTCACTTTTCGCGGGTGGGTCCGGAACATAACCCCCGCGATGGAGGGGTGTTTACTGTATATGACATCATGAAATGCATTTAATAAGAAAACTTAGCCCTATCTAACAGTATGCCTCCATGTGTCACTTAATATAGTGGGTCCCAATACGTTATCCATTAGGTACTTGTGAAAAAATACTGTAGCACAAGAACGTTTTTTAAAAATAATGTCATTAATGGTATTTAGTTATCTACAATATCAAAAGATAAGTTTGGGAATCAAAAATAAAAAACAAGCATACTCACCTACCTTGATGGCTGCAGCATCCATCCCAACTGCAGCTGTCCCCCGCCGCCTCCAGCCCGAAAACTGAGCGATCAAAGACAGGCAACAGCTCAGTTCTTGGTCTTCAGTAAGCAGAGAGCCTGTGACTGCTCTGCCCCTCCAGCGCTCACTGGAGTGCTGAGCTGTGTAGGGGGGCGGGAGCGGCTGGCTCAGTCTCCCAGCAGCTTGCTGAAAGGCTGAAGTAGCTGCTGAATCTAAAGGGCCATACACACTATAAGATTTTCTGAAGGCTTTTTCCTTCAGACTTACCAAAACCATATAATATGAGGTCAAACCTAAACACTTTCAATTTGTATGCAATCTGGCAGGCCCTTGCACTACATAGAAAAGGTAAATCTGAAGGAAAAAGTCTTCAGAAAATCTTATAGTGCGTATGGCCCTTTAGTATCTGAGAAGATCTCTACATTAAAGTTGGGATCAATCCAACCCATATGGAAGAAACATGTATTTCCAATATATTTAGGGACAAAAATATTTTTAAATATATTGAATATGGCCAAAATTGTAGCATTTCAAATATATTTCCAATATATTTGGGATAAAAATTTTAGAAATATATTGAATATGGCCAAAATTGTAGCATTTCAAATATATTTCCAATATATTTGGGAAAAATAAGAAATGTTTTTTTTTACATATAGTTTTAATATATTTTTCTTCCATGTGGGAAAGCCTGGACCGGCTGAGTGACGTCAGCTGACAGACGATTTTAGCCCGCTGTTGGCTGAAAATGAGTCACAGGAGTGCAGAACTAAGTGCACTCCTGTGAACCACAGAAAAAGTAGGACCAAAAGAGCAATGATATTTAAATTGCCTGTGCTTATTGGTAGTTTGGTGCTTAATAAGGTATTGCGTTGACTGCAGTGTTAATTTCGTCAACTAAAATGTTTTCGTCGACTAAATTAACACAATTTTTGTCGACTAAAATACGACTAAAACTAAAACAATTCAGATGACTAAAATACGACTAAAACTAAAATGGCATTTTAGTCATAAGACTAAAATACGATTAAAACTAAAATGGCATTGTAGTCATAAGACTATAACTAAAACTAAATTGAAAATTTACATCATCAAAATTAACACTCCTCTGCTGGCCATTTCTAAATCGGCAACACAATTCCATCCAGAGCCTGTAATAATAGCACATGTAAGTTTAAACATGTATTGCACCACCGCATAAGTAAGGGGCATCTACTAAGCTGCTGAAAACTAAAAAAAATAAGAAAAAGGCTTTTCTTATATTTTTCCCTAATATTTAATGTTGGTAATATATTCAGGTAATATGTGCAATGACATTACAGCCAACAGAGTTTACAGTTTTTTGGGTTTTTTGTATTTAAAGTTGCACTTCGGTTTGTCAAAATTCGATTTTTACTCCAGGAGTATACTATTCATTTGGAAATGCTAGAGAAATGTTTTTATGCATTAAAATTAACCTAAACCTATTCGATTTGTAGTTAACTAAAATGTATGAGATTTTAGTCGACGAAAATGTACTGGAGATTTTAGTCAACTAAAATATGACTAAAACTAAAATCACATTTCAGTCAAAACACTAAAATACGAATAAAACTAAAATGGCATTTTAGTCAAAAGACTATAACTAAAACTAAATCGAAATTTGCTGCCAAAATTAAAACTGGTTGACTGTATTATTTACCTTTTTGGGTTAAGTGTATTTTCTGCTGTGTGAATTGCACTGTTTAGTTAAGGTTTCCCAGCAGAAGTTGTGCTGCCTGAGAGGTAAGGGTTAACACTGCTGTTCAGATTTTCACAGGCTTTTCTGAGAAGTTCTGCCCTCTGCTTGACAAAACAGATAAAATGGAAAACAGTATCTAAATCAAGGGCTTTTTGGTTTGCTTTCTGCATGGGAAGAGAAGGAGAGTACTGCTGTGAGTGGAATTGCCACTTTTCTACTTTACCACCCCTTGTGGGAGCCCAGTCAGGGTTCAAAGGAAGGAAAGATAGTCCGCAACTCCTTACTTGCTCTTTAAATTTACAAAATGTATTGATTTTTTATAAAAAACACGGTAACAGACAGCAGATGTAAACGCGTTTCAGCCTTGTGTACCTTGTTCACTACAAATGCCATGCACACAAATGACACAATATATAGTGCATAAAACCCACCTGGCAACACATGTCATTAATTTGCCAATTAGTATATAATCAAAGTTACTTGGAGAGGTGAAACACCATACATGTACAGCCATAAATGTAATTAAAAAAACAAATATAATTGGTTGCATAATCAAAAAAGGACAATGAAATCCAAGAAAATAACAATACAAAATCTCAATAAACAGAAAAAAAAAAAAAATATGAAAGAATATAGTACTAAAACGGAAGAGGCAGGTAGTAAAAGGGAATCAATATAAGTGTAAATCCAGGTCCCATCTGAGGTTAAACCCCTGAGGGACCCTGGTTTTTAATCTAAATATCCACCATGCCTCTCTTTCTAAAAGCCGTCTGTTCCTATCTCCACCCATGGGCATAGGAGTCAATCTCTCAGTGGCAGTAAACCTAAGGGAGGGCAAGTTACCAGAATGGCATTTTTTAAAGTGACGTGAGCTATTTGAAAAAACTTTGCATTTCGATTAACAGAGTCACAATAATGTTCTCCTATTCTTGTTCTTAAAGCATGTGTGGTGCATCCAATGTGCTGCAGGTTGCAAGAAACGCAGCAGATCTAATACACCACATACTTGGTTTCACAATTAACATATTGCTTAAAGTCAAAGCTTTCTCCAGTGGTTGCTGAATTGAAAGATTTAGTGCATAAATTAACATGACAATATATTCTTTACTTTATGGGGTTCAAAAGAATATGGACTTGGCCTGATGTTACTAAAGGGGTGCATGCATGTTGTATCAAATAACTAGGTCTTGAAATGGAGAACGAGAGGATTGGAGGAAGGAGCTGTATCAATTAGAGATGAGCTTCGAGTTTCAGTCAAATGTAAGTTCGACTTGAACATTGGCTGTTCGCTCGTTTGTCGAATAACGAATAAATGGACTTCTTCGTGGGAACTTTGAGTTCCTGCATTATCATGGACTCTGACCCCTGATTCCAATAAGTCACCTGCTGGCCAGGGGATTCAAACCCACAGCCATCTGATTGCAAGCCTGTTATTCTACCACCTACGCCAACTTTTATCTCATCCACTGTGTGTAGGGTGAGATAAGATTTAGTTAGTTAGGCAGGGAAAGAGTGTTCAGCATAGCTTGCTTGACAGTGGCGTAGCTGGCGGAATACCAGGCTTGCAATTGGGGTGTTATGGGTTTGAATCCCCTGGCCAGCAGGTGATTTATAAGTGGAATTCTATAGTTAATAATGCATTGCTGGCAGGGAGATAAATTTTTGCTTTTCACAGTTTCTTGAGATCAGATAGCGCAGTGTATACCAAAAAGTTATTATATATATATATATGTATATATATATATATATATATATATATATATATATATATATATATATATATATATATGTTTATATCAGCTTATGTCATTATTGCTGTAAAAACGGCTTGGGGTTCCCCCTAAAATCCATACCAGACACTTAACCGAGCACACAGCCTGGCTGGCCAGGATGGAGGTGGGGTTGAGCCCCCCTTCGAACCATACTAGGCCACATGCCTTCAACATGTAGGGGTGAGTGCTTTGGGGCAGGGGAGGCTCTGCCCCCCCTGCCCCAAAGCACCTTGTCCCCATGTTGATGGGGACAGGGGTCTCTTCCCGACAACCGTGGGCTGTGGTTGTGGGGGTCTGCGGTGGGGAGGCTTATCGGAAATCTGGAAGCCCCCTTTAACAAGGGGGCCCCCAGATCCTGCCCCCCCATATGATTGGATATCGGGTACATCGTACCCCTACCCATTCACCAAAAAGTGTGCAAAAAAAAATAAAGACATAAGCCAGTTTTGGAAAAGTACTTTATTAAAAAATAAAAAATAGTGTCCCCCGATGATCAGTTGAAAAAAAAGGAAAAAGCTCCTGCTTCTATGGACGCTTCCTGCGCTCTGAGCTGCTTTGAGCTTGACAGCTCTTTTATAGGGATCTGACGTCACAAGCCGCCCCACAATGCACTGCTCAGGTGCAGTGAATAAATTACTGACGTCATGTAACATATACTTGTTAAAGGGGGCTTCCAGATTCCGGTAAGCCTCCCCCCGCAGACCCCCACATCCCATGGTTGTCGGGAAGAGACCCCTGTCCCCATCAACATGGGGGCAAAGTGCTTTGGGGTGGGGGGGGCAGAGCCCCCTGCCCTAAAGCACCCACCCCCCATGTTAAAGGGCATGTGGCCTGATATGGTTCAGGAGGGGGGAGGCGCTCGGTCGCCCCCCACAGGCACCCTGGCCATCCAGGCTCTGTGCTCGGATAAGGGTTTGCTATGGATTTTAGGGGTGGACCCCATGCCTTTCTTCTTCATTTTTTATCTGTATTCCCGGGGGCCAACAATACAGTATAGCCGGGAACAAGTTTAAATGACATTTTTTCCTTTAGAAATGTCAGTATTGCTGCAGTGGGCTACAAACATCACACAAATGTGCCAATTTACAGGCACATTAAGGGGGCCCCCCAGGCATTATATTTAATGGGAATTTTTATTTTTATTGTTTCACTTTAAGCATAATTAAAATCACTGCTCCTGTAAAAACGATTGTTTTAAAAACACATTTTTTTATTGACTCATTTCCCCCAGGGCAGTACCCAGGTCCCCATACACTTTATTGGGCCAATAACTAGCATTTAAGCCTTTAAAATGAGGACTTTTGATTTTTCATGTTCCTGTCCCATAGACTTTAATGGAGTTTGCATGTTCGCTAGAACATTTCCCCTGTTCGAGATGTTCTGGGGCGAACCGAACGGGGGGTGTTCAGCTCATCACTAGTATCAATGTCTAATAGGCGGGAAGCTATCACAGCTATCCAAATGAAGCTGCAGAACAGTTGCTAATGACAATTGGAGCTGCATCAGGTGCATAAGCAGCCAGCCAGGCAGAAAGTGGATGACATGGTCCAGGTGTTGGGTGCCCTAGTAGTGAAGGAGCTTATCAGCTTAGCTGCTTTCCTAGTGATCGGCACCTTACAAACTGGGTTTGAGATTGTGGCATGAAGGGCCTTTGGGTCCCGGTCTGAATGTCACGGTTGGAATAAGGAGTGAGGCCTCAGGGGTTAACAAAATCTTGCATGTGACGTGAGAATTAGGGATGATCGAACGGTTCGGGTCGACCATCGGTTCGACTCGAACATTGGCTGTTCGAAATTCGGCCGAATTCTGAACTTTTTGCTGTAAAAGTTTGGAATTCGGCCACCAGAACCGTCCAAAATGCAATGGGACAGGAACTGGGCTTTAAAAGCCCGTGATTGGACCAGAAACGTCAGTAAAAGCCAATTGAGGGGCAGTAGTCTGCTAGGAATGTGATTGGAGTGACTACTGGGTCCAGAGGCCAATCAGTACGCCCCCCAGTATATAACATAGCCCCGCCAAATCTCTAGCACTGTAATAGAGAGGCTGTGGAATAGAGTGGAAGCATTTCTGTTACTCCTGTTGCTCCAGTGTCATTTTGCAATTATTAGTGTGAGGAAAGGGATATGCAGTGTAGTTAGGGTACTATATACCACTATAGTTAGATTCAATAATCTAGTTTCTGTAGGGAAAGTGTTAAGTGTCAGGGTGACCGTAGTGTAGTTTAGGGTGAACTGACTGACTGCTATGCCAGGGTGACCAAACCCATCCATGTCAGGGTGACCGCCAGAAAAAAAAGATCATTTTTCTTATAATTTTTAGTAGCTCGGGGATGGTGTTCTGCTCCTTTCACACCTGGGCGTTTTTGTTTCAGGCGTTTATTGGGCTTTTTTGTGGACGTCTTTGGAGGCAGGCATTACATCTGAACTTCTGTATAGGGGTATATATACACACATATATATATATATATATATATATATATATATATATATATATATATATACATACACACATATAGGTTTGAAAGGAGCGGAACCCCATCCCTGTGCTACTGAAATTATTTCACAAGCGCAGGGATGGGGTTCCGCTCCTTTCGCACCTATATGTGTGTATGTGTATATATATATATATATATATATATATATATATATATATATATATATATGTGTGTGTATATATACCCCTATACAGAAGTTCAGATATCATGCCTGCCTCCAAAGACGCACAAAAAACGCCCAATAAACGCCTGAAACAAAAATGCCCAGGTGTGAAAGGAGCAGAACCCCATCCCTGTGCTACTAAAAATTAGAAGAAAAATGATCTTTTTTTTCTGGTTCTGGACATGCTACAGAGCTGAAACTTCACAGGTCCACTTTTTAGACCCCCCCAGACACTAAATGCAAAGAAATCTCATTTTTTTTTTTAAATAATCTTTTCAATAATTGTCTCTCTATCAAAAACGACAATTTTTAACCACTTGCCGACCGCCGCACGCCGATCTATGTCGGCGGTCAGCCCCTCACAGGCAAAGTGACGTAGGGCTACGTCACTAGCTTGTGAGGGTCTAGGGAGCGAGCGTGCGCCGCCGGAGGCGCGCTCCCGCGTGGTCACGGACCCCCCCGCACGTGTGACCGGCGGACCCGATGTCCGCCGGCCACTCTGCGATCGGCGGGGGAGAGGGAGAAAGTCAGGCAGCTTGTGTAAACAAGCTGCCTGTCATTCTCCCCTCTGTATGAGAGCTGATCATATGGATCTACTATGTAGATCCGTTGATCACTCTGCATACAGCTGAAGCCACAGCCAATCACAGTAAGAATCACGCCCCTAGGGACACACACAGCCCCTCCCTCTCAAATAAAGTTAACCCCTTCACTACCAGTGTATTTTTACAGTAACAGTGCATATATATAGCACTGATTACTGTAGAAATGTCACTGGTAACCCCAAAAGTGTCAAAAATGTTAGTCAAGGGTCCGATCTGTCCGCCGCAATGTCGCAGTACCGCAAAAAAAATCGCAGATCGCCGCCATTACGCGTTAAAAAAAAAACAACAAAAATGACAAAGATCTTTCCCTTAGTCAGTAAACGCAATAACTTTTGCGCAAACCAATCAAAATACGCTTTTTGCGATTTTTTTTACCAAACATAGGTAGCATAAAACAAATTGGCCGAAAATGTTAAAAAATTTTGATTTTTACATTTTTTTATGGGGGAATTTCATATAAAAAAAGGGGAAAAATATTGCTATTTTTGCAAAATTGACGCTCTTTTTTTGTTTATAGCGCGTGATCAAAAAATCGCACAGGTGATCAAATACCGCCAAAAGAAAGCTCTGTTTGTGGGAAAAAAAGGACGCCAAATTCGTTTAGGTACAGCGTCGCACGACCGCGCAATTGTCCGTTAAAGTCACGCAGTGCCGAATCACAAAATACCCCCTGGTCGTTTAGCAGCCAAATCCTCCGGGGCTTAAGTGGTTAAGAACTTTGTTTTGCCTGATTCATAGTCCCTGGGGCATGACCCAGAACCCTAGGCACTTTTTAGGGGCATTCAAAACTGTGTTTTTTGATTACCGAAGTTTGGGTCCCATTGATTTCAATGGGGTTCTGGAATCCGAACCAAACTTTTGGGAAATTCGGGTGTTCTGGCCGAACCAAACTTTTCTAGTGAGAATGGCTTCTTGGCATCCATGATAATGTGGGCCAAAGTCACTGGGAAGAAGGTGATTGGATCCTGAGCTGGTGGGGTTTGGTGCATGCTCTGTGGTACCAACCCAGAAATGCTGCATTGATCAAGGGCGAAGCTGTGTGAAAGTTCGGAGCATAGGAAGGACATTGTAACTTTGTTGGAGTCTAAAGAGTTAAACACATGGAGTAGAGTTGCTTCTAAGATGGAGGGCTGCTTTACCACAGTACCAGTGTGACTGGTGGCCTCAGCCAGTAGTTAAGGCATTAGCATTCACTATATTCAGGTTCTAGGTGTGTTAAGCCCCGCCCACACATCACTAGTTAATCAGTAACGTGCCTGCACAATTGCAGGGTAAAGCAGCAGGTTTGTTTTTGTACTCCCTTCTCCAGCAGAACATAATAACCTTTCCTTCTCAATTGAGGTCTAAATGCCTACATATACCCCATGTGTATGATCAGAGCAAAAATAAATAGAACAAAATCAGTGTTCAAAATTATTACAAGTTTATATCAACTAACTGCATGATCAACACAAACTGCTCAAAATTATCAAAAACTCAGAGAAAAACAATATATACATGCTAAAGTATATAGATATTTGTGATTGCTGCCAGCACCTATGAAACAGTGTCAACCTGCCAAATGTCTACATGTTTATCTGTAAAGTGTTGCATAACACGCAGGTGTCATTCAAAGTGTGAGAGAACTAAAAGCTGAAAATGACCCTGGTCAGGAAGGGGACAAAAGTGCCTGGTAGGCAAGTGGTAAACAGGTTGCAGTGCAGCAGCGTGCAGAGCAGTGGAAACCTGGCTGTGAAGTTGCAAGGAGTCACAGCCAGCTTCCCGTGATTATTATGCCGGCATCAGGGACCCATAGACCAGCGAAGAACTGGCCCAAGTGAGGATGGCACTGCATTATTGGACAGGTGAGGGTCTGTTTAATAAAAGTCAGCACAGTCACAAGGAGCAGCCCTCTCATAAGGAAAACACACCCTAAATTAGGTTGTGAAATCCATAAATGAGTGCTCGGGTTCCAAAGTGTCCTCCGTCCACTGGATACAATACAAGATAAGTGGAAAGAGCCAGAAACTCCAAAATCATTTTCAAGACTTTATTTGTGGCAAAGGAGTGACCCAAAAAGCAACCAAAAAACGCATTTTGGCATGTGGCCTTGTTCACAGCATATTATATTCAAATTTGCTCCACTCAAAAGTGGGGCTGGCACAAGATAATAACACAATGAAACAATTTAAATCCAATATAACAAGGAAATAGGCAGTGATGCACTTAATTGCATCTTTAGTAGTAAATGAACAAATGCAATGCAAGTTTGGAAAAATTCCAAAAAATTCTTAAACATCAAAATACAATCGTTCTGTCATTTTTATTAAGCAATATGCTGTGAACAAGGCCACGTGCCAAAAATGCGTTAGCTTGCTTTTTATATAACTCCTTTACCAAAAATAAAGTCTTCAAAGGATTTTGGAGTTGCCGGCTCTTTCCATTTATCTTGTATTAAAAGTAAGCAGCTACAGTTTTTGTAGCTGCTGACTCATTTTTTTGTAACCTGGCTGAAGTTCCCTATTAACCCTTATGACTCCTGAGTCTCCCCTGACTACTGACTTTGCAAACATCTAGTAGGTTACTAGAGAATTACAACAGACCATCTCTGTGGCCTGTCCTACACATGTACCTCTAATATACACTTTAATCATGAAACCATAGGTGACAGTCTTTTGGACACTTTGTATATGTCTGATACAAAGGATAATTTCTATAAAAAAAATGTATTTACTTATGTTTTCTGCACACAGAATAGAGACATTGAACTAATACTTTGTCTATGACTATCTTCAAGGACAACAAAAAATTGGGGAATTACTTGGCCAAAGACAACAATTGAAATAATGAACACTTTGATTATGAGTATGTAATACAAATGTGTATATATTTGTGAAGGTGTGCAAAACAACATAAAACAAATCAAAGCAGCACTAGAAAAAATAAATAAATAAATACATTTTTGCTTCAGGAGTATGTAATATACAACTCAGCATTTAGAGTACAGGGTACAGAATACAGAGTGGTGCGGGGTTAAAGCCTCTTTCATTTATTTATTTATTCTGAGTTCCAACAACATTGATTCACTCTTTCTATTTGTCCTTACAACTATTAATATTATCTTCAAATCACAAAAAAATAAGAAATCCAAAATTTATAGCTTTCGTCAGAAGAGAACATAAGGTGAGGACAAATGGGGACACTTATTCTGTTGACTAACGTGAGGGAATTTACCTCATACTTTGAATAATTCCACTATCTTCATGTTGCCTTTTCAGGACACAAAGTGAAGAAAATCCCTCAATAGGTCAAAAACAGGAAAAACCCTTCAGTACTCTATCCAAATAAAAAAAGTTTCGACTATATTGTATACTGTATGTATATTTTATGGTGTTGATCAGTTGGAAGAAAAAATGCCCCTGTCAGTGCTAGCACGAAGAAGGAATACTGCCCCAGCCTTTGTGTCAGTAAAAGGAAAATTGCATCAACCTTGGTGTCATGGCAGGAAGAGTTCCCAGTCTTTGGTGCCCAGTGGAAGTAAACTGAGGCAACATTCATTGTCAGTGGGAGAAAAGTTTGGTGCTGTTAGGAGGCAAATTGTTCATTCCTTGTGTCTATAAAGAGAAATTTGTCCCCGGGTATGTGACAGTTGGAGAAAAAATGCCACAGTATCAATGACACTCGGGGAAAAATCATGCTAACACTGATGTCAGTAGGGGAGAAATGTCTCAGCATTGGTATTAGGGGGTTACTTGAGAAAATGCTTAATTTTGCAACACTCATGTTCTGACTGCCTACTGTTGTCATAAGATCATTCTGTTCAGGATAGCCTTCATGTTGGTGAGTGTTCTTAAGTCTAGGACCAGAGCCAGGTGATTACTTTTGGTGATCTAATAAGGACCAGCTGATGATCAGAACTCATCAAAGGATCCTCTGAAAGACCAACCCTGACTAAAAAAAAGGGTAGGGCTCTTTCACACGGCCGCTCCGCTTGTCCGCAAATCATCCTATTTTTTTGCGGATGATTTGCGGACATAATGTAAGTCAATGGCACTGCGGATGTAAGCGGAATACCATCCGCTGACATCCGATTTTCTTCCTTTCAGTTCTGTTCCGTTTTTTGGAACGGAACAGAACCCTATTTTTTCATCCGTTCAAAAAACAGAAAGGAAGGGAAATCGGATGTCAGCAGTGTCATCCGCTGACATCCGCAATGCCATAGACTTACATTATGTCCGCATATCATCCGCAAACGGATGGGATGATATGCGGACACACGGAGTGGATGACACAAATGTCATCCGCTCCGTGAAAAAAAAAAAAAAAAAGTCCCGCAGCGGAGCTTTCACACGGAGCGGCCATGTGAAAGAAGCCTTATACAAATATATTTTAAAAACTTGAGGCATGAGCCAGAGATTCAGGCTGGCATTCCTCATTGAAAAGCTATGTAAATGAGGATTCATGCACCACTTAGAGGTTGTCTCCAATCAGAATGTAAATTGAAATGCCTTTAGTGACATACAAATTAATTATGTATACATCAAAGATTCTAATTTAAGAATGTCCTTCCCTCCCCATTAAAAACAGAAAACGTTGTCCATGTACTACGTGATGGGGAAATTATTGCATATTACATAGTTCCTTATTAATAATGAGCCTCACTATTGAATTCTAGGCCTTGGTTAAGGAGGCCATATAAGGACAAAAGCATGACTTTACCTTATACTGTACCAAAGGAATGTTATTGTTAACTAGCCAAGGTGTGGCCAAGCCCACTTTCTCATTTTGATCCAGAGGAGGATGGGTTAATCATTTTTTCCTATATAATACACACACAGCTTGTAATACTTCTCTCATCCTCAGAGCTAACAATCCTGCATGCATCTGTGGTCACCTGCGCCATGCCATATAATGGGGAGACCTATGGTGGAAACAGCATCTTTAGTTAAGTATTTTTGTTATATTTTCTTTATCTTATCTGTCATTAATTTTAATAAATGTTATAAGTGTTTGTGCAATCTCTCTTTGCACATATCGAACACAACCCCAAAAACATAAACTTTCACATGACCATGATACAACACTACACACTATATCCCCCTGTCATTAAGCTAGTAGAAAAGGCTGCTATACAGTAAAGGCAGTAGCACAGGCCCCATTAAACATCCAATTCCATTGTAATTGCTTCAGAGAGTGATAAAAAAAGTAAGCAAAGCCATCCACATCCCTAAAGTTGTAAGCAAAAAAGGTAACATTTCTTTATTATGTAATAATCATGCACACTATTTTTATATAAAAGCAGACAGCCAATAGTGACAGTAAAGGCAGAAGAACTTAAAGAGGAAGTAAACCCTCCTCTGACACTTTTACCTATAGGTAAGCCTATATTAAGGCTTACCTATAGGTACAGTAAATATCTCCTAAACATGTACTGTTTAGGAGATATTTACCTTACATGCAGCCAGTGACGTCACTGGCGCATGCGCTCTGAAGGAACGGCCGCTGGTGCCGTTTCTTCAGAGCCCCGTGCCGTTACCGTCGGCTCCCGCGCGCGTGCGCGGGAGTGACGTCACTGCGGCTCCGGCCAATCAGATGGCCGGATGCCGCGATCCCGGAAGACGGGCGACTGGACATGTCGCCATCATACAGGTGAGCGGGCGGCACGGCGGGGGCTCGTTCTTAGGTAAGTATTTCATAATAAGCTAGTATGCGATGCATACTAGCTCATTATGGGTTTCTCTTTCAGGTTGCAGAAAAAAAAAAAAAACTTTCGAGCGTTTACAACCTCTTTAAGCCATACATAGATTATTATTCAGTCGGTTCAGCAGGGACCAGTGGAAATTTGATCCATGTGTGGCTAGTGTGGATGAACAGAAGTTGTCCTGCTGATCGACTTCTGTTCGATCACCCTGTTGGTATATTCTCACTTTATCAGCACTAAAGGCAACAAGGTGCATTGATGATCTGTGAATATGACAGTGGGCAAGTCTCCCTGCTGTCAGAATACAATGACAACTGTTGGTGAAATGAAAAAAAAAAAAACTTAAAGTGATTGTAATCCCCCATCCATGAAATTTAAACTAAGCACAAATATCTGTACTGTTTACTTGCCTCTCTCCAAAGCTCTAAGTGTTATTTCTCTCTGGTGCTTCATTCCCCTGTTATGAGCATGAGTCACTTCTGACAAGTTCTCCGACACATGAGATAACATTAGCTAAAAATTTGTGTCAGTGAGGGTGCTAGGAGGGAGATAAGCACTGAGCTTGTCTTTTCAGAATACAGCTCTGCACATTCCTTTGTTACTTTGCCTATGTGGAGAGGGGGTGGGGGAAGTGCAGTCTCTCCATCCTTCTCTATGTACTACTGGCAGATGAAGAACAATTTTTAACATGATCTGTATATTTTAAAGGGTGTAGAAAGGGGAAGACAGCAGATATACAAGTAAAACTTATGTAGGCTATTCACTTCACTGAGTATATGTGAGGGTTTACATCCACTTTAAGGAGCAGCAACTAGATTGCATTTAGCTCATCATATTACATAGTTACATAGTAGTTGAGGTTGAATAAAGACAACAGTCCATCCAGTTCAACCTGTGTAGGTGTGTGTACCCGTAATCATCTCTCATACCCCTTAATGTTCTGAGCCTTGAGATGTACGTCCAAGAGTCTTTTGAAAGTAGCCATACTTCCTGCAGTAACTACCTCTTGTGGTAGAGAATTCCACAGTCTTGTAGCCCTAACAGTGAAGAACCCCCTACGTTGCCTGAGGTTAAAACGCTTCACCTCTAATCGCATTGTATGTCCCTTGTGTCCTCATGCAATCCTTTGCGACTGAATAGCTTTTTTTCTATGCTAGAATCACCATTGAGGTATTTGTAAATTGCTATCATGTCCCCTCTCAGGCGTCTCTTCTCCAGGGAGAATAAATCAAGCGATTGTAAACGCTCCTCATAATTAAGGTCCTCCAATCCCTTAATCATTTTAGTTGCCCTTCTCTGGACTCTCTCCAGCTCCAACACATCCCTTCTGAGGAATGGTGACCAGAACTGGACAGAATACTCCAGATGTGGTCGGACCAGAGTTTTATAAAGTGGAAGGATTATAGTTTTATCTCGGGAATACATCCCCTTCTTTATGCATGCTAATATTCTGCCTGCCAGCCTTGACATTGCATGCTATTGCCAAGTCTATCCTCTACTAAGACTACCAGATCTTTCTCCATTTTTGAATCCCCCAAAGGCCCCCCCCCTAAAGTGTATTGTGCTTTTATGCTTTTAGCCCCCAAGTGCAAAACCTTACACTTCTCCACATTAAACCTCATTTGCCATGTAGTTGCCCACTCTGTTATTTGGTTCAGGTCATTCTGTAAGATATCTGCCTCATGTTGTGAAGTTATTGCCCTGCCCAATTTTGTTTCATCCGCAAAAACTGATATTGAGCTACTGATCCAGTCCTCAATGCTATTTATTAATAAATTGAACAAGATTGGTCCCAGGACTAATCCCTGGGGGACCCCACTTACCACCCCAGACCAGTCTGAGTATGCGTTATTGATTACCACCCTTTGGACACGTCCTTTTAACCAGTTCCGTATCCAAGAGCACACGTTGTGGTCGATGCCTTCAGACCTTATTTTATATATTAAGCGTTTGTGGGGAACTGTATCAAATGCCTTAGAAAAATACAGGTACACCACATCCACTGGTCTCCCCCAATCTAGCTCACAGCTCACCTCCTCTTAGAATGTTAACAGATTGGTTTGACAAGAACGCCCATTTGTAAACCCGTGCTGATTACTGCTGATGATGTTATCTTTAGCAAACTCTACGATATAGTCCCTTATCATCCCCTCCAGAAGTTTACATACTATCGATGTCAGGCTGACCGGCCTATAATTTCCCGGGACGTGCCTCTGCCCTTTTTTGAATATCGGTATCATGTTAGCTTTCCTGCAATCCACTAGTACATTTCCTGTCATAATACTGTCAGCAAAGATCAGGAACAGTTGTCTAGGTATAGTTTTACTAAATTCTTTGAGTACGCCATCCGGGCCTGGTGATTTATTTGTGTTAATTTTATCTAGCCTTTCCCTGATTTCACCCTCTGTTAGCCATAGCGGCAAGTCCTGTGAAGTACTACTAACCATACAGTCATGGTCAATGTACCCCTCCTTTTCCTGTGTAAGACTGAGGAGAAAAAAGCATTAAGCACAGTTGCCTTCTCTGTGTCCTCTGTAACCATCCTCCTATCATTGTTAATTATGTGTACAACATGCTCTGACCTAGTTTTTATGCTGTTGATATATTTAAAGAATTTATTTGGGTTCTTTTTACTATCCTCCACTATTTGTCTCTCAAAGTTGATTTTAGCCATTTTGAATTAACATTTACATTTCTTATTTGCCTCCTTGTATTGCTGGAATGCCGATAATGTGCCCTCCGATTTATAATTCTTGAAGGCCATTTTTTTTTCCCTGATAGGTTTTTTAACATTACTGTTTAGCCAGCCAGGTTTGGCTTTGTCCCTTTTAAATTTATTTGCCATAGGAATGCACTGCGAGATGCATTTGTTTAAAATATTCCTAAAGCATTCCCATGTTTCCTCCATGGTCAGTGTTCCCAGGGTTTGGTCCCAGTTTACCTTCTCCATCATTGAGCACAATTTGGGAATGTTTGCCTTTCTGAAGTTTAGGGTTCTTATGTTCCCCTCTTGCCTTGCTATTTTGGTATTTACGCTAAATGTGATCATCCTGTGATCGCTAGAACCCAGGTTGTCCCAGAATCTTACATCTGAGATTAGGCCTGGGTCATTAGTGATTAATAGATCCAGCACAGCATTTCCTCTAGTTTGGAGAATCCATTAACTGAGACATGTAGTTGTCCAGTAAGGTTTCCATGAAGAGACGGGCCTTCTGTGAGTGTGTAGTCCCCTCATCCCAGTCAATGTCGGGATAATTGAAGTCCCCTAATATGATGACTGATCCCAGTGTTGCCACTTTACCCAACAGTGATATAAATTCCAGCTCTACCTCCTCCCTTCGGTTAGGTGGTCTATAACAAACCCCCATATATAGTTGCACTCACAAATCTTCAGCTTAACAGAGCCATTTCAAATGCACTAATCCATGTATCATTCACTCCATGCAACGCAATTAATTTGTATGGGTTTGCTCTTTAAGGCTATGTATAGCAAAGCCACTGTTCAAGCCTTGCTCTACCATTTGGGGAGCTCCGTAGGTAATGCCAATGCTGCGTTTCATCCGGTAAGAACTTTGTCTGGAAGTATTACACGGCCTCCTCCTAAACTCCAGTAATCACACTATGGTAACACCCACTTTGATCACTTAGACCACAATCAGGGGCATGGCTGATAGTACTTTTGAACAGGTATGGATATAAAGTCAACTATTTAGCACAACACGCTGCATAATAGAACAGGCTTCCACTCGAATGGGCCAGTGAGTTCAAATATATGCATTAATAAAATTACATTAAGTGTAAACATGAAAAACTTCAAGTTTTAGCTCATATTATTTAAACAATTGCTAAATATTTAAATTTTAAAACCAGCAAGCTTCTTTTTGGAGAATTATTTTATCTCTATCCCCTCGGAATGCTGGCAAATTGAAGTTATATTTGCCACAAAATATAAATCCTTCTACCAATGATTTATGTAACAATTTAAAATGTTCCGCCAACGTGCTCTTATCCTTGTGATTCAATATATCACAAGTATGTTCACCTATTCACACCTTTAACTCAGGTTTGTTTTTTTGCTATATATATATATATATATATCTTGTTGTACGATTAAGAAAAGATCTGATGTAAAAAAAAATGCATGTGGTCACTATCACAGAATACTTTTGTTTGCTCTACATATTTGCGTACTTTGCAGTGACCACACCTACTGTGTACATTCCTTTTAGTGGCTTAGTGAAATTACAAATTTTAGTTGGAATATATTTGCTATTGTATTAAATATCCTTCAGATTTGTGGTTCTTCAGACCTTAGAGGTTCAGCTTTTCTCCCAATATTTGTATCAGTTTGTTATCCAATTGGTCATTGGCTTTCAAATACATTAGGTATTGTATACAAATGGGGTCCATACCTCATAGACATCCAAAAAGAGAGAGACCGCACTCAGAGATGTTAAATGAAAATCCTTAGGACTCCTTTATTCTCCATAAATCCAACAGACAGCAGACAGACAGTGCAATACACGAACAGACGTGTCGGGTTGACGCGTTTCACGATAAAAATCGCTTATTCATAACCGATTATGTGTGGTTATGAATAAGCGATTTTTATCGTGAAACGCGTCAACCCGACACGTCTGTTCGTGTATTGCACTGTCTGTCTGCTGTCTGTTGGATTAATGGAGAATAAAGGAGTCCTAAGGATTTTCATTTAACATCTCTGAGTGCGGTCTCTCTCTTTTTGGATGTCTACATGCTTGGATGGCGGATCTGACCTGCACCGAGTGCTGAACTTGCACCTGAGCGGCTTTCTTCCTTGTTTTTGCGTCCATACCTCATAACCATCCCAACGGAAGCATCCTTTCTCTCCTGCTTGTTAGGATTAAGTATCTTCAATCTATTCCTAGCCAAAACTTTAGATTTATTCTTTTTAGGGAGTCTGGTAGGGTACTCTCTTGCATATAACAGAATGTGGGTGCGTACCCCAATGAGTTAGAAACTAAGTATAGTGGGCACGCTGTTTTCTTTTACTTATGTTTGCTAATTACCCTGGATAATGGGTATTTCAAATTCAGGCCGCCACCCAGTAACAGGGGACCTCCCGTCTACGGTCTCTTTACTCTCACAGCTGTGGATCCCCAGCGCCTTAACAAACTATCGGACCGCCAAGTGACGCAGAACTCAGGAACTTAGACCAGAGATTGACTATTTCTCTTATCTCTATCCTTTCCGATACATCACTGTTTGGTTTTTCTATGGGTTACCCAACCTGCTGATTATGTGTTGGTTGTCTCTCGACCCACCCCCCCTTTTTCTACCCTGACACCCGCCCCCCTCCCTCCCCCCCAATACTACTTTCAATGTATTATTGTGTGGCAACAGGTCTTACCACCTGCCGTTACTGTTATACCTCTCCACATGCCACTGTAACTTGTTGATGTTATCTTTGATGTAGTTGTGCCTGCTATGTTATGCCTGTTCATGTTTTGTAAACTCCAATAAAATTTGCTTGAAAAAAAAAAAAAGAAACTAAGTATAAATGTGCTAATTCACGTAAAGGGAGATTATTAAGAGTGACCCCTAAAATGATGGGGGGAGTGTGTAGTGATCATTTTACCAATAGGTCTGTAACTACAGGTATTCTTAGGGCAACTAATTTCAAATTACTGTAAACTGGCTGCTAGTACTGGAATATAGAGGTTGCACTGTATGTACTGTAAACTTGTTTTAAAGAGTCCTAGGACAACTAACTTCAAATAACTATAAACTGACTGCAAGTGCTGGAATATAGAGGTTGTAGATTCTGTACTGTAGACTCATTATACTGAAGACTCTTTATAAATCTACTCTATTTTTACAATATCGCAGTTCACCCAAAAGGGTCTCACCCTACCCGGTCAGTGTTGTAAGCTGACTCAGCACTTCCTGCCTCAAAGTACTATAGTCTATCACAAAAGACATTAATCATTGAGGTCACACTGTCTGTAGAGATATCTAATATAAATACTGAGATCACACTGCCTATGCTTACAGTACTGTAAACTGATTTCTTAATCAATGCTGTCACACTACCTGTACTGTTAGCTGTTGCCTTGCTCAAATTTGTAAGTACTAATTAGTAGTAAAACATTCTGCCATTAGTTCTTGGATCACTAACAAATCCCCCAATCTCCACCCCAAGGACTCCCTCCCCACAAAAGCCATGTGTACCCCATAAACTTCCCAGAAAACCTAAATGTTTCGCCTAATTCTAGGTTTTGTCAGGGTTACAGTGCTTTCAAGAGTGCATCAAAAAGAAATACGGGGGCTAAAAATGTATTCCCACGTGGCACAAAAGAAAATTCCTTCTCTTTCCATTCTATTTCTAACATTTTTTTAAGATGGCCGTCACACTGGCATACGCGATGACATCATCCCGCATGCAGCGCATCACGTGACATCATGATGCACGCGCATGTGCGGATGCCATACTCATCTGTGCCATCTTGTGGGATGAAGCAAGAAGGCGTTTACCCTTTTGGGTAAACTGCAGTATTGTAATAATAGGGTAGATTTAATAAAAGTCTACAGTATTGGTAGTACAGACAGTACGACCTCTATAGTCAGTTTTTAGTCATTTGAAATTAGTTGCCCAGGAATACCTGTAGTTACAGCCCTACTGGTAAAGTGATCACTGCATACTCCCCCATTCTTTTAGGGGTCACACTTAATTATCTCCCTTTAAGTGAATTACCACATTTACACATAGTTTTTAACACAAATCCTACTAAAGGTTATGTTTTATGCCTTTGGCTTTGGCGCATTGGGGTAGGCATCCCTGTTCTGTTATATGTATTGATTGCCAGTTAAGGCACTGTTGTTCTTTATATAATAAGGCATTAGTGAGTTGAGGGTACCCTCTTGTTCTAAATTTATTTTTTTAGTCCCTGCGATTCATTATAAATTATGACCTATTTCAGAACAGTTTCTGCATAATTGCAGGGATTGGCCTGTGGGAATACCCCTAGTTAATGGCCATGGATGATCGCTGGTGACATAAAGGAGCATGTTTCCTGCTGTGGGCTTTATAAAGTTGGAGATCCTTAACCTAAGGATATTACCTTGAAATCAATTTGCATACACCTGCTTCATTCTCTACTGGGAGTGCAAACTATTAAAATAGCATGGCAAGAACTGAAGATTAATAGTAAATATGGAGAATAGCACATATGAAGGAAATCCCAGAGACACACGCTTGACCCTTTAACTACACATCACCTTTCCAGTAGCTGTATCCTCCTATCTTGATATCCCTCAACATTTTTTTGAAGATTTGTGCAATTTGCATATTTGCATAAAAAATAATGTTTGCCTGGCTTCTGCCTAATTCTCTAGAGATCACATCGATTTTCATGGATACATTTAGGTGAACGTAAAAATGACAAGTCAGTGATTCTCCTGCTGTGATATTCAGTATTCGTGACCTAAACCTAGATCTGTCAAGTTCATAAAAATACCACTGCTCCTGATCAGCTCAGTGTGTGCTGTGCTTAGTCTTATTGTGAAAAAAGCACACACATATGCACACACTATTCATCTTGCTGGTATTTTGTTTAGTGAATCTGGCCCTTACATGTTGATATCCCATGATTTGGACAACTCCTAATCGTATATGAATTCCCTGTGAAATCTGGTATCTCCCATAATATATGCTATTTGCTCCATTATAAAGAGGTTCCCCTATGACAGTGATGGCGAGCCTTGGCACCCCAGATGTTTTGGAACAACATTTCCCATGATGCTCAACTACACTGCAGAGTGTGTGAGCATCATGGGAAACGTAGTTCAAAAACATCTGTGGTGCCAAGGTTTGCCATCCCTACCCTATGATATATATCTCCAATAATATATGGACTATGACTACAGAAATACATGTAAACCTCTATGTTATCTGTTACATCTTAAACAAGGAATACCTTTAATTTTTATTAGGTACACATGTTCAATTGCTTGGTAACACAAATTTCTAATCAGCCAATCACATGGCAGAAACTCAATCCATTGAGTCTTCTAGACGTGGTGAAGATAACTTGCTGAAGTTCAAACCGAGCATCAGAATAGGGAAGAAAGGGGATTTAACCACTTCGGCTCTCACACCTGTTTTCCCCCCTTTGGACCAGACCGTATTTTCACATTTCTACTATGTGTTTATTCATGAGTCTATAATTTTGTAATTACTCATGATAAAGAATGTATACATGTATTGTTTTTGGGAGGACAAAAGGGGCTTTCTTTTGACCCTAAAGTCCTCTGAGAATTTTTTTTATTTATTTGCATTTTAAGGGTGAAAAGAGTAGAAATCTGAATAAAATATATTTTTTCAAGTTTGATCAGTAATATTTTGAACACAAGTACAAGTGGGGGAAACATACATTTTATTTTACTTGTTCTATTTACTTGAACATTAACCACTTCAGGACCGGAGGATTTTCCTGCTTTACGTCCAGGCCACTTTTTGCAACTTGGCACTGTGCGACTTAAACTGACAATTGCGCGGTCATGCAACGCCGTACCCAAACAAAATTTACGTCCTTTTTTCCCCATAAACAGAGCTTTCTTTTAGTGGTATTTGATCACCTCTGCGCTTTTAATTTTTTGCTTTTAAAAATTTTTTTTTTTTAATAAAAAAAGAGCGACAATTTTGAAAAAATAACAATATTTTCTACTTTGACAGTTAAAAAATATCCAATATATTAAATTTTTGTCATATATTTAGGCCAAAATGTATTTAGCTACATGTCTTTGACAAAAAAAATTCTCAATGAGCGTATTTTTAACCGCTTTAAGACCGGAAGATTTTACCCCATTCCTGACCAGGCCATATTTTGCGTTTCGGCACTGCGTTACTTTAACAGACAATTGCACAGTCGTGTGATGCTGTACCCAAATTAATTTATGTCCTTTTTTTTCCCCACAAATAGAGCTTTCTTTTGGTGGTATTTAATCACCTGTGCCATTTTTACTTTTTGCGCTATAAACAAAAAAAGAGCGACAATTTTGAAAAAATAACAATATTTTTCACATTTTATTTTATAGGAAATCCCCCCCCAAAAAATGTTTTAAAATTTTTGGCCAATTTGTTTTCTGCTACATATGTTTGGTAAAAAAAATCGTAATAAGCGAATTTTTATTGGTTTGCACAAAAGTTATCGCAGCTACTAACTATGGAAAATTTATGTCATTTTTATTGGTTTTTTTTAACTAGTAATGGCGGCAATCTGGCGGCGATCTGCGTTTTTTTTTTTTGCGGGACTGCGACATTGCCGCGGACAGATCGGACCCCTAACTGACATTTTTGACACTTTTGGGGGTACCAGTGACATTACTACAGTAATCAGTGCTATAAATATGCACTGTTACTGTAATAATGACATTGGCAGGGAAGGGGTTAACTTTATTGGTGATCAAGGGGTTAATGTATGCCTGGTGCTTACTGACGTGTGTGGGGGGAGGGGAATGGGTGACACAGGCACAGATCGCAGGTTCAGCTATGCTGAATCCTGTAATCTGTCACTGTCTGTCACATAGGAGATCCGCCCGCTTTGTTTACACAAACGGGCGGATTTCCACACTCAATCCCCGACGATCGGGGAAGAGCGGAGGTGATCACCGCCTCTCATCCCCTGGCCCGACTCCCGCTGTGTCTGAATACAGCGGGAGCGAGCCTCCGGCGGCGCGCGCGCCGCCCACGAGGGGAGGAGTCCAGCGACGTAGGTCTATGTCGCTGGACGATAACGAGCCACTTTGCCGCAGTACGCTCAATGTGAGCGGTTGGCAAGTGGTTAAAATAGTTGTTTGGTATCCATTACCATCCTTTTACCTTTCTCCTCAAATATGATATTATTACAGTTCTCACTCAACTCCTTAAAAAGATACTTCACAACCTTATAATAGCTTACAAAGTAAAACTTCCTTCAAGTGTAAACCTCTCCTACAATGGGAAGAAGACCTTCACACCACATAGGCACCAGCACAATGGTTGCAAGCTTTTAAATATGCACACATAATCTCTTGATGTGTCAATCACTGGGAACTTTCACAAAAAATTATATCACGCTGGTAACTTTCCCCCTTTCTATTATCTCAGTACTACCCCTCCAAGTCACCGTACACGTGTAACTGTGGCAAAGTAGGAAACCTCTACCATATACTCTGGTGATGTAAAAGTCTCACTAGTTTTTGGAACCAGGTATTCTGCTTTATCTCTTCTGCTACTGGGATCTTGACTCCACCAACCCCAGCCCTAGCCATTCTAAATTTAGGCATTGAAAACTTTCCACCCAACTATTGTTCAATAGTTGCTCATATAATTCTGGCCAGTCAGTTATAATCAGACACTGGAGGAAAGACTCAGCTAACCGAGGTAGTGTCTTCTATTAAAATTACATATGATACTCTGATACCCTATCTAATTGGTTGCCCGTCCTGGTTCCCCAATGTTTCGCAACCTCTGTCGGGTGCTGGAGACACTGGACATCAACTAAGTGTACGACGCTCTCAGAGGTTAAAAATTTAAGCTGTTTTTTTTTTGTTTTTTTTCTATTATCGTTGTTAGAATTTACCTGCACCTGAATATATGATTAGAGTCATCCTTTCCTTATTCCTTTTTATTTTTTGTTTTATTGTTTTGCCTTTTGTAGTACACACGATACTGTAGTTCTAGTGCTGTGTCATGCTTCCATAGCGGGGTGAGGCTTCCCCATTTTTTGCTACCAGCTTTACCTGGTCGGTCGTTGATTTGGTTATATAGTACGTGCCCCACACTGTTTAACAGGCACAACTTGTTTTTTGTTCATGCAGCGAGGTAGTGTAACTGTCTCTCTAATGCTGTGTCACCTGTTGTTTTGCTACTGTATTACCTTGTTCTTTTTTTTTTCTCAATAAAAACTTATTGAAAACAAAAATTACATATGATAATGAAAAAATGAGGACTGAAAAAGTTTGACTACATGTGGAAACCATGGGTATCATTGGTTAACTCCTGATGCTGCTGTTGTTGCAGACACCTCAGTTTATTTTGTTTGTTGATATTCTTGGCTTGTCCCTCATGGAGCCATGTGGCTGTGTAAGGCAAGCCAGACATTTATCTGTATCTGTTGTACACTTATATTATTGTACTCTGTTTTTACACATTGTTACCTGTTTCTTTTTTGTGAAAACTCCAATAAAAAAACCATTGAAGAAAAAATATTGTTTTGGTACAAAGTTATTTACAAAAGAAATAAAGTTTGTTTTTGTTTTGCATATTGTTTTATATTTTTCATAATGCATCAGTAATTTAAAGTTCTTCCTGATTTAAAATAAAACACATATACCCTCAACCAGATGTTTTTTAACAGTAAATCCTTAGGCTCCGTTCACATGTAGGCGTTTTTGGGCGTTTTTGGGGAGTTTTTCTGCTCTAGGATCAGCTCTCAAAACGCCCAACAAGACAAATCCTATTCATTTCAATGGTCCCTGTTCACATCTGAGCGTTTTGACGCTGTAAGCAAAACGCCCAACGCTCAAAAAAGTACATGAGCTTCTTTTTGGGCAGATTACAGTCGTTTTCCATTGGTTTCTATTCAATCTAAAAACGCCTGCACAAAAAACGCCTGTAAAAACGACTGTAAATCGCGGTAAAATCGCAGTAAAATCGCGGTAAAAAAACGCGCGTAAACGCTACGCTCAGGTGTGAATGTAGCCTTAAAGATAACAATTTATATGTGCTTTATAATATTTTTTTCCCCTGTGCACACAATAAACATTCCTCTCTCACGCATTTGTCTGACAAGGAACTCAGGAGAAAAGACAACTACTGTGTTACTTTTGTTTTGGTTTACACTGTTACACTGAATGCTCACTGTGATTGACTGTGAGAGTGATCATTCAAAGACAGAAGACATCTTTCTACAGAGACCAGGTCTCGCGGGGCTGTGCACACAAAGGAGCAGGGTAAGATAAGAAACTGCAGGGCGTACAGTGGACGCCTTGTGTGCAGAGGAGGCGTTTTTATGGACGTGTGTAAGACGGCCATGGTAGGGAACTGATTAGGGGACTTCAAATGTGGCATGATTGTTGGTGCCAGACAGGCTGGTCTGAATATTTCAAAAACTGCTGATCTATTGGGATTTTCAAAAACCATATCTAGGGTTTACAGAGAATAGTCCAAGAAAATACCAGTGAGCAGCAGTTGCCTTGTTGATGTCAGAGGAGGATGGGCAGACTGCTTTGAGATGATAGAAAGGCAATAGTAACTCAAATAACCAGTCGTTACAACCAGGTATGCAGAATACCATCTCTGAATGCACAAGACATTGAATCTTGCAGCAAATGGGCTACAGCAACAGAATACCACACCAATGCTCAATTGAGTGCCAATTGAGCATTGTTTAAATGCCATGGCCTACCCGAGTATTGTAACTGATCATTTCCATCCCTTTATGACTACAATATACCCATCTTCCAATGGCTGCTTCTAGCAGGATAATGCACAATGTCACAAAGCTCAAATCATCTCAAAGTTGTTTCTTGAACATGACAATGAGGTCACTGTACTCCAATGGCCTCCACAGTCCCCAGAGCTCAATCCAATAGAGTACCTTTCGGATGTGGTGGAACGGGAGATTTGCATCATGGATGTGCAGCCGACAAATCTGCAGCATTTGCGTGATGCTATCATGTCACTATGGAGCAAAATCTCTGAGGAATATTTCCAACACTTTTTTTTAATCTATGCCACGAAGAATTAAGGTTGTTCTATCAAGTTTAAACTTGATAGAACTCAGTTCTATCAAGTTGTACCTTATAAAGTGGCTGGTGAGTGTGAGCTTGTGTTAGGGCTCATTCACACAGGTGTACTTATGCATACATATGTGTAAAGGGCTGTCTTTGCCCACACGGAATGCACAGTTTATCCATGCATCCGTGTGTAGGCAGTACCATACATGTCTATTGGGACGCAGGTGCAAGTGCAGGTGTGTGTCCTCCAGACACTGTCCCCAGACAGTTTGCCCTCGGGGGACAAGCGTCTGTGTGAATGAGGTCTAAGATGGAATAATGGCATTTCTTGAGATACACAGGGGATGATTTAAAAAAGGCAAATAGACTTTGCACTTTGCAAAGTGCAATTGCACTCTGCAAGTGCAGTTGCTCCAATGCTTAGTAAATGAGGTAAGGCTTCACTTTGCAAAGATACCCAATCACGTGCATGGAAAATAAAGAAAACAGCATTTTTGCTTGCTCATGATTGGATGATGGAAGTCAGCAGAGCCTCTGCTCATTTAGTAAGCTCTGGAGCAACTGCACTTGCACAGTGCAAAGTCTATTTGCCTTCAGTAATTCAACCTCACAGTATGGCCCTTTCATCAGGTCAATCTGTCAGTTTTTTCAGGTGGACCTGATTGGATGCTCTATGCACCCCAATGAGGCAACAGATGTCAGCGGTGTTATGTCCGCTGACACCTGCTGCTCTCCCATCTGATCCTGTCCGGGAAATCCAGATGAATGGAAACCCTATTTTCCATCCGTCTGGAGGATCGGATCGGATAGGAGGTCCGTTTTCATCCGATCTCCCATAGAGAAGAGCGGGGACCTGACAGGTCTGTCTCTGCAAAGTAAGCAGAGAACGGACCTGTCATCCGCCTGCTCAGCGGCCCTGCTCAGCAGGGATCGTTGGATCGATCCCTGCTGAGCAAAACAGAGTCCGCCAGGCGGAAAGCCCGTGTGAAAGGACCCTATCACTTTTAGTGCATTGCATTGCCTATGATATATGTTACCACATTATATAGTGTAGACGCCCAGAAAATGCCCAAAAAAACGCCTGCAACATAAACGCCCAGTTGTGTTGTTGCAGGTGTTTTTTTGGGCATTTTTTAGGCATCTTTGGAGGCAGGCATAATATCTGAACTTCTGTATAGGGATATATATACACACACACATATATGTATTCATACACATACACACATATAGGTGTGATAGGAGCGAAGTCCTATGCTTGCAAATTATTTCATTAGCGCAGGCATAGGGTTCTGCTACTTTCACACCTATATGTGTGTATGTGTATATATACATATATGTGTGTGTGTATATATACCCCTACACAGAAGTTCAGATGTCATGCCTGCCTCCAAAGACGTCCACAAAAAAGCCCAATAAACGCCTGCAACAAAAACGGCCAGGCATGAAAATAACGGAGCCATATCCCTGCTCTACTGCAATTCTAAGACAAACATTCTTTTCTTTTCTGGACATGCTACAGAGCTGAAACTTCACAGGTACACTTTTTAGACCCCACAGACACCAAATCCACTAAGAAATCTCATTTTTTTTCCAATAATTTTTTCAATAATTGGCTCTCTATCAAAAACGACAATTTTTAAGAACTTTTTTTGTGTGATTAATGGTCCCTGGGGCATGACCCAGAACCCTATGCACTTTTTATCGGCATTTATTGGGTTTTAGGGCTTCAAAATGGTGTTTTTTGATTACCGAAGTTCGGGTCCCATTAATTTCAATGGGGTTCTGGAATCCGGACCCGAACTTTCGGGAAGTTCGGGTGTTCTGGTCAAACCGAAGTTTTCAAAAGTTCGATCATCCCTAGTTAGCACTTCCACCTGAAAACACTAGGGCGGTTGGTTTAAATCTCAAGCACGGCACTACCTGCCTGAAGTTTGCATGTTCTTTCTGTGCCTGCGTGGGTTTCCTCCAGGTATTCTGGTTTCCTCCCACACTCCAAAGACATGCTGATAGGTTAAACAGTAACTCACCCTAGCTCCACCGCACTGTGGGAAGATAAAGAGCTAAGTGTCTGTGCTCAGGCTAAACGTCCAAACCAAATGTTATATGAATAAAGCCGGCACACGAAAAGTCTTCTTCCAAGTAAAATACTTTATTCCAACATGGATAGCGGTGACAACATGACAAATGCTGACGCGTTTCGGCTTTATGCCTTCCTCATAGCATGTACATGTACAATAAAATCAAACTTATATAATGTGAAAACTGCTCCTAAAACTAGGGGCGGTGCATACTTAATTGCAATTAACATCAATACATAACACCAGGGGAGGGGTGGTGTGTTCAAGTCGGTCAAGGATCAAGGAAGGTGTCCCATAGGAAAACAAACATTAAATGCCAGTCCACACCATGACAGACACCGCATGCGACTCGGAGCGCACCGCTCCTACAATCACACACAAAGTCTGTGCGACACAAACTCAGCCACACTGATTGCATGGGCGAATCAGAGTCGCACCGAACATGCACATGCCCTAATTTAGGTTTGCAGCAGAATCAGATTGCATGGTGGTTCACACCAGTGCGATCCGACTCGTGTGTGAACTGTCAGCTCGCACCATGACACGCGAGCTATCCCAGGGGCGTAGTAAATAAAGCATTGACACCCCCAGCGATTCGCATACGGCAGTGCGAATCGCCATGAAAATTCAATGTGATGCAGGAACCCGCAGTATATTTGCAGGGCTCCCGCATCGCACAAGTGTGGACCGGCACCAACCCTTAATAAACTTCACAATTATTTCAAGAAAAGGTTTATATCCATCCTATTGTTCATTCCACTAGGTGCTCTTGTATTTAGCTTATGTATCCACCATGCTGGTAGGTTAATTGGCTGCTGTCTAAATTGAACTAGTATGTGTATGTATGAATGTGAGTTAGGGACCTTAGATTGTTAGCTCCTAAAAGGCAGGGACTGTGAATGTACAATATACAGTATGTGTAATGCACTGTGTAAACTGGCAATGCTATATACTGTAAGTACCTGTAATGAATACATTTAATAAGATTAAGGTGCCCATATTTTTTTAGTCTTCCAAGTTTATGTGATGAGGAATCAGCTATTACTCTGTAGTGTTTCAGCAAGGAGCAATTGATAAAGAGCTTCAGAGTATAGTAAAGTCTGTGTATTGGTCATAAAAGGGAAAACGTTATTATATTCTGTGTGTTCACTTTTATAATAGTCAGAGATAATAGGTTTGCAGACATTATAGGGTTATCTCCAGCTGGAATCACATGAAAGATACTGTGACAAGCATCTGATCAAAAGCACGAAGAGGAGATGCCTGCACATGCGCAACACCATCTAGTGGCTAACGGAGACGAGCACACAACATTCACGTTGGATGGGAAACAGGGATGCCATATTTTACATAACAGCAGTACCTGATCATGATTTCTGATTATGGGAGGGGGCAGGAAAAAAAAAACACACACACACAAACCAATTACTTCTGCTCGGATATGTGGATGCAGAAGAGAAAACAGCCTATACATAGGGTATCCTATCATACTGTACGGTACATGGATCCATATAAGTCAGCACACTGCAGCACTGCTCAGCTAGCAACACAAATCATTACCTTCTTCCAACAGTTGTTATAGCAGAGGTAGAATGCTGCTACATCTGCTTGTTGTACCTTCAAACTGCTATTGTAGCTCTGAACCCAGATATTATACACATTGAAGCTGAACTCCAAGCAGATAAGGAAAAACATTTAATTCAATTGTGTATTCCTTTGTAAAAGCAATGGCATTTTTACACAAAGCTAACATAAGTACATAAATATGAATTGGTTTCATCCCCTGCACAGCAGCAGTGGGAGAGGGGGGCTGTGCTAGGAGGCAATCAGGCTCTGTTGAATGCACATGTGCTGACAGGGAACATGCTGGAAATAGTAGGGAGCAGAAGGAGCAGAGCTGATAAATTATCATCAATGTGTTGCTGTTCCTGTCTATGGGAAAGGAGGTGACACTACTGCATTGCTTGAAATTAAAAATTATTTCATATCAGATGTGTTGAGGCTATGCTGGCAGCTATTTCCAGTGCAGCTCCTACACATAGACAATCCTGATTCCCAAACACATAAAACACATCACAACCAAGCTGCTGTGAACAAAACTGTACAGAAATGTCACTTGTGACATTTCCATAAAGTTATGTAAGAAAAAACAAAACAGTGCATTGTGTTGGAAATGCTGCATTGACACTGGTGCACACCAGTGACCACAAGATCAGCTCGGCTCACTGATGTGAACGAGCCCTAACAGAGAATGAGATGTCATTCCTCTGGCTAGGCTTTATAGCAGGGGTCTCCAAACTTTCTAAACAAAGGGCCATTTTACTGTCCTTCAGACATTAGGGGGGGCCGGACTGTGGCCATTGGAAGTAGAAAATCCCCCAGAGTCAACTGTGTAAGTCAAGTCATATAGTTAAGTATGTAGATAATGCCTCAGGCTTGGTGGTCAGTGGGAGTAAAAAGAAATTATGTAGCACCTGTGGCCAGGAATAGTGTCCTATAATTGATATTGGTGGGAGGAATGGTGCCTCATCATTGGTGTCATTGGGAGGAATAGTACCCCATCATTGGTATTAGTAGGAGGAACCGTGCCTCATTCTTGGTGTCAGTGGGAGGAATAGTACCCCATCATTGGTATTAGTAGGAGGAAACGTACCTCATTCTTGGTGTCAGTGGGAGGAATAGTACCCCATCATTGGTATTAGTAGGAGGAACCGTGCCTCATTCTTGGTGTCAGTGGGAGGAATTATGCCCCACTGTTGGTGTTGGTGTCAGTGGAATAAATGGTGCCTCATTGTTGGTGTGAATAGGATGAATAGTGCTTCATAATGGTGAGAGGAATAGTCCAAAAAGAGTCAGATAAAGGCAAGCAAAGAGACACATCTGGCCCACGGACTGCAGCTTGGGGACCACTGCTTTATAGCATAGGTGTACAAATCACAAAGGTAGCTTTACAAAATTATATATCCTTTGGCAGATAAGATAGCTCACATTAGTGTATTTAGGTGTGTTTAACCGTTTTCTTGAAGTGTGGCTTTAATTCAAACATTTTTAGGTTAACCCATTCTACGAAATTTGTACAATTATTGGATAAACATAACTAGCACTGGGTGTAAGTTCGTAAAAACAGCATAAGAAAGAATGGTGGGGGGAAACAGGAAGAAACTCCCAAAGCTCATTGGCACCGTGGCTGTACAGAACCAGCTAAAAGTCATCAGATGTCTATTTTTAGTTGGGTTCCACTTTTTTAAAATAAATCATAATACATTTTTTGAAAATGAGTAAACAATTACGTTGTAACCCATGCAGGGTAAAATAAAATAAAGACTTATCCCCCCCCCCCCCCCCAGGACTATGGAAACATCCTTTGCAAGGGATAAGAGGTTCTTCAGTGGGAACCCATGAGCCTTCTTCCTTAGTAATGCAAGGGTGAGGTCCCCTCATCTCCTTTCTCTGCTTCCCAAAAGTATTGAAAACATGATTTTTTTTCAGCTCCTAACCTCATGCCCACGATTGCGCAACCATTCCCCCCTCCTCTCTTCCTATGCCTCTTAAGATTTCCTAACCCACAGGACCCATGTTGCATCCAGACCCTTCCTGCCCCCCCTTAGATAGAGAAACCCCATTTCCTTTTGGCTCTTTTGTCTTTCTTTGAAAAGTAAAAAAAAAATAAAATAACACATCAGAGGAAGCAAAACTGGCAAAGTATAAAATGTCTAACGTTAAGTCATAAATCTTCACACCATGAATGTCGTTGACCTCTTACTCTGTAATATGCTAATGGATACTGACAATCAAAACATGCATTATGTATTTAACCACGTAGTGTGGAATCTATGTTGTATATCTACATGACCACTGTAAAATACACTATTGTACCACTTTGTCTTCTTCTTGAGCAAAATAAAGAATTCTTAACAGGTGGGCACGTTTAATGGGAAATAAGACATTCAGTTTGCAACTCTTTGAAACCCTTTGAAACCAAGCACATGTATTCCCGGAATACTCTAAAACTGAACAAGATACCCGCTCTAGCCTTCCCCTCCATTTATCAAAACCCAATATAATAAATAACAAAGATATAAAAAAAAATCACGTATTGCACAGCTGCTTTTTTACCTGCCAGTCAGTGCAGGATAGGAGAAGGTTGGCCACAACGCCCAAAGTAATCCAACCAACAACTCACAATATATACTACCTCTTTAATACCTGTTTGAAAAAAATGGACTAACATGGATTTAAATATAAAGCTTTGCTCCTAGGAAAAGCCATTATTAGAAGAGTTATAGAGGAAATGACAATTTACTGCTAACACACTTCATCAGGTCGCTCACTGACAGAAGAAAACCAAGCAGGAAGAGTTGCAGTCTTTGTGTCATGTGACCAGCCAGAGGACATCACGAAAAAAAAAACTAATATTATGGTGGAGGGGACTTTGTGTGGGTAGGGGGTGACCTATTTGTGTTGGGGGGTTGATCTTCCAAGGGGGAGGAGAGCATAAAGCACAGTGTTGGGCTGTAACAATAAAGTGTGTTTTTGTTTAACCGCTTGCCGACTGCCGCACGACTATTTACGTCGGCAGTCAGCCCCTCACAGGCAAAGCGACGTAGGGCTATGTCGCTAGCCTGTGAGGCTCTAGGGAGCGAGCGCGCGCCGCCGGAGGCACGCTCCCGCATGGTCACGGCCCCCCCCGCGCATGTGCCCGGCGGACCCGATGTCCGCCGGGCACTCACGATCGTCCGTTAGAGCGGGAGAAAGGCTGGCGGCTAATGTAAACACAGCCGCCTGTCAGTCTCCCCTGTGTAAGAATGGAGATTAGACGGTTCTACTATGTAGGACCGTTGATCTCTGTGCTTACACTAGTAGCCACAGCCAATCACAGTTAGAAACACACCCCTAGGACACACTTAACCCCTCCCTCTCCAATACAGTTAACTCCTTCACTGCCAGTGTCATTTTTACAGTAACAGTGCATATGTATAGCACTGATTACTGCAGTAATGTCACTGGTAACCCCAAAAGTGTCAAAAATGTCAGTCAAGGGTCCGATCTGTCCACCGCAATGCCGCAGTCCCCCCAAAAAAAATCGCAGATCGCCGCCATTACAAAAAACAACAAAAATGACAAAAATATTTCCCTTAGTTAGTAAACGCAATAACTTTGCGCAAACCAATCAAAATACGCTTTTTGCGATTTTTTTTACCAAATATATGTAGCATAAAACAAATTGGCCGAAAATGTTAAAAAATTTTGATTTTTACATTTTTTTGGGGGGAATTTCATATAAAAAAATGTGAAAAATATTGTTATTTTTGCAAAATTGACGCTCTTTTTTTGTTTATAGCGCATGATCAAAAAATCGCACAGGTGATCAAACACCACCAAAAGAAAGCTCTGTTTGTGGGAAAAAAAGGACGTCAAATTCGTTTAGGTACAGCGTCGCACGACAGCACAATTGTCTGTTAAAATCACGCAAAATAGGCCCTGGTCAGGAAGGGGGGTAAAATCTTCCCTGGCTTAAGTGGTTAAACAAATTGCTTCTGGAGGAGACAAGTGCCCATATAATACAAAGTACTTTTATTCATTAGTATAGCTTTTGTTGTTAGACTGACCAATAACAGTTTCTTTTAAACAATTAGGCTAATTACCTAATTAAAAAAAACTGTAACAACTTTGGAGAAAACAGTTTTTACTAGATGTTGGAGACGATAAGGCTGCATTCACACTTGAGCGTAGCGTTTTCACGCGTTTTTTTACCGCGATTTTTGCAGCGATTTTACCGCAATTTTCAGGCGTTTTTGGAGGCAGGCATTGAAATCTATCAAAAACGCTGGTAATCAGCCCAAAAAGAAGCTTGTGTACTTTTTTCAGCTACAGGCGTTTTGCTTCAGGCGTGAAAACACTCAGATATGAACAGGGGCTATTTAAATGAATTGGGTTTTACTTGTTGGGCGTTTTGGAACGTTTTTTTTGAGCGTTTTTGGAGCTGAAAGTGTCAGTAAGAAAACAGACACAAATAAGGTTTGTCTGCAGTCTTTGAAGAAGATAATTTCTATAAAGCAAATATAGTCTATATATTTTTAAATGTGCAGACCTGCACTTAATATGTTTAATGAAAAGATTTATTCCATAAAAATATGAAATCAACATGCAGCAGTCAATCCATAGCTACATCAATACAATGAGACTGGCATAATTGAGTTTGAAAAGATCTGTTAATGACTGAATCTGGCTGTGCATTTATACATTTTAATAGTGTTCCCAAGTTTATTGTGACTTTATGAGTCCTTCAGGGATTTGTGTGGCTTGCATTATGGTTTTTCTTCACTCATCTTTGGTAATTGTCATACCTTGCATGAAACTCCTTAACCAAGTTATAATTAATTCTAAGTAATTAATGATTTTATGCTTAAGAAGGGCGCTAAGAACTTCTTTCTCTTTAATTTGATGTTGCCTCCTATGGATATCTCTCTGGAGAGCGATGCATAATAAGTGAATAGGGTTAGTATGTCTTGTTATCCAAATATGGTGGTAATTTCCTAATTTTTACACAAATATAGTAAATACAAGCAGGACTTTTTTTTTCTCAGTGAAATGGTGCAGGAACTCACCCCCTCCCCTAGACCACCCTTGTCTTCGCTCCCTAGAACCTCCCCTTTTCTCCACCTCCTAGCACCACCCCCTTTAGAGAGCAGGTAGCCAAGTATAATTTGGGGGGCTATACAAGTAGTTTGTATGGGATTTGTTAATAAAAAGCAATGTAGTAAAATGCACAAAACACCAGAAATATCCAGCAAATACAAAGTAAGCTCTGAGGCACTTCCATATGATTTCAACTGGCTCATATCCAGCAAAGAGACAGCCCCATATCCAGAAAAGAGACAGGCCCATATCCAGCAAAGAGATAGGCCTGTCCAGCAAAGAGACAGACCCACATCCAGCAAAGAGACATCCCTATATCCAGCAAACAAATAGCCCAATCCAGCAAACAGACAGCCCAGTCCATCAAAGAGACAGCCCAGTGCCGCAAACAGACAGCCCAGTTCAGCAAACAGACAGCCCAGTCCATCAAAGAGCCAGCCCAGTGCTGCAAACAGACAGCCCAGTTCAGCAAAGAGACAGCCATAGCCCAGTCCATCAAAGATACATCCCAGTCCAGCAAAGAGACAGCCCAGCACTTTAAAGAGACAGCCACAGCCCAGTCTAGCAAAGAGAGAGCTGCAGCCCAGTCCAACAAAGAGACAGCCCAGTGCATGAAAGAGACAGCCACAGCCCAGTCAGCAAAGAGACAACCACAGCCCAGTACATCAAAGAGACAGCCCGGTACATCAAAGAGACAGCCACAGTCCAGTACAGCAAAGAGACAGCCGCAGCCTAGTACATCAAAAAGACAGCCCAGCCCAGTCCAGACCAGCAAAGAGACAGCCACAGCCAAGTACATCAAAGAGAGAGCCACAGCCCAGTACATTAAAGAGACAGCTCAGTCCAGTTCAGCAAAGAGACAACAACAACCCAGTACATCAAAGAGACAGCCCAGTCCAGCAAACAGACAGCCACAGCCCAGTACATCAAAGAGACAGCCCAATCCAGTACACCAAAAAGACAGCCCAGTCCAGTCCAGCAAAGAGACAGCCCAGTCCAGCAAAGAGACAGCCACAGCCCAGTACATCAAAGAGACAGCCTAGTCCAGTACATCAAAGAGACAGCACAGTCCAGTCCAGCAAATAGAAAGCCACAGCCCAGTACATCAAAGAGACAGTCCAGTACATCAAAGAGACAGCCCAGTGCAGCAAACAGACAGCCCAGTCCAGCAAAGAGACAGCCGCAGCCCAGTTCAGAAAAGATACAGCCACAGCCCAGTCCAGCAAAGAGACAGCCCAGTCCAGAAAAGACACAGCCCAGTGCTTTAGAGAGACAGCTACAGTCCAGCCTAGCAAAGAAGGAGCTGCAACCCAGTCCAGCAAAGAGACAGCCCAGTGCATCAAAGAGACAGCCATAGGACCGCCTTCTCCAGACCCCAGTCATTCGTGATAGACTGGCTGTTGGTCTGGCAGATTTTTTCGCTCTCAATGCGGGCTTGGTGGACGACATTTCCGCCCTCTGGGAGGCACACAAGGCTGTTTTCCGGGGTTCTTGCATCGCCGAGAGTTCTAGGTTGAAGAAAGAGGGCCTCCCTGATGGCAGATTTGCGGTCGGCGGAATCTCAGCTTGTGGGTTTCCCCTCAGTGTTGACACTTAGGAAAGTTGTCAATCTTCGGGATCACACTAAGACCCTAGACCTGTCCAAGATTGCCAAATCCTTGACCTGGGCGAAACAAAAATGTTACGAATTTTCAAACAATCCACATAAGATGTTAGTTAATAAACTTAGACCTCGTCCCTTTCATTCAATCCCTGACCTCCTGATCCAGCCTGATGGTACCCCTGCGCACTGTCCCTACACTATGGCTAAAGTATTTGGTACTTTTTACAGAAAACTTTATAATTGCCTCACCCCCGAAAATCGCTTTACTTTCACTCAGGAATGCTTTGATGATTTCTTTAAAGACCTGTCCCTCCCCAAATTGTCTACCCCTGCCTTATCTAAACGAAATGCCGACATTACTATGGAGGAACTCGCTGCTGCGATCAAAGATCTCCCGTCCAATAAATCCCCTGGCCCAGACGGTCTGCCGTACCTTTATTACAAAACCTTCCAGCCTATTTTAGTGCCCCATCTACTTGAATTATACGCCTCCTTGCTTCAGGGGAAGATTCCCCATTCTCAATTCACTCATTCATATATTTCCGTTATCCCGAAACCCCCAGACAATTATCGTCCTATAGCGCTACTGAATTCAGACTACAAAATCTTAACTAAAATTCTTGCTAATAGGTTGTCTCTCCTTATTTCCAAACTGATCGATAGGGACCAGGTAGGTTTGTTATGTCCTGACACACAAGTGACAATACCAGACGCACAATAGACCTGATTGATCTCCTTAACAAATTCCCCCGTCCGGCTTTAGTGCTGAGTTTGGATGCCCAGAAGGCATTTGATCGCTTGAGCTGGCCGTACCTTTTCATGACCCTGAAGCGATTTGGCTTTTGAGACCCCTTTTATAGGGCATTGGAGGCCTTGTACTCGCCAGCTACGGCTCAGGGAAGGATGTCGTCTGCCTTTATGTCACCCTCGTTCCTTATGCATAATGGCACCCTCCAGGGGTGCCCTTTGGCTCCTCTGCTTTTTATACTTTGCTTGGAGCCCCTGGCGGAGGCCATTAGACAGCATCCGGACATCAGTGGGGTACTGATGAGACAGAGGGAGTATACTTTATCTTTATTTGCAGACGACATCTGTTGACCTTAATTAATCCGTTGCTGACTTTACCATCCCTCCATGCTGTGCTATCCTCTTTCAGCGCCATCTCGGGATATAAGGTTAATACTACGAAAATGAAAGCTTTGCCGCTCCATATGCCCCCGGATCTTCTGTCCCAACTGCAGGGGTCCTATCCCTATATATGCTGCACGTCATCGCTTTCATATTTGTGGATTAAACTTACACCCTCACATGCTGCCCTTTATCAACATAACTTTGTCCCCCTGTTTCGAGAGATTTTGGGTTCTCTGCGTCAGTAGATGGGGTACCCCCTCTCGCTTTTGGGTCGGATCAATGTTCTAAAAATGTCCATCCTGCCCAGACTGCTCTATTATTTTGACACCCTACCGGTTCAGGTTCCAATGGCACAAGTTAAAACCTTGCAGCGTAGTTTTCTGAATTTTATTTGGAATAAAATGGTTCACAGAATAGCTAGCTCGGTAGTCCTCTCCCCACGACGTAGAGGTGGGCTGGGGGCTCCAGATATTATTGAGTATTATTTTGCATCCCATCTCTGGGTGGCGGCCTCTTGGTCCTCATTGACGGCCCCCAACCGGTGGTCGGAAATTGAGAGGGGTGTGCTTTTCCAGGTCCATCCCTGCTCTCTATTGTGGTCTCCCAGCCTCCATATGGATAGAATTTTGCAGGGTATGTGTCTTGCACCCATGCTCTGCACTATGGATGTATGGCTCAGGTGTTATTGTAAGTACTCTCTCTCTTCATCATGCCAGCTGCTGACTAGTGTTTTATTTAACCCCTCTATACCTGATAGTCTGCAGGGGGGACGAGTATGGACCTGGACACGGGCCCCCCTTTTCCAGCTCCGTAATATTGTCCATCCGGGCTTGTGCATCTTATACTTGTTTAAAAACTTGAGGGAGAAATTTAACATTCCTAAACACACTTTTTACTTCTATTTGGAAATATGTCACCTCTTCCATTCTATGATGAGGTCTTTATCCCTGGAGAGGCCCACTGCCTTTGAGCAACTGACATCACAGGGGCCACACCAGGGACATTTGGTTTCTACCATATACAATATTCTACATGATGCCCATCCACTGGAGGAGAATTCTCTCTTCTATATGCGTAAGTGGTCCGAAATTCTGCAGAAGCCCATTTCCCTGCAGCTGTGGGACAAGATCTGTTCTTCTGCCTTTAAATCATCTAGATGCGTGGTGCAGAGAGAGACGACATTAAAAATTTTGTTGTTCTGGTATAGGACTCCAGTTAGATTACATAAAATTGATCCATCGTGTCCAGCCACCTGCTGGCGCTGTAGTCATGGTCTAGGCATACTGTGTCGTGGAAATGAATAGGGCTTGGAGCATAAAAACCCGCTTCAGTGCGCTCAAGATTATTACGCACCAAGCTCCATTAATAGCTTGTACTGAAAAGTAAAAGAAAGGAACAGACACGCTGGGTCATTTCGATGCCATCTGCCACGTCTCTCTCCGGATATGTATGTGTGTGCATGTGTGTGTCTGTGTGAGTAAGAGCAAGTGTTTGTGGGTAAGAGTTTCTGTGTGTCTGCATGGATGGATGGCTGTGTGAGCTTGTGTCTGTGTGTGTGTGTCTGTGTGAGCTTCCTGTGTCTTCTGTGTGTCTCAGGGCAGGTCTTGGTTTATTTACAGCAAGTGAACAAAAGGGAGTTACAGGGAGTGGCTTCAAGACCACCAATCACAGACACGTATACATTCAAAAAGCACAATAGAAACTGTAGAGTACATGCCCATGAATGGACTAGAACGAACAAAGGGCTCAACTGCCACAAGGGGCACATGGCTTTTCATTGTTCATTCATGTCAATCCATAAACATGTACTCATACTTATTAGTGAGTCCAATTCATACATGATTCATTTATAAACCAAATATGACAGTGACCATTCTAACTGTTCCAGTTGATGAGGCTTTATCTGCATAAGACAATAGTAGCAGCCCCTCAGTCACACCGATCGAACGTGACTAAAAGGAGCCATCTATTAATCTTGGTAAATGCTAAGAATTTCCATATCACAAACATATCTCAGCAGTACAGGGCCCCGAACTGCAGACATAGATCTGTGCGATGGACTCTCTCTGCTACTAGTATTGTGCCATCTCATCCAATGGAAGGTTTTCACCAACAAGTCTTTCACTGTAATCACTGTAAATGGCGATTATCGCTAAAACTGACACTGGGAGACATTATGACTATTTAACTAAAGAAATGTCTATCAAAATTTCCACAACACACTGTATCACATATTTTGGCAATGTCCTCTCATACAGCCTTTTTGGGAAATGGTGGGGTCAAAGATACAATCGGTGACTGGCTTGTCTCTCCCGCTTGACCCTCTCCATTACTTCCTGGGCCTTCCCTTCCCCGGGGTTTCCAAACCCATCAGGCGTTTGATATCCTACCTTCTAGTAGCGGCCAGGAGGGCTATCCCGTTGTGCTGGCGTCAGCCGGGACCCCCTGACATGGCCCTTTTCCAGCACTTGGTGATGGAGATACGGAGAATGGAACTCTTGACGGCTACAGTACATGATGAAGTATCTCGCTTTAATGCTATTTGGGCAGATTGGGACCTCCATGTTTCTGATTTGACATGATCGTGCCTCCATACATTACTGATTAGTTTACTATTCTCCCCTTTATGCTACTCATTTCTATGCTCTGTTTTATGCCATGGCTGGTTTTCTGGCGTTTCTCTTGAGCTTCCTGAGATTGCTATGTAATACTTTGTAATGTTCTGTTTATGGGGTTATCCACCCCTTGTTTGTTACTTATATTTTGTTTTCTTCAATAAAAATACAATTTTGAAAAAAAAAAAAGAGACAGCCACAGCCCAGTCCAGCAAAAAGACAGCCACAGCCCAGTGCATCAAAGAGACAGCCACGGCCCAGTACATCAAAGAGAAAGCCACAACCCACTACTGCAAAGAGACAGCCACAGCCTAGTACATAAAAGAGACAGCCCAGTCTAGTCCAGGATAGAGGCAGCCACAGCCCAGTACATTAAAGAGACAGCCCAGTCCAGTCCAGCAAGGAGACAGCCCAGTCCAGCAAATAGATTTCCACAGCCCAGCACATCAAAGAGACAGCCCAGTCAAGCCCAGCAAAGAGGCAGCCACAGCCCAGTACATTAAAGAGGCAGGATAGTCCAGTACATCAAAGAGACAGCCCAGTCCAGCAAAGATATAGCCACAGCTCAGTACATCAAAGAGACAGCCAAGTCCAGTACATCAAAGAGACAGCCACAGCCCAGCACATCAAAGAGACAGCCCAGTCCAGCAAAGAGACAGCCACAGCCCAGTACATCAAAGAGACAGCCAAGTCCAGTACATCAAAGAGACAGCCCAGTCCAGCATAGAGACAGGCACAGCCCAGTACATCAAAGAGACAACCCAGTCTAGTCCAACTTAGAGAAAACCCAGTCCATGAGATCAAAGAGACAGCCCAGTCCAGTATATTAAATAGAATGCCAAGTCCAGTACATCAATGAGACAGCCCAGTCCCAATCAGCAGTTATTTTGTTACCAGAAAATTTGTTTCTACATTCTCCAGCACAGAACAGTTAACAGGAGGCTAGTGAAGAGGGGGACAGGCTACCTACCTACCCATACCATCCATGATTATCGACGGGGCCACGCCACACCTTGCTCTCACACAGCAAGTTGACTGGTGTCAAAACAAGCTTCCTGACAGAATGCACTGAGAGGCGGGGCGGAGTACAAATCACTCTGCTTTCCATTCTCACAAGCTACAGCCTTTTGATCCCTCAGCGGCCACCACTGTTTTTCGTTATAGGCAGCGCTCAGCAGGCTACATAATTAATAAGAGTACACTATAGCAGTGGTCCTCAACCCTGGTCCTCAGGGCCCACTAACAGGCCAGGTTTGCAAGATAACTGAAATACATCCCAGGTGATATAATTTGCTGCTCAGTGATTGCAGTACTCTAGTCTGCATCTCCCCAAGGTAATACATAAAATCTGGCCTGTTAGTGGGCCCTGAGGACCGGAGTTGATGACCACTGCACTATAGGATACTGGTGGGTGGGGGGTGCTGTGGTGGAGTTGCCTCTATGTTTGATCCCTCTGTGACCGCCAGTGCATTTTTTTATAGGCAAGCACAGCGGGCTACACAGAATAAGACACAGGAGGTGCCAGAACAGTGTTCCAGCGCGTTCCACCAGAAAAAAGCCCTGTATACAAGTATATACAGCATATGAAAGAATTATTATTTGGTAAATAAATATCTTATCTTCAAAAAAATGATCACCTTTATATAGTTCATCAAGCATGGGAGAGAGCAGAGAGCCATGGTGATGGGAAAAGTACAGTAACCCATGGAAGAAAACAATCAGAAATGATCTTTAAATACTAATCTATAAGGGCGCTTTGATTTTGGTATAAAAAGTACAGGACTGATCTAATGTAGGAGCATCCTCCCATTATAAAAAAAAGCATTGGCCTGGCCCAAAAGTAAATTTCAGATTATAGTTCTGTTTTGGAGGTTAACTGGTTTAGGTTAATAGTTAAGGTTTGGTAAAGGGATGGGGTTAAGTTTTAGGATTAGGTTAGGTGTAAAGAGTTTGATGTAAGTCCTCAGTGTAAATTTTTAAGGTCATCGCTTAGATTATTGTGACTGTAGTTGGGCTTTAAAGTAAAAATAAAGTCTTGCAGTTAAAAATTTCTAAAGCTTTTTTGCTAAAGAAACATGCAGTATCTCTTTGCCAGAAAACCCTAGCCACAAAATGTCTCCTTTTCATGTATAATGCACAGGGCATAAACTATGCAATGTACATTCCAGCTCAATCTCAGCATGCCGAAAATAGAGCTAGGGTTGGGGATGATGTAACTCCTGTGCATATCAGTGGTCATTCAAAAGCCAAAAAGAAGCATTGTGGCACCCTGAAGTGGCAGAGGAAATAGTGGTGGAGAGAGTGGCAGCTGAAACCTGGGCCTGTTGTAGAGGGAGGAGGGCATACTAAGAATTAGGTGTACCACAGAGTGCAAATATGATGTGTTTGAAAAGCTCACCTCCACCCAGTGGAATTTAATTCAGTTTAATTACTATTTTTTCCAGGGCTAAGATAAGTATTACATATCAAAGCAAGGAAGAATATCAAAATAACTATTAAGGAGGATTAGGGGGTTAGTAAGTGTTGGAGACAGGTTGTAGTTTGGAGGTGAGCTTGGAAATGACACTCCATTCTACTGTGGTATGACAAGCATAGCTAAGTCTGACAGGATACATTCAGGGAATGTAAATGTACATGGTGAAATATAAAGGTGACCTTAAATATACAAATGGCAGTTTGGAGAGCGTCCATGTATCTGGAAAGATGTATAATGATATATTTTATCAGAAGGGAGCGAAGAGTGATAAGAACACCTTTCTGTGCCCCTGTTAAGGAGATTCACCCTCTTTGTTTGTCTTTCTTAGCATTATCATTGAAAGTAAAAGAAAAGCCCAGATTTTGGGTTGTCCCCAGAAAAGAAAGAGATGGGAAATCTTCCAATGGGGACATTAGTTCTTGTGACCTGGCAGTCCCCAAGAAATTCCCTTAATTAGCAAGGATTTCCTCTGACTTTCTGTTTGGCTATGGGACAGGGAGCAAAGGGAAATCTCTGCAATTGGACACAGATGGCGAAAAATTAATCTGACAGGGGGTATAACCCTCTCTTGCTCTATCCAAAACTGACATAGTTACATAGTTGTTGAGGTTGAATAAAGACAATAGTCCATCTAGTTCAACCTGTGTAGGTGTGTGTGACTCTAATCATATCTCATACCCCTGAATGTTCTGATCCTTGAGATGTACATCCAAGAGTCTTTTGAAAGTAGCCATACTTCCTGCAGAAACCACCTCTTGTGGTAGAGAATTCCTAGCAGTGTAGGGAGGTCCAGGAACGTGTTTGAGGCAGGGAGAGATTTGTTTCTTTGCAGTTTGTCAGACAGTGCAGTGAGACATTCCTAGCAGTGTAGGGAGGGCCAGGAACGTGTTTGAGGCAGGGAGAGAATAGTTTCTTTGCAGTTTGTCAGACAGTGCAGTGCCAGTGATTCATTCCTAGCAGGGAGGGAAAGCGATTTCTCATCTATAGGGCTATCGATTACATCACATCAGTGAGAGTATTGTTAATCGGTCACTTGCGTACATCTATAAGCACCACAGCTCATCTATAGGGCTATCGATTACATCATATCAGTGAGAGTATTGTTAATTGGTCCCTTGCGTACATCTATAAGCACCACAGCTCATCTATAGGGCTATCGATTACATCATATCAGTGAGAGTATTGTTAATCGGTCACTTGTGTACATCTATAAGCACCACAGCTCATCTATAAGGCTATCGATTACATCAGATCAGTGAGAGTATTGTTAATCGGTCACTTGCGTACATCTATAAGCACCACAGCTCATCTATAGGGTTATCGATTACATCATATCAGTGAAAGTATTGTTAAATGGTCACTTGCGTACATCTATGAGCACCACATTTCATCTATAGGGTATAGGGCTATCGATTACATCATATCAGTGAGAGTATTGTTACTCGGTCACTTGCGTACATCTATAAGCAGCACAGCTCATCTGTAGGGCTATTGATTACATCATATCAGGTCATTGAGTATCTATTGGTCAGTTGCGTATACCCTATATTGATCTGTATCAATATCATGTCCAAAAGGCCGACAAGGAGAGGCCGACGCTCACAGGCCATGAAAAGAGGGCAAGCAGCCTCTGTGTCCATTGTGAAAAGTGGTGGTCACAGTCGACATAGTGTATCGCCCGTCCTTTATTTCCAGTGCTGCCCATGCTATTCAGCCACAACATGTGGAATAGTTGGTGGAGTGGATCAATAAGCCATCCTCATCCTCCTCTTTACCCACGCTCACAGTATTTTACCTTCCACCGCATCTGCCAAAGCGGCCCATTCCACAGGCTCCTTTTCCACAGCTACTCCTTCTGTCGCCCCACCATCATGCACGGAGGAGTCACCTGAACTATTCAATCATAGTGTCAGTGACATGCTGCTGGAGGATGCACAGCAATTTGAAAACTGATGTTGGTTTGAAGGTTGATGAAGGGAATAACGTAAGCCTAGAGCAGTGTTTCTCAACTCCGGTCCTCAGGGCACACTAACAGGCCAGGTTTGCAAGAAAACTGAAATACATCACAGGTGATATCATTTGCTGCTCGATTGATTGTCTAGTCTGCATCTCCCCAAGGTAATACTTAAAATGTGGCCTGTTAGTGTGCCCGGAGGACCGGAGTTGAGAAACACTGGCCTAGAGAGAGTGGTTGACAATGACGGACAAGAAACCAGCAGTCATGTTGCCACAGCTGAAGCATATTGCCAAGTTTGCTCCAGTGACGAGCAGGGGGAAGATGATGAGGTCACTGACTGTACTTGGGTGCCTGACAGGATAGAGGAGGAGGAGGGGGAGGATGAGGAGAACACACATCTCCAATGAGGCAGGATGTGCTTCAGGGGCCGCCATAGCAGTAGCCAACCTATTGCGCCACAGCACAGAGCTTCACAGGTGCAGGGTCCTGCAGACTCACAAAAGTTCATTAGTGTGGGCTTTTTTCAGCACATGTGCAGTAGACTGCAGTGTTGCTGTTTGCAACATCTGTCTAAAGCGGATCAAGCATGGCCATAACATCAGCCACTTGGGCACCACATGCTTGACAAGGCATATAACAGCCTGTCATGCAGTCCGTTGGAACAGCACCTAAAAGAGGCACCAGATCAAAACAAGCATACGTCACCTTGCTCCTCATCTGTGATCTCCAACCCTACTATACATCATGCCTTCTCAAATACCAGCATTGAGAGGTATGATGGTATAGCAATGAGTGCTACAGAGACTTGCATCCAATCTGCTAGCAGTACACCACCGCTTGATTTGAGCAGCAGGTAAATTTCACTACCCCAGTTTTTGAACTGTAGAAAGAAATACTGTCCCAGCCATTCACATGATCAGCGTCCTAATGCTAGCTTGGCCAAATTGCTAGCATTACAGTTACTGCTTTTTCATCTGGTAGACTCTGTTCCCTTTAGCGAATTTGAGGAATGTGCTGCACCACAGTGGCAGGTTCCAAAAAGGCATTTCTTTTCGCATAAGGCCATTCCGGCTCTCTACTGTCATGTGGGAGGTAGTGTTTTGGCCTCGTTGGACAAAGCAGTCAGCAGGAAGGTGCACATTACTGCTGACTCTTGGTCCAGCAGGCATGGACAGCGACATTACATTTCTTTCATGGCGCACTGGGTAACTCTGCTGGCAGCTGAGAAGGATGCAAGACAGGGTTCGGTGTTGCAGCCCGTTTTGCCACCATGCCTCCAAAAAGCTGGTGCTGGTTCTGCCACATTTAACTACTCCACCACCTCCATGTCTTCTTCTGCTCAATTGTCCTCTGAAGCAGCAGTGCTCCCTTAGCGTTCAAGGGGCTACGCAAGCAGTCAGGCTAAAAGATGCCATGCTTTGCTTCAGTTGGTCTGTCTAGGGGATAGGAGTCACACCGGTGCAGAGATTCTGTCAGCTCTGCAGGGGCAGGCTCAGAGATGGTTGACGTCATAACAGCTTGAGCCAGGAATGGTTGTATGCGACAATGGCACCAACCTTCTCTCCGCCCTCCGACAGGGACACTTGACACATGTTCCATGCTTGGCACATGTTATGAATCTGGTGGGCACCGTTTCTTGAGCAGATACCCAGGCTTCCAAGATCTCCTGAGGCAGGCCAGAAAAGTCTGTGGCCATTTCTGCCGTTCATTCAATGCCAGTGCTTGCTTATCTGACATTCAAGGGGAATTCAACCTGCCCACCAACCGCCTCATTTGTGACATGCCCACACAATGTTGGCAATGCTGCAACGGCTGCACATGCAGCAGAGGGCAATCAGTACCTGTGTGAGTATTGCACAAGGACAGGGTCAGGGGAGCTTGGCCTTTTATCCCCAGACCAGTGGCTTTTGATTAAGGATGCATGCATCGTTCTGTCATCATTTGAGGAGGCCACAAGGATGGTGAGCCAGGACGATGCATGCATCAGTGACACTATCCCGCTAGTCTACCTGCTGGAGCACATGCTGCGTGGAATCATGGCACTTGAGGCAGAACATTGGCAGGAAGAGGAGGACTTCCTTTCCAAACAAGGCCCTCTTTATGCAGATATCATTCCTGCTTGGCCACAAAAGACACAGGAGGAAGAGGAGGATAAGGATTTCGGCAGCATGGATGTAGATGATAGCATACAGCAGTCTTCAAGGGATGGTTTTGATTCCCCAGAAACCCCAGGAGTTGTACGTGGTTGGGGAGAGGTTGCTCCTGCTGACAATGTCATCCTTAGTGACCCAGAGGACTCAGAAGCTCATGCCCCCTCCAACTTATGTTTCATGGGTTCCCTGATTCTGCAAAGCCTGTGAAAGGAGTCGAGGATTCATGCTATCAAGGTGAGTGATCATTACTGGTTGGCAACCCTTCTTGATCCATGTTACAAGGGTAAAGTTGCAGAGCTCATCCAGCCTTCGCAGAGAGAGCAGAGGATGAAACATCTTGAGGAGGCCTTGAAAAAAAATTTGTGTACCACCTTTCCAGACACTGGAAGGTCAACATTCTCTGGACATGTTTCTGAGGCATCGTTCAGCCAAAGAAGGAGTGGTGGAGAAGGCGGCCGGCTGACTGATGCCTTTAAACAGTTCTTTAGTCACCAGCAGCACCCAGGGCTGATAGGTATAAGCAACCATTGGCAGTGCCTCCATCATATGGTGCATGATTATCTAGGCGCAAGAGCAGACCTTTCCATCTAAGCATCCACTGGGTAACTGGGTCTTGAGGATGGACCACTGGCCAGAACTTGCTCAATATGCAATGGAGCTACTGGCCTGTCCTTCTTCCAGCGTGCTTTCTGAAAGGACGTTCTGTGCTGCTGGAGGTTTTGTGATGGACAAAAGATTGCGTCTGTCCACAGACTCTGTTGACCAGCTGACTTTTATCAAAATGTGCCTACAACATCCAGTATGACCAGTATAAGAGAGTGAGGGTGATAACACCAAATTCAACACACCTGCGCCTCATTCACACCTGAGACCTTGTAACACTAATGAGTCACATGACACTGGGGGAATATAATGGCTAATTGGACCCAGTTTGCTCATTTTCACTTAGGAGTGTACTCACTTTTGTTGCCAGCGGTTTAGACATTAATGGCTGTGTGTTGAGCTATTTTGAGAGGACAGCAAATTTACACTGTTATACAAGCTGTACCCTCACTACTTTACATTGTAGCAAAGTGCCATTTCTTCAGTGTTGTCACATGAAAAGATAAAATAAAATATTTACAAAAATGTGAGGGGTGTACTCACTTTTGTGAGATACTGTATATCTGACTAAAGTTTTGCTTTAATTAACCTGTTTGTCATATGTTTTTTTCCATTGTCATAAACACTGTCACTCTTTAGAAAAACATAAGTGACTGTAACAAATAGGTCCTATAATGTTTCCACTTATTTTAAAGTTAATATGTGAGGATTAAAATGTGGGAATGGTCTATAAAGACAAACATTCTAAAGGTGTAGGCTTTGGAGCCCTCCTACACCATACATGGCTGTAACATCATGTTTACATACAGCAAATTATTTTTGGGTAATATACTGTAATGTTCTAAATAGCGTTATATCATAAAAAAAACAATTTTAATTAAAACCACAAACCATTGATAAATGCACTCACAGTGCAACAACCCATGGTGGAGCTACATATTGATGTTAAAATGGGTACACTATGGGGATAGTGATATAGTTTGCCAGCCAGATGCATCTTTGTATGTGCTGTTGCTATTAAGTGGTTTGCATTGCACAGTATTTGCATGTGATTAGTGACAGATGCAAGGTTTTCCATTTAGTTGCAGTTGGGTCTAATAAGCATGAATTGGTATATTAGGTTGGAACTTAACTTAAATAACACTCACTGTGCCCATTGTACCATGGTGCAATAACACTCATTGTACCCATTGTACCATGGTGATCTTAACACTTAAGTGTCACAGGGACCTCACTGGGCAAGAAGGCTCATTAGATTTATAACAAGGATAGCTTTTTATAAGAGTGGTAGAGGCTGTAGAAAGAGCCCAGTCAGCCTATTAATGATTAAAGTGGTTCTAAAGGCTCAAGGTTTTTTTCCTTACTGCATTCTATGCATTAAGGTAAAAAAAACCCTCTGGGTGCAGCTCCCCCCCCCCCAGCCCTCCCTTATACACACACCTTAGCCCCATATTGATCCAGCAATGTGCATGAGAGCAGTGGCTTTTCTGAGTATCTCTCTCCTCATTGGCTCACACAGCAGTAGGAGCCATTAGCTCCTGTTGCTGTCAATCACAGCCAGTGAGCCAATGAGGAGAGATGAGCCGCTCTCTGTGTGTGAATGGACACACAGAGGACGGCTCAGGTGCGTGCCTACTCAAGTGCTCCCATAGCAAGAGGCTTGCTGTTGGGGGCATTCGGCAGGGGGAAGGAGCCAGGACTACCGACCGGGGACCCAAAAGTAAATCTTGGCTGCTCTGTGCAAAATCATTGCACAGAACAGATAAACATTACATGTTTGCTATTTTTTTAAATCTTTCCTTTAGAATCACTTTAACTATTTAGGAGACAGCTGAATGTGTTCATAGGTGCTGAAAATAGATGGATAAGGTGAAAATGGCAAGGACAGGAAAGGACAGGGCTGCTACATATGGGAAAGTGTAATAGGATGCAAAATGTCCCTGTGGCTCAATCAGGGTAATGTGCAACTTCATATCATAGTCACTATAAGGATTTATAGCAACAGAGAGTCTAGCCGAGAATTACTACTTCAGTAAAGCAGTTCAGAACACAAAAGATCACTTGCATCCTATAAAACCTACCTGACAGGGTCCCTTCAGCCCACGGGCTTGGGGCTTCCTCTGCTAGATGCTGATGTATAACCTCTGGTGAAGGGGATGACACAACCCTACACTGTTTTTTCTAATAGAGCAACGTATTACTAACCATCAGCTAGACTGCAGTGTCTAATAAGAAGGGTAATGTCTGTAGTGTAGGTGTTATGCCTTGTTACAATGCATCACATTGTTTACATTTTTTTTTTCAACTTTATTGAAGTGTCACAAACTGACACTTCATTTAGGTCTATCCATGTGTTGCAGTGAAATGCATTGGGATAAACTGCACTGTGTACAAATACAGCATGTCTGCATTTTTCTGCAGCTCACAATAGTGCTAGGGTCAGGGCTGCTGATAGGGGGGGACCACCAGCCCTCTTGTAGGGGGCCCGAGCACACAGGGGGGCCCACACAGAGAGGGGGATTAGTGATGGACAACAAATACAGAAATCTTCCTCCAGCACCTGAATCTGATCTGTCCCTTTCCTTGCGAACAGCTTTTATCTGCTGAGAAAGAGACAGTCATCCCTCACTAATCCCCCCCCCCTGTGTGGCCCCCCTCCCAGCACTGGCTCTAATGTTATCTCTGCTCAGGAGTTTATTTGTAACTTTGTTTCTCTCTCTCTGATCCCGGAGCTCCAACTGCCCAGCCTGTATATTTTTCTCATCTCATCTTCATTTTTATTTAACATCGTTTTTTTTTTTAGATTTTGCAGGAATTATGTGAGTTATGTTATATTTGTGTCTGCTAAAAGTGATTTTGTTGTAATTTTAGCTAAATATATCTTTAATATTTTCTTGGGGGGGGGGGCCCTGCCAGGTAGTCTGTATGGGGCCCCGCGATTTCTAACAGCAGCCCTGGCTAGGGTGTGAACAGGGCACAAAAAACAATTGCTGTCTACTGTATGTTACCTAGTATTGAGCATGTGTTGATGTGTGCAAATAAACGCAACTCAATGCATATGGTCTAAATGAGCCCTTAGGCCCCTTTCACATGGGTGGACCGATCAGGTCTGCCTATCAGTTTTTTGGGCAGACTGGATCGGACCATCCATTGTCCTCTATAGAACAGCGGGTGTCAACAGATATGCATCCAAACCTATCTGCTAAAAACAGACATGTGGAGATCCGTTCCCCATTGGTCTTGCGGATCAGATGGCTATTGGGTGTAAATGGACAGGCAGATAGAGAACAGCGGGCTGTGTCTGTGTCCACTCTGCACAAACAGAAAGTGCATGGACAAGCCATCCGCCTGCTCAGCGAGGATCAGCGGACAGATTTCCCACTGAGCAGGTGGTCTCCTTGCGGAATTCATCCCACGTGAAAAGGACCATAAGGTGAAAAGGAATTCACCTAAAAAGCCTTCCTCCTAAAGGTAAGCATACATGTTCAAACCTTGCTAAACATAGCTCACTAACTTCTGTCTGCTCTCATCTTTTCAGCTAGTACATACAAAACACAATAAATATATTTTACAGCATGGAAATAATTGACACCACACTGCAACTTTGGGGGGCGAGTCACACTTTCATCCATGGCCAGGGCAGCTCATTTCTGCTAGTCCCGCCTGTTCATTGAGAAATTGCGAACAGCTAGGTAAAGAGCAGCTAGGCAAGGGGTTTGGCCAGTGCAACCCTCATGGACAGCACCCCTGACCAATTAAAGCATTACATCCACCCACAGCATAATAAAAGCAAGCTAAACTCCAGTGGCCAGCGGGGAAGGCTGTCACTAAAGGGGTGTAGATGGTCAGTGAGTACTGTATATGATATGCCTGTACTTCATTGTGTGGGATTCATCCTGGTTCCAAGCCAAACCCAGGCCCCTTGCTGAACCAATGGGGTCTGGGGCCAGTACAGGAGGGCTGCCTGTACCCCTATCAATGGTCCTTTAAACAGCATCCCTCTAAGTGAAGTCCAGGGTATCTCTGGTAACAAAGGCATACACCTGGAGAAATCCAAAGCCTGAGGACACATGTGTGTGGGCCACCCTACCGCAACTAGAGATCTCCAGAAGCTATTGGTTATGTGCTCCTTACAATAGCTTAATCTTCCAGAGAAGTTATGTGATACTGGGCTACTGCCTGGGTGCCTAGCTGCTGTTCTGAGAGTGTCTCTAACCTGGCTGCATATCACTTGCTCAGCTACCCCTGCCTGCTCAGATGCGGCATCTTTGAACTGCTTTCTGAGGGAAGCAGGGAAATGTATCTCCTCTGAACTCCAGGAACCAAGGGAGTTGAAGGGGTGTAACACAAAATAAGGAAACGTCGCTAGTCCAAAAAGTAAAAAGTAAAAAAGCAGCAACCTCAAGTGTGACCGACACCCCAAAAGAACAATATAATAAATAAGTTGCGCTAAAAATGAAACATATAATGTGATTATATGGTGAAAAAAAGTCCGTAATAATGTCCAAAGATTGGAAACATGAAATAAAATAGCCAGCGAGGTAACTGTGCAGGTACCGCTTACCAGAAGCAGGATATGTAAAAGCCAAATGACAGACAACTCCAAAAGACCTCAGGAAGTAGACCCTGGTGGACCTCGTGATTCCCACGTAGATCTCCTCAGTAAGGTATTGGTATATGGAATAAAAAACAAAACGCCATAGCGTAAAACCAAAAAACAAAATCAAAAAGTAACACCCAAAGTGATTGGGAGCACCAAAGTTCCCGTGTTACAGGGTGAATCTAGTGAGTAAACGTGAATATAAAAGAGAAACTAGATCCCCACAAGAACTTAATAGGTACTTTTTACTAGTGTGTATAAAGGTAATCACCAGACAGGTATATCAGAAAGGTGAAGTCAGACACCTCCCCCAATAGGACTGCAGCTTACCAAAGAGATAAATGTGAAGAGCAAAAAACGATTAAAGGGTCCCAATCGTGCAAACCAGAGAGGGCAACACCATTTGTAAATACCCTTACCGACTCCAGGTGGATAATGTGCAAATGAATAATCAAGGGGACCGATCCACTAGGGCCTCCGCCGGAAACTCCAATAGGGACTCAGGATGCAGATGAAACATCAACCATGTAATACAGAAGAGCACGCCATAGCATAAAACCCACGGATGTTTATTAAATAAAAAGGTGCTGACGTCACCTTCACGTTATTGTCCACGAAGGACGGGCGAGCGGAGCTGTCTGGTCGGCGGCTGTTACCTCTCTCCTTTGGCTTTTGTCATCCGATGCTTGTAAGTGTTTGTCTTTTTTATTTAATAAACATCCGTGGGTTTTATGCTATGGCGTGCTCTTCTGTATTCCATGGTTGATGTTTCATCTGCATCCTGAGTCCCTATTGGAGTTTCCGGCGGAGGCCCTAGTGGATCAGTCCCCTTGATTATTCATTTGCACATTATCCACCTGGAGTCGGTAAGGGTATTTACAAATGGTGTTGCCCTCTCCGGTTTGCACGATTGGGACCCTTTAATCGTTTTTTGCTCTTCACATTTATCTCTTTGGTAAGCTGCAGTCCTATTGGGGGAGGCGTCTGACTTCACCTTTCTGATATACCTGTCTGGTGATTACCTTTATACACTCTGGTAAGAAGTACCTATTAAGTTCTTGTGGGGATCTAGTTTCTCTTTTATATTCACGTTTACTCACTAGATTCACCCTTTAACATGGGAACTTTGGTGCTCCCAATCACTTTGGGTGTTACTTTTTGATTTTGTTTTTTGGTTTTACGCTATGGCGTTTTGTTTTTTATTCCATATACCAATACCTTACTGAGGAGATCTACGTGGGAATCACGAGGTCCACCAGGGTCTACTTCCTGAGGTCTTTTGGAGTTGTCTGTCATTTGGCTTTTACATATCCTGCTTCTGGTAAGCGGTACCTGCACAGTTACCTCGCTGGCTATTTTATTTCATGTTTCCAATCTTTGGACATTATTACGGACTTTTTTCACCATATAATCACATTATATGTTTCATTTTTAGCGCAACTTAGTTGAAGGGGTGTGCCCCTATATCTGAGCATGGTGAGTAAGTGGTCACTCTATTACAAAAGTAAGTGTCACAACGCACCACATAAGAAAAGCAAAGTTAGAGATGTGAGCCAGGCAAGTGCTAATATTCTAGCAAGAAGTGAAAATAAAGAGTCTGTTTGGTCCCCAAGCCCTAATCCATAGACACCATGGTTTCCAAACACTGCATGATGATAGCCATGTATCTCTGGCTGCTCAGTCAGCCCAGAGAATGCTCTGCTTTGTTTTACATAGGTATAGTAAAGCAGCGGTCCTCAACTCCGGTCCTCAGGGCCCACTAACAGGCCAGATTTTAAGTATTACCTTGGGGAGATGCAGACTAGAGTACTGCAATCACTGAGCAGCAAATGATATCACCTGGGATGTATTTCAGTTATCTTGAAAATCTGGCCTGTCAGTGGGCCCTGTAGGCCAGGGTTGAGGACCACTGTAAAGTAAAGGACATTTTGTTTTTTTTCAGCCCACCTTGCTATAATCTATAATTTTATCATTGGTCCCCACACTTTAATCCTCGGATGTCTTGGATTTATTACACTTTTATCATTTCAATTTGAGCTGTAACCCAATAGTTCTGGGTGCACAGTTGGCCTAGAGGAAAATGAAGAGATTTACCCTGGCTTTGGCTACTATTCTTAAAAGAGGAAAAATAAAACTTTGTTTATATTTGTAATGGAAGTGACACATGCAGATTCTGAAAGGTACTGCTTCACATCAGTGATTCACACTGATTTGATGGAGGCCTAAGTTCTTAGTGCCTTTCAGCCCACCATAATTAGATTGATCATACAGTAATCTTGGTCTCCAGGACCTACTCCTAAAAGTCATGGTTTTAACCGCTTGCCGACCGCCGCAAGTAGATATACTGCGGCGGTCAGCCCTGGCCAGGCAAAGTGACGTATATATACGTCACTAGCCTGTGACCGGTTTGTGAGCCAATAGCGGGCGAGCGAGCGCCCGCTGAGGCGTGCGCCCGCCGCGGCTCGTTCACGCAGGAGTCCACGCATGTGACCGGCGGACCCGATGTCCGCCGGTCACACTACGATCGTCGGTAGAGCGGGAGAAAGGCGGGCGGCTTATGTAAACAAGCCGCCTGTCATTCTCCCTTGTGTAAAAATGGAGATCAGACGGTTCTACTATGTAGAACCGTTGATCTCTGTTTTTACAATAGGAGACCTGTCCCACTACAGTTAGAAACACGCCCCTAGGACACACTTAACCCCTCCCTCTCCAATACAGTTAACCCCTTCACTGCCAGTGTCATTTTTACAGTAACAGTGCATATTTTTAGCACTGATTACTGCAGTAATGTCACTGGTAACCCCAAAAGTGTAAAAAATGTCAGTCAAGGGTCCGATCTGTCCGCCGCAATGTCGCAGTCCCGCAAAAAAAAATCGCAGATCGCCGCCATTACTCGTTAAAAAATAAACACCAAAAATGACAAAAATCTTTCCCTTTGTTAGTAAACGCAATAACTTTTGCGCAAACCAATCAAAATACGCTTTTTGCGATTTTTTTTTTTACCAAACATATGTAGCATAAAAAAAATTGGCCGAAAATGTTAAAAAATTTTGATTTTTACATGTTTTTTTTTGGGAATTTCATATAAAAAAATGTGAAAAATATTGTTATTTTTGCAAAATTTACGCTCTTTTTTTGTTTATAGCACATGATCAAAAAATCGCACAGGTGATCAAATACCACCAAAAGAAAGCTCTGTTTGTGGGAAAAAAAGGACGTGAAATTCGTTTAGGTACAGCGTCGCACGACCGCGCAATTGTCCGTTAAATTCACGCAGTAAAAAATCGCAAAAAACCCCCTGGTCGGAATGGGGGTAAAATCTTCCGGGGCTTAAGTGGTTAATGAGCTGCACAAACGACGACCAACAATTCTAAAACAGCTGCATGCACTTTGATATAAATGACTGTATAATATTGGGCTACACAGATTTTACACTGTAATGCAGCCGCTCTGGGTGAATAGTTGGTCCAGTGGCAAGGAGGAATGATTTACATGACCATTATAAAATAAGGAAAAAAAACCTTATCTTTTGAATTTCTGATGTAAGACACGCAGATACCTTTTGTTACAAGAGGGTTCTGCGGTATTATTTCAATGAAATTCATAGAATGTTATGCACTATGCTTTCCCCAGCTTTGCAATTCATAAGCTTATATTCCCTTACATCATTCTAAAAACATGAGGGGGAAATTGAAATGATTGTTCCATGCCTGAGCAAAGTGGTTTGCAGATAATCTACATACAAATTCAAACTATAGCAAATAAACGTCTTTAAAAATATGTTTATGGAGCATGTCATGGGGAACCTGGAGAAAACTCTATATGGTACGCTCAGTTTGCTGCACAGTTGATTCCTTGCAGACAATAAATATTACTTTTTAATCAAATTGAGCTTTTCTGGAGATAAAAATAAAAAACCCTGTACTATTTCAAAACCAAATTTTTAGTTCTAGATGCTAAATTTTCAGAGCTAGTTTTCTGCTGACTAAATTTTGGCTATAGCAGATTTCAGTGCAAAAAAAAAAAAAATGTTATTTTGTAGTATTATTAGGGTAATTATTTTGTTCTTATAATATATTTGTATCTTTATATATCTATATTAGAGTTATGGACTAGGTTAAATTGAAGAGGAAGAGTAGAAGAGATTAAGGGGGCATATGATCAACATGTACAAATACATAAGTGGTCCATATAGTAAAATTGGTGTTTAGTTATTCACTTTAACCACTTTAGCCCCGGAAGGTTTTACCCCCTTAATGACCAGGACATTTTTTGCGATACGGCACTGCATTACTTTAACTGACAATTGTACGGTCGTGCAACGCTGTACCCAAATAAAATGTATGTAATTTTCCCCCCAAATAGAGTTTTCTTTGGGTCACCTGTGTTTTGTTTAAGTTTTATTTATTTTTTTGCGCTATAAACAAAGCAAGCGCCAATTTTGAAAAAAAAAATATATATAGATTTTTTTACTTTCTGCTATAAAACACATCAAATAAAAAATCTAATTTCTTCATCAAGTTAGGCCAATATGTATTCTGCTACATATATTTGGTAACATTTTTTTTTACTAGTAATGGCGGCGATCAGCGATTTTTAGCAGGACTGTGACATTGTGGTGGACAAATTGGACACCTAACTTTTGCAACTTTTTTGGGAACCAGTGACATGATTACAGTGATTAGTGCTAACAATATGCACTGGTACTGTACTAATGACACTGGCAGGGAAGGGGTTAACTTTAGGGACAATCAAAGGGTTAACTGTGTGCCTAGCTGGTGTCTGCTAACTGTTTGGGGTTTGCAATGACTAGGTGAAGACAGAGATTGATGTTCCTGCTTAGCAGGAGCACAAAATCTCTATCTTCTCCCCTGTCAGAACGGCGAACTGCCTTGTTCACATCATAGGCAGATCGTCGTTTTGCCTGTCTCAGGAACGATCGCGGGTGGCCGGTGGACATGGAGTCTACCGGACCCTCTGATTGGCATCCCCTGTGCTGCTAGAGGACCCTCCGGCGTCTGTTGCATGAAATTACTTACAGGTACGTCGTTTTGCGCAATAGAGCCGACATGCCGCAGTACAAGTGTGGTTCTCCTAAAGGATCTCCTAAAGGATGCCACTCCTAAAGAATGCCACTCTGTGCCCCATTATACCCTGTCATCCACTTCAGGGTAAACAGTACAATATGTTTATGGTATGGTCTCTTGTCAAGTCGGCTTTGGCCAGGTATGTGACACAACATTACCAGCTTTTACAGCCGTTGCCAGGTCCTCTCTATATTTCCCTGGATTCACTGATGGCTGACACAGGATTACATACCTGGTTGAAAATATGGAGGTATATACATCTTTTTTTTGACCGGTTAGTATAGGTGTTAGGATAGGAAAGGGGGCATTTTTAAGACTAGTTAGGCTTTAGCTCAATTCGTACCGTAAAAGGGTTGTTAAGGCAATGCTCCCAGTCACTGCCAGCCCCTCTGCTAAGATAACATGTAGTATATACTGTATACTGTTTTGTAAAATTCATCTTCTAAATACCTTAATTAGGGATGAGCTTGATGTTTGAGTCGAACGTAAGTTCGACACGAACATCAGCTGTTCATGTGTTCGCTGAACACACAAACAAATAGGGAGGTCGGCGGAAAAAAATGAAAGAAAAAACCCTCCCGCAACCTTCACACGCGTCCAGCGTAATGAGCAGCTAGAGCTGTGGCAGCTCTTTTATAAGAAAGGGGCGGGGACACCCGCCCCTTCTGCTGTAACATCAGGTAATTTATTCACTGCACCAGCACCATAATGCACTGCACTGGTGCAGTGAATAATGGTGCTGGTGCAGTGAATAAATTAACTGATGTCATGTCAGAAGAGGCAGGTGTCCCCAGGTGTCCCTGCCCCTTTCTTATAAAAGAGCTGTCACAGCTCTAGCAGCTCATTTGCCAGAAGCGTCTTTTTTTTTCTCCTATTTTTCGGGTGTGCGGTGGGGGGCGATGTAATTGACGATAGATTTACATCGGGGGACACAATTTTTTAAATTTAATTTGTAATAAAGGACTTGTCAGAAACTGGCTTTTGTCTTTATTTTTTTTCATACACTTTTTTGGTGAATGGGTAGAGGTACGATGTACCTGATATCCATTCACATAGGGGGGGGCAGGATCTGAGGGCCCCCTTTTTAAAGGGGGCTTCCAGATTTCGGTAAGCCTCTCCCCCGCAGACCCCCACAACCACAGCCCACTGTTGTCGGGAAGAGACCCCTGTCCCCATCAACATGGGGACAAGGTGCTTTGGAGTGGGAGGGCAAAGCACCCAACCCCCTATGTTGAGAGCATGCGGCCTGGTATGGTTGGGGGAGTGCTCGCTCGTCCCCACCCCCATCCTGGCCAGCCAGGCTGTGTGCTCGAATAAGAGTCTGGCATGGATTTTAGGGGGAACCCCACACGTTTTTTTTTTTTTTAATTTTGGGATAAAATCCCTACCAGACCTGAGGGGCCTGGTATGGACTGGGGGGGGGGGGCACACCATTTTTTTTTTTCATTTTTTTATCTGTATTGCCAGGAGCGGACAACATATTACAGCCACAAGCAAGTTTAAATTACATTTTTTCCTTTAGAAATGTCAGTATTGCTGCAACGGGCTACATACATCGCACAAATGCGCCACTTTACAGGCACATTAAGGGGGCCCCCAGGGCACAATATTTAAAGGAATTTTTCATTTTTATTGTTTCACTTTAAGTATTATTAAAATCACTGCTCCTGTAAAAAGGATCATTTAAAAAAAAAAAAAAATTTGCATTGATTCATGTCCCCCAGGGCAGTACCCAGGTCCCCATACACTTTTTTTGGGCCAATAACTTGCATGTAAGCCTTTAAAATTAGGACTTTTGATTTTTCATGTTGGTGTCCCATAGACTTTAATGGAGTTTGCATGTTCGCTAGAACATTTCCCCTGTTCGAGATGTTCTGGTGCGAACCCAACAGGGGGGTGTTCGGCTCATCACTAACCTTAATCCTTCTCCAGCGGTCACATGACTGCCCATCGCTCTCTTTTGCCGATGTATGTACTACAGAGGGAGGGGCCGAGATCCCCCTCTGACATCTTCCGGACGGTCACGTGACCTACCTCTGTAGTGTATACATTTGAGGAAGAGAGCAACGGACGGTCACGTCACCGCTGTTGGCAGAGAAGGATTAAGGTATTTGGAAGATGAATTTTACAAAACAGCATACAGTATATACTACCACACACACACACCACACACACACACACACACACCACACACACCACACACACACACACACACACACCACACACACCCCACACACACACCCCACACACACATCACACACACAACCACACAACACACTCACCACACCACACACCCCACATACACCACAATTACACACACCACAATTACACACACCACACCCACACACCACAAACACACACATCAAACACACACACACACCACACGCACACCACACCCACATAACAACACACCCCCACACACACACACCCCCACACACACCCCACACACACACATCACACACATACACCACCAACACACCACACCACACACACACACACACACACCACACACATACACACACACACTCCACACACCCACACACACACCACACTCACACACACACACACATGTTATACTTACCTGCTGTGTACAGTGGTTTTGCACAGGGCAGCCTAGATCCTCCTCTTCTCAGGTCCCCTGCCAGCACTCCTGGCCCCTCCCTCCTGCTTGTATGGAGGCACCTGAGCCGCTCCTCTTTGTGTCCATTAACACACAGAGCATGGCTTGGATCTGCCCCTGCTCTCTCATTGGCTCCCTGACTGTCTCAGCTAATGAGGAGGAAGACACCCAGGAGAACTGATACTCTTGTGTACATTGCTGGATTGAGATGGAGCTCAGGTAAGTATTATGGGGGGCTGGGGGGCTGCTGCACATATAGAATGCATGAAGGTAAAAACCATAAATGCTTACAACCACTTTAAAGCCTGAGGGGTTAAACAAATGCAGATACATTTCCCCTAGACTAGAAGATCTTTTGTCATCACCCAACCAGCAGCACATGTCTCCTACCTTTCCTCTGTCTTGTAATGGTGGCCACACATGCTTCAAATATATTATCTAATTGACGTGCGATTTGATCAAAATGATCAAATCCACAAACAATCAAATAGCCATATTGTCTCTTCTGATCAATTTCAACTTCATTTAGATCAGAATTGATCAAACTTAAAAATTTTAATTGCTTTGCATTGACCAACAGCATTGAGATACTTTGTTCATGGATACCATCGTATGTCAAATGATCAGATTATGACATTACATGGTGGAAACAGATGTGATCGATAACTTAGTTACAATCCTATTCTAACTAATGATCTGAATACATATCTGTGTGTGTGGCCTATTGATCAAATAGGTTGCTGACTATAGATTAGGGATGGGCTCTGTGTTCGAGTCATTTGTTTGCTGAACACAAGAACAAATGGAGTGCTCTGTGGGAAGTTTGCCCGCCTATGAGTGCCCCATAATGCACTGCAGATGATTGGCCAAAGCATGCACCTGAGTGTATGCTTTGGCCAATCACATCACAATGTACTGTGAGAGCCATGATTGACCAAAGGCAGCGCACCTTTGGCCAATCACGGCTCAGGGGCTAAATCTACGCCCCCACACCATATAAGGCCGCTCCTTACACAGCAGCAGTGTATAGTGTGTGACAATAATAATTAGGCAGGTAGTTAGTGGATAGTGAGATCAGACAGTTTAGTGCAGTCAGTGTACAGGCATAACCCACTTTTAAAACATATGGATATGTTGTAGTCCTGGGTCCCCTCTCAGCTCTCCCCAAGTTTGGTGTCTCTGTCATGTTCGTGAGCAGTGCCATGTCAAGCAGACCAATATTTCCCATAGACACCAATGTTAAAGACAGGGAGCAGTGCCATGCCAAGCTAACCGAGATTTCCTATAGACACCAATGTTAAAGACAGGTAGCAGTGCCATGTCAAGCTGACCGAGATTTCCTATAGACACCAATGTTAAAGACAGGTAGCAGTGCCATGTCAAGCTGACCAATATTTCCCATAGACGCCAATGTTGAAGACGGGGATCAATGCCATGTCAAGCATGACTTCTGTGACGTCAGCAGAGAGCGGACTTCAATGAACTGCACTCTTGTTATCCATAGGAGAAGTACAATCAAATGAGCTTTGGCTGTACATCTCCTTTAGGGACTAGGAACTTCCCGTTCCTTTTGAAAGTTGCACAAAAGTTGTAAATTACATATAGGAGTGACTCCAACTCCACTCTAAATATTGATCACAGTTTTACTGACTGTAGGAACTACCAGCCCATCTGGCTGCTTCTTCATTAGACCACCTGGCTGCTACTAAAGATTTCACAGGCAAAAGTAAAGGAAAGATTTAAGTCCAATACTGTCTTCCAGAAAGGCTTGCTATATGTGACAGTCTTTCCCTTTGCAAGCTCCAAATAATGCTGCTGTACTCACACTGTCCTCTTTGCTCTCGCTGTTTCCTAGGTGAGATTCCTTCTGGACTGTGGTGTTGTCAGAATCCTCCCAGCCCCAGCTTGAGGCAAACCCCCCCCCCCCTTCCCAGCAGGGGTTCTTCTTAAGAGCCACTGACAGTCTTCTCAGCACTCTATCTTCTACCCAATCCCTTGCCAGCATGACTCATCCATATTTAAGGGCTAAAAGCAGAAAAATCATTTGAAGATATTCAAAATTATAAGTATGTTAAGAGTCTTTCAAGTGAATCATGAGTAGAAGTCCACCACATGTGATAAATCAATGGAATCAAAATCAGCCGTGATCCACACCAGAAGAACACAAGCACACTGCAAGTGTTTGTCCCACTCCCCCTGAATTCAACACTCACCGCCAATCATATAAACAACGCATCCACATAGGATGTATCTCCACAATCTCTTACTGGGCAAGTCCTCCATTAAGGAAATGGCAGCTCAAACGGTACTCTGAACAAAATAAAGCACAGTACCATAGTGTAATACTGTATACCATTTATTCAGCCACTTAACCCACCCCCCCCCCTTAAAATTCTATTCACATAAATCAAATAAACACGAGCATGTAAGTTCATGAAAGTTCACATCACCATCAGATTGTCCCCGAATGGATCAAATGGCTCCCCTGTACCGTACCGTTCAACTGATTACACTCCCAGCTGGGTTCCACTCTCTCCGTTGCCTTTGAAAGGTGTGCTGACATCACTGGTTGCTGTGTAGTCCCGCCCTGACGCATTTAATCATTACACCTTTGTCTGAGGGTCTGTTGTTTAGCCGCCATGCCAGGCCCACTGCCGGGGGATTGGCCAAACTCCCCAAAGTATGCAGATCAGCCATACCAGCCTCCGCCCTCTAGTTTCCAGAACGCTCTCTAACTTTCCAGAACTAGGGGGGTGCATCAGAGTCCTGCCGTATGAGTTATTCAGCCCTCAACAGAAGTAAACCTTTGACCCAGATTCAAAGACTTGTTTTAGCATGAACCAAAAACCATAGATGCTGTGTGTAAGGTCTTTTATTTTTCTTATACAACTTTGAAGGTGAGAACTTGATGAACACTTGTATTTATGTTATATTTAACATAAAACCAAAAATATCCTGTACAACTAAACAAAAGCCACAACAGAAATAACAATATCAAAATATGTCTACACTACTATATGTGCAATCCAGCTTACTTATAGATAAAGAAAAGCAGCTCTATCATGTGTCTGCAGTTTCTCTTCTCCTCCAGAGAGTGGAAGATGTGTAGAGCCTCAGGCCCACAGACAAGTAAAAAAATGAATGTTTTGTCAATTGAAAAACGACAATGGCGCATACGATTGTCCCATCATTTATTTCATTTTTCAGAACAAAATCCAGCATGCTGAATCAGGTATTTTCAATTGTGAAAATTGTGTATCACAGCTGACAGACTAATTTGAAAAACGAACAACCAAGAATTTTCGTTTGGTTTTCAACTCATCTATGACCTGCCTAAGGCTCTACCCATGGGGAGTGTAAGTGGGTGGAGCCTGATGTTGCATCCTGCAGAGAGTGGAAGATAGGCGGAAGCTGAGACTGTAACAATAGGTAGGGGAAGTGGCCGGAGCCTGCATATTATGTAAGGTGGGTGAACTCTGAGGCTGTATCCTGCAGTAAGTGGGAAGTTGGCAGAGCCTGAGGCTGTACCATCCAAAGAGCAGAAAGTGGATGGAGCATGAGGCTGTACCCATAGGGAGTGGAAGTGGGCAGAGCCTGAGGCTGTACCATCCAAAGAGCAGAAAGTGGATGGAGCATGAGGCTGTACCCATAGGGAGTGGAAGTGGGCAGAGCCTGAGGCTGTACCATCCAAAGAGCAGAAAGTGGATGGAGCATGAGGCTGTACCCATAGGGAGTGGAAGTGGGCGAAGCCTGACATTGTACCCTGCAGAGAGTGAAAGGTAGGTGGAATCTGAGGCTGTACCCTGTATGTTGGAGGTGATCAAAGCCTACTGAGAGTAAAGGTGGGTGGAGTCTGAGACTGTACCCTGCAGAGAGTGGGAGAAGTTTGAGACTGTACTTTTTTTCTAGGGCTCAAGTTCATTCAGAGCTGCAGAGGAAATAGAACAAGTCTGGCAGAAGGTAGCTGAGAGCAAGGGACAAATTTCTAGGAGTTCCTAAGAATTGTGGGCCATGCTAATATTCCCTCACATCTGCCTGACTTGGTCTCACAACTCCAGGCAGCTGACTGGACATTGAAAGAATAGCAACAGTGAAGCCTCCTATAAAATCATCAGTGGGCCCGTTCACACTGGTGCAATGCCAGACATCGCATGTGATTCGCACTGCATTGTTATGCAAATCACATGCGATGTCTATGTGATGCAAATTCAGCCATACGAACTGTGGTCCCTTTTTTTTGTCCACATCAGAATTGAATCCCATGGGTGTTCGCACCCATGTGATCTGATTCCTGTCCAGTTTGCACTGCGATCTGCAAACCACTCTGGGGGTGTCATTAACTTTGTAGATAAAAATACAAAAAATCCGCGCTTAGGATAAAAGTTAGGATTCAAGCTTGGCTGCAGCCCACTTCAAAAATACAGCCTAAGGAGGTTGTATCAGGTAAATGTATGAAAAGGGGAAGTGATTGGCGCTGCCAAAGATAGGGTATTATAAAAAGTAGGTTTCCTAAAGGTGGTTATTACTATCTAATAAGATGTATATCATGGATTGTGATAGAACAAAGTGATTAGTGCATTTTAAATAAAACTCATATCATCTCCAATACATAGCAACACAACAGTATAACCATATATATTTGCTATGGTGCAAGAAAGTGCAAAGTGCTAAAAAGGAAAATGTATAAGTGATGATCCACTCAAATTATAAATCGATAACCAAATCAAGTGAAAGATCCAAAAAGTGCTGAGTGCAATAAGTAATATCTCTTAATAAATATTATAAAAAGCAATTAATTAATCCAGCTATAATCAAAATATGTGAATTAGTGGTGAACCATCCAAAAATAAATCAATATATCCGTGATTATATAACTTCACTAAAATCAAATAGCATATATGAATAGATATAAATATAAATACAAAAATTAATAAAGAGTGCAAAAAACAGGTTGGTGACAAGGAGTGTCCAATACAGTCTTATATGAGTGCAAAGTTCATAGGAAAAGTTGAAAAAGAGCAACTTAATCAACTTTTCCAAAGAACTTTGCACTCATATAAGACTGTATTGGACACTCCTTGTCACCAACCTGTTTTTTGCACTCTTTATTAATTTTTGTATTTATATTTATATCTATTCATATATGCTATTTGATTTTAGTGAAGTTATATAATCATGGATATATTGATTTATTTTTGGATGGTTCACCACTAATTCACATTTTGATTATAGCTGGATTAATTAATTGCTTTTTATAATATTTATTAAGAGATATTACTTATTGCACTCAGCACTTTTTGGATCTTTCACTTGATTTGGTTATAAAGTCATTAACTTTGTATTTTGTAGATCCCAAAATAGCTCAGCTAAACCTTTTCCTATTCTTCAATCATCAACATATTCTGCACACTGGGACAATTGACGGATCCAGGGCAATGCTTTTAAAAGTTGATTTTCTTTTCTGTAAACATTTCCAGCTCCAACTTTAGAAAACTCATGCATATTTTAAAAGAGTGGTTCAGCATTAAGTCTCCCTCTAATTCATGTGCAGGATCTAATGTGTTGATTGAAAACATTGACATAACATTTTTTAAAGAGGATCTTCAGTCTGTAGAAAATAAATAAATAAAAGTCAGCAGCTACAAATACTGTAGCTGCTGACTTTTATTAAAAGGACACTTCTGTCCTCACCCGGGCCTGTTCTTCACCGGCATGTTTAGTGTGGGAAGCTGCCTGTGACTTCGAGGTCGGCTTCCCACTGCACATGTGAAAGTCGCATTGAGCTTTGAGAATGATCCAACACCCCCATGGGATGAAAGCATCATGCAGACCTTCAGAAAAATGCTGCTGATAGAGGCATCTGGCATTTTTTATGCCCCTTAACCACTTCAGCTCCGGAAGGTTTTACCCCTTAATGACCAGGCCATTTTTTCCGATTCGGCACTGCGATACTTTTACGAAAAATTGCGTGGTCGTGCAACGCTGTACCCAAACACAATTGATGTCTTTTTTTTCCCCAAAAATAGAGCTTTCTTTTGGTGGTATTTGATCACCTGTGTAGTTCTTAGACTTTACTTTCTGCTATAAAACATTCCCAATAAAAAAATTTAAAAAATCTAATGTTTTTTTATCAGTTTAGGCCAATTTGTATTCTGCTACATATGTTTGGTAAAAAAAATCCCAAAAAGCGTATTTTAATTGGTTTGCGCAAAAGTGATAGCGTTTACAAACTATGGGATAAATTTTTGGAATTTTTATTTATTTTTTGTTTTTATTAGTAATGGCAGCGATCAGCATTTTTTACTGGGACTGAGACATTGCGGCGGACAGATCGGGCCCCTGACTGACATTTTTGACACCTTTTGGGGACCAGTGACATTAATACAGTAATCAGTGCTAAATATTATTCACTGTTACTGTATACTGTAAATAACACTGGCAGGGAAGGGGTTAACACTGGGGGTGATCAAAGGGGTTAATGTATGCCTAAATATGATTACTGACTGTGTATGGAATGGTTCTGTGACAGGCACAGAGAGATCGAAGTTTTAGCTTAGCTGAAACTCCTGATCTCTCCCTGCCTGTCTCACAGAAGATATGCCTGCTTTGTTTACATAAGCAGGCGGGTCTTCTGTCAGTTTATCTGAGGATTGCGAGAGGAAGGCAGCGATCTCTGCCGTTTTTCCCGCGGCCCACCTCCCGTTGTGTCTTAACACAGCGGGAGCATTGCTGAAACCTCGAGAACAAAATCGCGTAGTACTATGTGAATTTGCGCAGCCGAACCGCCCTGCGGCAGTAATACTACAGTGGGTGGTCTGCAAGAGGTTAAGCAGCTCTAGGTTATCTAAGTTTACATGCGTATTTTAGAGCAGTGTTCAGTGGCATTAAAAAGTTCCACAAAACTGCAGGCGGATAGAAGTTTTCCAGCGTAATTTACACCTTTTTGCACATAAACACATCTAAACACATATGCACATACATTTATTTTAATGGCTGGAATAAATTAATCTTCTAGCCAGCGGAATGAGCTTATGCTCATGTGCATCTAAACGCAGTAATTTATTAAAGGTGCATAAAAACACAACATTAGAGGCATTTTTTCTGCCAAGTTCTGACAGAAAAAATGCAGCATATTTTCATACGACAGTTAGAATGAGGCCTACAACTATCTGATGGCTGTGCGCACAGGTGTGTGGATTTTTGCAGAAGTAGCAGCTTGCAGGCAATAGGATACACAATATTACATATAACGAATGTGTATGGTTCTGTATAAAAGCCCTAAATTTCAGTTTTAAACAAATAAAAAGCATACAATGAAAAGTTATTATTAAATATATGACTATTATTATTATTTAGGATTTATATAGCACCAACTGTTTTCACAGCACCTTATAATTAAAGAGAGACAGTAAAGTTACAATATATAAGAAAAGGCTGCTCGTGAGGGCTTACATTATAAAGTGAAGGACGAGTAATATAAAAGATAATAACTGTGAGGGACTGAGTTGTTCAAGCAAGTAAAAGTTCAATTTTTAGGTAGTGGAAGAGTGGACTTCCCTGAAGGAGTTGCATAAAGTGGACAGAGTAGGAGATAGTCAGACAGATTGAGGTAGGGAGTTTCAGAGAATAAAAAGAAAGGGGTGCTGATATAGCCCCCCCTTTCTTTATGGGATGGCGGCAGGGGCTTAGAAACTAGTAGCTAGTCTATGGAGGTTTCCACAGGCATTCTGTCTGTTGAACTTTTGACCCAGGTCACTCTTTTTCAAACTTTCCCGCTCAAATCAGTGGGTTTCCAGGCAGTTTTTGTAGAAACTGCGGCTTTCCCGCCCGATTGCAGCTATCTCTGGGCAGATTTGCTTGTGGAGCTCCGCTCCCGCTCAAATGTCCCGCTCTTTTACACCTATTCCAGCCTCAACTGGTTCCCAAAGGGGCTATTTAAGAAGCGACCGCGGGGCTCCGGGTCACTTCACCTCGTCAGGAATCCAACTGCTGCGTTCCCCTCCCTCCCACCCTTCTTTTCCTTTGGGTTGTCGCGGCCCAGTTATTATTTATTGGCTTATACTGTCGCCTTAGCCTTGGTGCTTTGGTGGACGAAAATTATTCAGTGTTTATGTGTATAATTTGTTGGATAATGATGGTGAAAGTTAGACCCGGTTCACACTTCTGCGAGTGCCGGGTTCGCATGTAATGTCGGAGCGCACTGCTCCGACATTACATGCGATCAGCTGTGCGGTGCGAGTTTAGCCATACAGTTTGTATGGCTAAATTCGCATCGCACCCGGTGCAAACACGCACAGGAGGCATTTTTGCAGCCGCATCAGGATCGGATCGCACAGCGGTTCACACTTGTGCGATCCCATCCTGTGCGAACTGCACGATCGCACTGCGATATGCGATCAAACTGGGGGTGTCGTTAAGATTACATTGACACCCCCAGCGTATCGCATATGGCAGTGTGAACTGCCGGGGGTGCGTGTGCGATGCGGGAAAAGGCTGCGAATTCGCAGCCTTCCCGCATCGCATATATGTGAACCGAGCCTTAACGTTATATTTGTCAACCTGAGCCGTAGTGGCTAGGTTGTTGATGTGAGTTTAAACTGTAAGTGTAAATAAAGTTTGAAGTATTTATTTATTTTTTTTTCCAAAAAGTAAGTATTTTATTTATGTATGTATTTTAAAGCCAATAATAAAACAGCCACTGCCTTTTATGTCCAAGCCAATATTGTGTGGTCTATTTATTTATGGTTAAAGTCTAGATAATATTATTTGTATAGTTACCTGGTTTATTAAATAATAAAAACATCCTGCCTGCCATTCCCATAGGAGAAGCTTTGAAGAAGTACTAGAGGCAAGCATGGGGGAGGTTACCAGGTAGCTAGAGATCAGGAGGTACAGGCAGGAGGGGACCGGAGAGTAAAGAGAGGGGAGTTTTGTTGATATTTTGAGATGAGGTTGGTAATGTAGTTGGGGACAGAGTTGTGTATCGTAAGTTATTGTTAATATTTTATTGGTTGGGTGGGTGGAAGCCAGTGGAGGGATTAGCAAAGAGGGGTGGTGGACAAAGGGTGGTTACAAATTGTTAACAAGCATTAACCACTTGCCGACCGCCCGCCGCAGTTTTTCTGAGGCAGGCTGGCTCAACTGAGTGAACCGACGTAGTAATACCACTAGGCAGCAGGGATGCTGATGCATGGGGCCGGCGGCCACGATTGTCGCCTCCCACCCACAATCACTCCCCGCAGAGAGAGAAGAACAGTCAGCTATTGTAAACCCAGTTGACCATTCTTCTCTCTGAAATGATCACAGAGCGTCTGTGATCCTTTTCTATAGGATCACAGGTCTCTATGGTCATTCCACAAGCCCCTCCCCCCACAGTTAGTAAGCACTCCCCTAGGCTCACATTTAACCCCTTGATTACACACTAGGTTAACCCCTTCCCTGCATTGTCATTATTATAGTAACAATGCATAATATTAGCACTGATTACTGTAGCAATGTCACTGGTCCCCGCAAAAGTGTCAAAAAGGTCAGTTTGGGGTCTGATCTGTCTGCCGCAATGTCGCAGTCCCGCTAAAAATCGCAGATTGCCGCCATTACTATTAAAAAAATAAATAAAAATGACATAAATCTTTCCCTTAGTTTTTAGATGGGATAAAGTTTGCGTAAACCAATCAAAATACGCTTATTGCAATTTTTTTAACCAAAAATATGTAGCAGAAAAATTTGCCTAAAAGGATGAAAAAATTAGATTTTTACTTTTTTTTGGGGGGGGGGGGGGGATGTTATATAGCAGAATGTGAAAAATGTTGTTTTGTTTTAGAATTGTCGCTCTTTTGCTGTTTAGAGCGCAACAAGTAAAAATCGCAGAGGTGATCAAATACCACCAAAAGAAAGCTCTATTTGTGGGGAAAAAAGGACATCAATTTTATTTAGGTACAGCGGCGCATGACCGTGTAATTTTCCATTAAATAACGCAGTGCCAAATCGTAAAAAATGGCCTGGTCATTACGGGGGCAAATTCTTCCGGTCCAGAACTGATTAAAAGAGAAGCATGGGATTGTGTTTTTTTTTTTTTTTTTAAATCATACTTGCCTAGGTGAATGAGCAGAGAGTGGTGACTGTCAGTCACAGCTCTTTGCTCTGTCCCCCCCGCAGCACTCACTGGAGCACTGGGTTGTGGAGGGGGTAGAAGCTGCTGTTTCAGGCTCTCAGTGGCTTGCTGAAAGGCTGATCCAGGTGTCGGTCCATAGAAACATAGAAACATAGAAACATAGAATGTGTCGGCAGATAAGAACCATTTGGCCCATCTAGTCTGCCCAATATATCTGAATCCTATGAATAGTCCTTGGCCCTATCTTATATGAAGGATAGCCTTATGCCTATCCAGGCTCCTAGGTGGCTGCCGACTATATGGTCGCAATCCTTTCCCAGCCTGGATCGGCTCTTTGATGTCAGTTGACAGTGGGCTTTAGCCTGCTGTCAGCTGAAAACGGGTAACAGGAGTGCAGAATGAGATGAACTCCTGTGATCCACTGGAGAAATACAGCCAAGCAAGCTTTAGCTGTACTTCTACTTTACAACAAGCTATTGCTGACTTTTATAGCTGCTTGTACTGTGAAGTGATTCAAGCATATCTAAACCTAAAAAACTAAACGTAATGAAGTTTAGCTTACCAATCCTTAATTCTGGTGACTGCATTCATTTTCTATTTATAATCTTTTTTTCCCTTTTATTTTTACCTGGTGATCTGACCAGTAACACTTCTTAGGGTGGTCAACTTTGGATAGCAGCATTGTTAAACTGGGGAAAGAATAGTGTTAGATGTACAATGAAATTTAGATGGACTTGACTAACAAATTAAAGTGATTGTAAAATCTCATTTTTTTTTTGCTCTGTGTAATGGTTTTGCACAGAGCATCCCCGATTCTCCTCTTCTCGGGTCCCTCTTCAGCTCTCCTGGACCCTCCTTCCTGTTGGGTGCCCCCACAGCAAGCAGCTTGCTTTGGGGCCACCTTAGTCAAGCCGAAGCTCCCTGTGTCCATTCAGACATGGAGCCATGGACCGGCCCTGCTCCCTCATCGGCTTACTGAATTTTATTGACAGCAGCATGAGCCAATGACGCCTTGCTGCCGTCTAAGCCAATGAGGAGGGAGAGTCTTGGGAGGCAAGTCTAGACACTCCTGCAACATCGCTGGATAGAGATGGGCCTCAGGTAAATATAAGGGGGGCTGAGGTTGGCCGCTGCACACCGAAGACTTTTTATCTTAAGGGCTCATTCACACAGTCGGAACGTTCAGATCCGCCTGTCCGTTTTTTTGGCGGATCTGAACGGTCCCCCCATGCATCTCTATGGAGCATCGGATGTCAGCGGAGACATGTCCGCTGACACCCGATCCGATCCGTCAAATCTGGACGGATGGAAACCCTATTTTCCATCCGTCCAGCGGATTGGATCGGATGAGATCGGATGAGAACGGACCAACGGTCCGTTCCCATCCGATTCCCCCATAGAGATCTATGGGGCTGTGACAGCTGTGTCTCCGCACACAGTGCGGAGAACAGCTGTCATTCTCCTGCTCAGCGGGGGATCGGCAGATCGATCCCCCGCTTAGAAAAGCGGAGTCCGTTTGATGGACACACTGTGTGAAAGGAGCCTAATGCATACAGCATATGGAATAGTAGTTGAGAATGCCAATGGCTATCTACTGATCAGAATCTCCAAAGAGTGTGTGCATTATTAGGGTAGGAGAAGGAGGGGGTGTAAGAGTAGGTTTGTTTAGCCACCTGTGCATCATCATGCATGTTGCATTTTAATCATTTTAAAGCTGGATCTTTTCCCAAGATCATTGATGTTGATGCTGCCATTGGTGCACAGCTTGCTCCTGGGCAGAGAACTCCTTCAAGTTATATTATACTTTGTTTCTCACTGACTTCATGGATGAATGTTTTTAATTTATGGACTATTTAATTTTTTAGAGAAAGTTATGAATTCTTAACTAGTGTTGAGCGAACGCGGACTGTATTATTCGTGTTCGTACCGAATAATTGGATTTTTGTTACCCGAACACGAACATGGACACTTTACTGTATATTCGGGTAAAAATCCGTGTTCGGTCGTTTTATTTCCGGGTTTTGCATGCTTTGGCGCTCTTTTCATGGCGGGCTTTCAACAGCCAATCAACAATCGTTTAACTGGTGTGCCTTAAGCCATCCCAGCCATGCCTGCAAATGTCTCAGTAGCTGTGATTGGCCGTCTGAAGCATGTGACCAAGTCTTTATAAGTTCGAGGCAGCCGCAGCGGCGTCATTATGCTGCTTAGATCAGGGACAGAGCACACATCAACGTGCTGGCAGCTGATTAGGGAAAGATAGGCAGGAAAAAACCATTTGTGTCCGGATAGAATTGAGGGACAGGTCGGAGTGTTTAGGCAGGTCGAGTTGTAGGCATTTTAGGGATAGAGTCTGCTGAATTATAGGGTCAGTGTGTTCTACAAACTACAATCGATATTGCTGTGTGGGGTGGGGTCTGCACTTAGTTCTCCTGATCTACGATCTCTTCTCAATCCTGTTAGGGACAGAGTCTGCTGAATTTTAGGGAAAGTGTGTTCTACAAACTACAATCGATATTGCTGTGTGGTGTGGGATAGGAGATAGGCAGGTGTCAGTGATCCACATCCATTTTTCTGTGTGTGGGCTGCAGTGAACACAATCTTTTTGGGGTGCAGTGAACACAATCCTTTTGGAGTGCAGTGAACAAAATCTTTGTGGGGTGCAGTGAACAAAACCTTTGTGGGGGTACAGTGAACACAATCTTTGTGGGGTGCAGCGAAGACAATCCTTGTGGGGTGCAGTGAAGACAATCCTTGTGGGGTGCAGTGAACAAAATCTTTGGGGGGTACAGTGAACACAATCTTTGTGGGGTGCAGAGAAGACAATCCTTGTGGGGTGCAGTGAACAAAATCTTTGGGGGGTACAGTGAACACAATCTTTGTGGGGTGCAGTGAACAAAACCTTTGTGGGGTGCAGTGAACACAATCTTTGTGGGGTGCAGTGAAGACAATCCTTGTGGGGTGCAGTGAAGACAATCCTTGTGGGGTGCAGTGAAGACAATCCTTGTGGGGTGCAGTGAACAAAATCTTTGGGGGGTACAGTGAACACAATCTTTGTGGGGTGCAGTGAACAAAACCTTTGTGGGGTACAGTGAACACAATCTTTGTGGGGTGCAGTGAACAAAACCTTTGTGGGGTACAGTGAACACAATCTTTGTGGGGTGCAGTGAAGACAATCCTTTTGGAGTGCAGTGAACACAATCTTTGTGGGGTACAGTGAACACAATCTTTGTGGGGTGCAGTGAACAAAACCTTTGTGGGGTACAGTGAACACAATCTTTATGGGGTGCAGTGAACACAATCTTTGTGGGGTGCAGTGAACAAAACCTTTGTGGGGTGCAGTGAACACAACCTTTGTGGGGTACAGTGAACACAATCTTTGTGGGGTGCAGTGAACAAAACCTTTGTGGGGTACAGTGAACACAATCTTTGTGGGGTACAGTGAACACAATCTTTGTGGGGTGCAGTGAACAAAACCTTTGTGGGGTACAGTGAACACAATCTTTGTGGGGTGCAGTGAACAAAACCTTTGTGGGGTACAGTGAACACAATCTTTGTGGGGTGCAGTGAAGACAATCCTTTTGGAGTGCAGTGAACAAAATCTTTGTGGGGTACAGTGAACACAATCTTTGTGGGGTGCAGTGAACAAAATCTTTGTGGGGTACAGTGAACACAATCTTTGTGGGGTGCAGTGAACAAAACCTTTGTGGGGTACAGTGAACACAATCTTTGTGGGGTGCAGTGAAGACAATCCTTTTGGAGTGCAGTGAACACAATCTTTGTGGGGTACAGTGAACACAATCTTTGTGGGGTGCAGTGAACAAAACCTTTGTGGGGTACAGTGAACACAATCTTTGTGGGGTGCAGTGAACACAATCTTTGTGGGGTGCAGTGAACAAAACCTTTGTGGGGTGCAGTGAACACAACCTTTGTGGGGTACAGTGAACACAATCTTTGTGGGGTGCAGTGAACAAAACCTTTGTGGGGTACAGTGAACACAATCTTTGTGGGGTACAGTGAACACAATCTTTGTGGGGTGCAGTGAACAAAACCTTTGTGGGGTACAGTGAACACAATCTTTTTGGGGTGCAGTGAACAAAACCTTTGTGGGGTACAGTGAACACAATCTTTGTGGGGTGCAGTGAAGACAATCCTTTTGGAGTGTAGTGAACAAAATCTTTGTGGGGTACAGTGAACACAATCTTTGTGGGGTGCAGTGAACAAAATCTTTGTGGGGTACAGTGAACACAATCTTTGTGGGGTGCAGTGAAGACAATCCTTGTGGGGTGCAGTGAAGACAATCCTTGTGGGGTGCAGTGAACAAAATCTTTGGGGGGTACAGTGAACACAATCTTTGTGGGGTGCAGTGAACAAAACCTTTGTGGGGTACAGTGAACACAATCTTTGTGGGGTGCAGTGAAGACAATCCTTTTGGAGTGCAGTGAACACAATCTTTGTGGGGAACAGTGAACACAATCTTTGTGGGGTGCAGTGAACAAAACCTTTGTGGGGTACAGTGAACACAATCTTTGTGGGGTGCAGTGAACACAATCTTTGTGGGGTGCAGTGAACAAAACCTTTGTGGGGTGCAGTGAACACAACCTTTGTGGGGTACAGTGAACACAATCTTTGTGGGGTGCAGTGAACAAAACCTTTGTGGGGTACAGTGAACACAATCTTTGTAGGGTACAGTGAACACAATCTTTGTGGGGTGCAGTGAACAAAACCTTTGTGGGGTACAGTGAACACAATCTTTGTGGGGTGCAGTGAACAAAACCTTTGTGGGGTACAGTGAACACAATCTTTGTGGGGTGCAGTGAAGACAATCCTTTTGGAGTGCAGTGAACAAAATCTTTGTGGGGTACAGTGAACACAATCTTTGTGGGGTGCAGTGAACAAAATCTTTGTGGAGTACAGTGAACACAATCTTTGTGGGGTGCAGTGAAGACAATCCTTGTGGGGTGCAGTGAAGACAATCCTTGTGGGGTGCAGTGAAGACAATCCTTGTGGGGTGCAGTGAACACAATCTTTGTGGGGTGCAGTGAACACAATCTTTGTGGGGTGCAGTGAACACAATCCTTTTGGAGTGCAGTGAACACAATCTTTGTGGGGTACAGTGAACACAATCTTTGTGGGGTTCAGTGAAGACAATCCTTGTGGGGTGCAGTGAAGACAATCCTTGTGGGGTGCAGTGAACAAAATCTTTGGGGGGTACAGTGAACACAATCTTTGTGGGGTGCAGTGAACAAAACCTTTGTGGGGTACAGTGAACACAATCTTTGTGGGGTGCAGTGAACAAAACCTTTGTGGGGTACAGTGAACACAATTTTTGTGGGGTGCAGTGAAGACAATCCTTTTGGAGTGCAGTGAACACAATCTTTGTGGGGTACAGTGAACAAAACCTTTGTGGGGTACAGTGAACACAATCTTTGTGGGGTGCAGAGAAGACAATCCTTTTGGGGTGCAGTGAACACAATCTTTGTGGGGTACAGTGAACACAATCTTTGTGGGGTGCAGTGAACAAAACCTTTGTGGGGTACAGTGAACACAATCTTTGTGGGGTGCAGTGAACAAAACCTTTGTGGGGTACAGTGAACACAATCTTTGTGGGGTACAGTGAACACAATCTTTGTGGGGTACAGTGAACACAATCTCATACTTCTGAAGCTTTGAGGGTGCTGCCTGTTCTATACTCCTCCTCCTCCTCCTCATCCATCCTTTTAGGTGTACAAACAATAGTAATTGGGGCCTAGTGTGCTTCTGTACGTGTGAAAAACATACACTTTTTTTGATCATATTTCCTATTCCGTTATTCAATAAAAACCTTTGGGGCTCAATTAAATTGCGGAATAGTCTGTGTCGGTACGTGTGAGATCCACCTTTCCAAGTTTTTGGGGTTCATCTCATACTTCTGAAGCTTTGAGGGTGCTGCCTGTTCTATACTCCTCCTCCTCCTCTTCCTCATCCATCCTTTTAGGTGTACAAACAATAGTAATTGGGGCCTAGTGTGCTTCTGTACGTGTGAAAAACATACACTTTTTTTTGATCATATTTCCTATTCCGCTATTCAATAAAAACCTTTGGGGCTCAATTAAATTGCGGAATAGTCTGTGTCGGTACGTGTGAGATCCACCTTTCCAAGTTTTTGGGGTTCATCTCATACTTCTGAAGCTTTGAGGGTGCTGCCTGTTCTATACTCCTCCTCCTCCTCTTCCTCATCCATCCTTTTAGGTGTACAAACAATAGTAATTGGGGCCTAGTGTGCTTCTGTACGTGTGAAAAACATACACTTTTTTTTGATCATATTTCCTATTCCGCTATACAATAAAAACCTTTGGGGCTCAATTAAATTGCGGAATAGTCTGTGTCGGTACGTGTGAGATCCACCTTTCCAAGTTTTTGGGGTTCATCTCATACTTCTGAAGCTTTGAGGGTGCTGCCTGTTCTATACTCCTCCTCCTCCTCCTCCTCATCCATCCTTTTAGGTGTACAAACAATAGTAATTGGGGCCTAGTGTGCTTCTGTACGTGTGAAAAACATACACTTTTTTTGATCATATTTCCTATTCCGTTATTCAATAAAAAACCTTTGGGGCTCAATTAAATTGCGGAATAGTCTGTGTCGGTACGTGTGAGATCCACCTTTCCAAGTTTTTGGGGTTCATCTCATACTTCTGAAGCTTTGAGGGTGCTGCCTGTTCTATACTCCTCCTCCTCCTCTTCCTCATCCATCCTTTTAGGTGTACAAACAATAGTAATTGGGGCCTAGTGTGCTTCTGTACGTGTGAAAAACATACACTTTTTTTTGATCATATTTCCTATTCCGCTATTCAATAAAAACCTTTGGGGCTCAATTAAATTGCGGAATAGTCTGTGTCGGTACGTGTGAGATCCACCTTTCCAAGTTTTTGGGGTTCATCTCATACTTCTGAAGCTTTGAGGGTGCTGCCTGTTCTATACTCCTCCTCCTCCTCCTCCTCATCCATCCTTTTAGGTGTACAAACAATAGTAATTGGGGCCTAGTGTGCTTCTGTACGTGTGAAAAACATACACTTTTTTTGATCATATTTCCTATTCCGTTATTCAATAAAAACCTTTGGGGCTCAATTAAATTGCGGAATAGTCTGTGTCGGTACGTGTGAGATCCACCTTTCCAAGTTTTTGGGGTTCATCTCATACTTCTGAAGCTTTGAGGGTGCTGCCTGTTCTATACTCCTCCTCCTCCTCTTCCTCATCCATCCTTTTAGGTGTACAAACAATAGTAATTGGGGCCTAGTGTGCTTCTGTACGTGTGAAAAACATACACTTTTTTTTGATCATATTTCCTATTCCGCTATTCAATAAAAACCTTTGGGGCTCAATTAAATTGCGGAATAGTCTGTGTCGGTACGTGTGAGATCCACCTTTCCAAGTTTTTGGGGTTCATCTCATACTTCTGAAGCTTTGAGGGTGCTGCCTGTTCTATACTCCTCCTCCTCCTCCTCCTCTTCCTCATCCATCCTTTTAGGTGTACAAACAATAGTAATTGGGGCCTAGTGTGCTTCTGTACGTGTGAAAAACATACACTTTTTTTTGATCATATTTCCTATTCCGCTATTCAATAAAAACCTTTGGGGCTCAATTAAATTGCGGAATAGTCTGTGTCGGTACGTGTGAGATCCACCTTTCCAAGTTTTTGGGGTTCATCTCATACTTCTGAAGCTTTGAGGGTGCTGCCTGTTCTATACTCCTCCTCCTCCTCCTCCTCATCCATCCTTTTAGGTGTACAAACAATAGTAATTGGGGCCTAGTGTGCTTCTGTACGTGTGAAAAACATACACTTTTTTTTGATCATATTTCCTATTCCGCTATTCAATAAAAACCTTTGTGGCTCAATTAAATTGCGGAATAGTCTGTGTCGGTACGTGTGAGATCCACCTTTCCAAGTTTTTGGGGTTTATCTCATACTTCTGAAGATTTGAGGGTGCTGCCTGTTCCATACTCCTCTTCCTCATCCTCCCTTTAGGGTAGGAAAAAATTTAATCGGGCCTAGTCTGTGTTTGTACGTGTGAGATACACAGTTTTTTATCCTATTCCGCTATTCAATACACACCCTTTTGGTGTAAAAAACATTAAATTGCGGCATAGTTTGCATATTTGACTGTGAGATACACCCGTGCCATACTGTTGTTCTTTTGTTCCGCTATTCAATAAAGACCTTTCTAGGGCAAGATCTTAAATTTCAGAAATATGAGGAGCGCGTCAAATAGGGGCCGTGGCCTGGGTCGTGGTGGTGCTGCTGCTAGAGCTCCTGTTGCAAGGAGAGGACGTGGTCGATCTGTGCCAGCTACACGCACAAGTGAAACACCTTCCTCAAGTGTGAGTAGGCGACAGAACCTGCATCAGTATTTGGTAGGGCATCATACGCCTCTAGAAGTGATGAGGCCAGAACACAGAGAGGCGATAGTAGATTGGTTTGCTGCTGACAGTGCCTCCAGTTCCTTCACATTGTCTCCCACCCAGTCTACTGCAGAAAGGTCAGAGTTGGCACCTGCAGCCAATGTCCAACCGTCTTTCACCTCACCCCCTTGCAAATCAGGCAAGCAGTCTGAGCCCCAAGCCATAGAGCAGTCTCTTATTCTTTTTGAGGACTCTGTCAGCAGGGTTTCCCAGGGCCATCCACCTAGCCCTGCCCCAGAAGTGGAAGAGATTGAGTGCAGCGATGCCCAACCACTTATTTCTCAAGATGAGTACATGGAAGGACCATCACAGCACGTCTCCGATGATGACGAAACGCAGGTGCCAACTGCTGCGGCGTTCAGCATTGTGGAGACCGACAGGGAGGGCAGGGGTGAAGACTGGGTGGAAGATGATGTGGAGGACGATGAGGTCCTCGACCCCACATGGAATGAAGGTCATGCAGGTGACCTGAGTAGTTTGGAGGAAGAGGCGGTGGTCGCACAGAGCCACCAGCACAGCAGAAGAGGGAGCAGGGTGCAGAAGCGGAGCGGCCGTGCCCTAGACACTACGCCTGCTACTGCCCAACGCAGCAAGGGAACGAGCGCACCAAAGTCAGCTCAAAAGAGTTCTCTAGCGTGGAAGTTCTTTAGAAAATGTGCTGATGACAGGACACGAGTGGTTTGCACCCTGTGCAATCAGAGCCTGAAGCGAGGCATAAACCTTCTCAACCTGAGCACAACCTGCATGATCAGGCATCTAAGTGCAAAGCACGAGCTGCAGTGGAGTACACACCTTCAAAACCAAGAAACGTCTTTGGCTCATCCTGCTTCCTCTTCTGCTGCAGTCTCGGCCGCTCCAGCCACCTCTGTAGTCATACCGGCACCTGCCACCCCGCAAACAGACGATCTGTCAGCAACACCACCACCTGGGTCACCAACAACCATCTCCACAATGTCCCGTGGAAGCGTTCAGCTTTCCATCTCCCAAACACTTGAGAGGAAGAGGAAGTACCCCCCTACCCACCCGTGATCCCTGGCCCTGAATGCCAGCATTTCACAATTATTGGCCTTTGAAATGCTGTCATTCCGTCTGGTGGAGACGCCCAGTTTTAAAAAGCTTATGTCGGTGGCTGTCCCACAGTACGTCGTGCCCAGCCGCCACTACTTTTCCAGGCAAGCCATCCCTTCCCTGCACAACCAAGTGGGGGAAAAAAATCAGGTGTGCACTGCGCAACGCCATCTGTGCCAAGGTCCACCTAACTACCGATACGTGGACCAGTAAGCACGGTCAGGGGCGTTATATCTCCCTAATGGCACACTGGGTAAATGCAGTGGCGGATGGGCCTGAGGCGGATAGCAGTTTGGCACATGTCCTTCCACCACCGAGGATTGCAGGGCGCTTCAGTTTGCCTCCTGTTCCTAACTCATCCTACTCCGCTACCTCATCCTCTACCGCCTCCTCATCCGGACAGCGTAATACCTTCACCACCAACTTCAGCACGGCCAGGGCTAAACGACAGCAGGCAGTTTTACAACTTGCCTGTTTGGGGGACAAACCACACACCGCGCAGGAGTTGTGGAGGAGCATGGAACAGCAGACAAATGAGTGGTTGCTGCCAGCGAGCCTCAAGCCCGGCCTGGTGGTGTGCGATAACGGGCGAAATCTCATAGCAGCTCTGGGCCTAGCCGGTTTGACGCACATCCCTTGCCTGGCGCATGTGCTGAATTTGGTGGTGCAGAGGTTCCTTAAAAACTACCCCGATATGTCAGAGCTGCTGCAGAAAGTGCGGGCCGTCTGTGCGCACTTTCGGCGTTCTCACCCTGCTGCTGCTCGCCTGGCAGGGCTGCAGCGTAACTTCGGCCTTCCCGCTCACCGCCTCTTATGTGACGTGCCCACAAGGTGGAACTCCACCTTGCACATGCTGCAAAGACTGTGCGAGCAGCAGCAGGCCATAGTGGAGTTTCAGCTGCAGCACGCACGCGTGAGTCGCTCTGCGGAACAGCACCACTTCACCACCAATAACTGGGCCTCCATGCGAGACCTGTGTGCCTTGTTGCGCTGTTTTGAGTACTCCACCAACATGGCCAGTGGCAATGACGCCGTTCTCAGCTTAACTATCCCACTTCTATGCCTCCTTGAAAAAACAATTCGGGCGATGATGGAAGAGGATGTGGCACAGGATGAGGAGGAGGAGGAGGAGGAGGATGAAGAGGTAACATTTCAAAGGCTTTCAGGGCAGTCATTCGCAAGGGGCTCCGAGGGTGGGTTCCTGCACACACAAACGCCAGGGACACAATTGTCCAGCAGGGGCACAGTTCTGGAGGATGAGGAGGATGAGGAGGATGAGGAGGAGGAGGAGCTGGAGGAGGAGATGGAACCATGTTCACAGCAGGGTGGCACCCAGGCCAGCTCATGGCCATCACTGGTGCGTGGCTGGGGGGATACAGAGGACACGGACGATACACCTCCCACAGAGGACAGCCTTTCGTCGCCTCTGGGCAGCCTGGCACACATGAGCGATTACATGCTGCAGTGTCTCCACAACGACCGCCGAGTTGCCCACATTCTAACTTGTGCTGATTACTGGGTGGCCACGCTGCTGGATCCCCGTTACAAGGACAACGTACCGTCCTTAATTCACTCACTGGAGCGCGATCGCAAGATGCGCGAGTACAAGCGCACGCTGGTAGACGCGATGCTGCTGGCATTCCCATCTGACAGCGGGGCCACAGTGGAAGCACAAGGCAGAGGAGGAGGAGGTCGCCAACTCAACCAGGGCACCGCCAGCACCTCAGAAGGCAGGGTTAGCATGGCCGAAATGTGGAAAAGCTTTGTCAGCACGCCACAACAAACAGCAGCACCAGCAGCTCATATGGAACGTCTTAGCAGGAGGCAGCATTTTACCAACATGGTGGAGTAGTATGTGTGCACACGCCTACATGTAGTGAATGAGGGGTCTGCCCCCTTCAACTTCTGGGTCTCCAAATTGGGCACATGGCCTGAGCTTGCCCTTTACGCCTTGGAGGTGCTGGCGTGCCCTGCAGCCAGTGTATTATCTGAACGGGTATTTAGCATGGCTGGGGGTGTTATAACAGACAAGCGCAGCCGCCTGTCCAGAGACAATGTGGACAAGCTCACGTTCATTAAAATGAACCAGGCATGGATCCCACGGGACTTTTCCGTACCTTGTGCAGAATAGCAATGGATACCGACATTACCCAGCCATTGTTCCATTTTTGCTCTTTCTCACTCTTTTGGGGTGTACCCTCATTTAAAATTTGTGAAAAGAAGCAGTGTTGGCTACCTCGTCCTCCTCCTCAGGGCCAGATTAACGTAGGGGCTATTGGAGCTGCAGCTCCATGCAGGCCCCTACCTTTTATATAGGCCCCGGGTTGGCCATATTCACTGTGACCGCTCTTCTGTCACTTGTAAACACAGAAGTCTGGCTTCTATGCTCGCTTCCCCAGGCAGCACCCTCAGAACCTCCCCACACAGCGCGAAGGCCGGACAAGGAGGGACAGTTGCCGATGCATGGATGTGTTTATGGGCTTCAGAGACAGCATCCCATGTTGAATTAGGCATGCATGGCTGCACCCTTCCTCCTCTGGGTGCATGCCAAGGCACGGCCCTTAAGGCCCTTCAAAATCCTCAGCACCAAGACCATGATGCTCTTAATCCGGCCCTGGTCCTCCTCCACCGCCGCTTCCACCTACACCGCCCATAGGTGTGCGCAGCCTATTGCATTAGGGTGTGCACCCCAAAGTTGAAATACACATGCATGTGTTTGCCTACATGTACATGGCCCCGATACATTACTCTCCCTGCTGGCAAAGAGAAATAGAGCAGAGCAGGTGCGAGGGAGATCTTTCCCATCTCCTCACTGGCAAACAGAGCGATAATGCTATGTGCCCTAGGTGATTAGGGTGTGCCCAGGTACACCAGGCACACCCTGTGCGCACGCCTATGACACCGCCACATCCACCACCACCTCAACCTCCCTCCTACTCCATATGGGCCTCGTCCTTCAGAGATGAAGAACATTGTTTTATTTTTCTGTTTTTTTTTTTTGTTGTTTTAAGTTATTTCCCTATCCACATTTGTTTGCAGAGCACTTGCCATGCTCTTAACTATGTTTTGCTGCCATTTGCAGCACTCTAGCCCTTTCCATTGGTGTTTTAGAGCCATTTTAGTGCCTTAAAGTTCGGGTCCCCATTGACTTCAATGGGGTTCGGTGTCCGGGAAAAGTTCGGTAAAAGTCCGGGACACGGACCCGGACTTTTTTTTAAAGTTCGGCCGAACCCGTCGAACACGGACATCTAGGTGTCCGCTCAACCCTATTCTTAACCATTAACTTCAATCTTTTTTTATATACCTGGAGATCATTTCTTCTTTTAGCAAAGTATTTAATAGGTTCACTTTTAGCTTGACAGTTTATTTGTATGTTTTCTACAAAACAGGATAGATTTTTCAATCTAAAGATGTACTGTTGTTTTTTTTTTTTTTCCAATTTACCAAAATAAATGATCCTCTTGTATATTGATTTTTGTGAGCTCTGACAGACATACCATGTCATTTACATATACTGACTGAATGTGACACTTTCAAGTGCTAATAGTGATTGACTTCTCAAAGCTGATTTAAAGTGATATTAAAGGTTAAAATGAAAAAAAACAAAAAAAAAAAAACACCTACATTTACCTGCTTTGTGCAGTAGTTTTGCACAAAGCATCCCCGATCCTCCTCTTCTCTATCCCTCACTGGTTCTCCTGGCTCCATCTCTTTTCCAAGTGCCCCCATAGCAAGCCATTTGCTATGGGGGCACTCATGCGTGCTCGTTCCCGAGCCCCACTCTGTGTCCATAAGGAACACATACCAGGGCCCGGCCCCGCCCCTGCCCCTGCTTCCTCCTCACTAGTGATGGACAACATCAGCCGAGGCGGTTCGCGAACGCCAGCCGGAAATTTTCTCAAAAGTCCGCGAACCACGAGTTCGCGGTGGGCCCCATTGACTTTAATGGGAGGCGAACTTTAAAAACCTTTACTAGAGTCAAGATGAGCGAGATAAGTCAATAACCTACCAGGGCATTCACCGTGTTCAAAAAGCCGCTGTTTTGCAAAGAACATGTAGAGTTTGGCTTTCTTGAAGCACAGTTGGTCAGTCACTCGGGATTGCAATTTGAGGTCAGCTAAGCCAGCCGGAGAAGGGGCCTCCACATACCAGTCCTCCAGCTCACTGAGTCGGCCAGCGCCTGAGCGTAAGACGCCTCAGACGAGCGCTTGTATCTGTTGATATGTTCACTCAACAAAAGTTGGCAATGTTTTTTAAACATATCCCAGACAACTAGGGGGGAGGCCATGCCCGCATTGGAGCTAAAATAGAATTGCCATTCACCCACCAGCTTATTAAGATCTGGCAGGATAGTCAGCCAGAAGGGGTTTAGCCTCCAAGTCAGGACAGGGGATACTACAGTTCTACGGAGTGTAACACAATACGGAGCATGGTCAGACAGAACACGTGGACAAAAATTCACCCCTGCAACCTAGGGAGGAGGTGCCGGGAGACCAAAATGAGATCTATGTGGGACATGGAGGAGTGGGCCGGAGTGAAACACGAATATGTCTTATGAGTAGGATAGAGGTGTCTCCAAGTATCAACAAGGGCAAAATCTGCCAGTAGACGGGAAAAACGGGTGTCATGGGAGGGATTGGGGGTGCCCCCAGGCTGCCCCGATCTGTCCAGACCCAGATTCAAGACAGTATTAAAATCACCCAGCCATATGGCTGGGATGGTCGGGTGCCAGGACATGAAGGAAAACCCCTCTGTGAGGACAACAGAGCAATAAGGGGGAGGTACATACCATGCCAAAAGTAACACAGGGGAGTTGTCAATAATAGCAAGTAGGAAGACATACCTGCCCTGAGGGTCCAATTCAACCAGTTGAACAGCAAAAGACACAGATTTAGCCACTAAAACAGAGACACCCCTGGAGAAAGTAGTGTGGGTAGAGTGAAACGCCCAGCCAACCCAAGGGCGCTGAAGCGCCCGCTGCATAGAACCAGCAGCATGCGTTTCAACTAATATACAAAAACGTCAACTCGCTGACGCTTCAAATAGGAGAGCACGGCTGTGTGCTTCACCCTATCCCCAAGATCTCAGACATTCCAAGTCAAAAAAGTTAAAGACGCCATCCAGGGGTGAAAAACAAATCAAAGACAATTATCTTAGGTTGCAAGGGAGGACCCCCAGAGCCAGCAGGACAACCAAGCCCAGACATATACCATATAAAAGTGAGAACTCGTTGGGCAGAGCTAGCAGGACTAATCCAGAAGTAAAAAGAGGAACATAAAAGGAGACCCTTCATGAAAATAAAAAACAAAAAACATGAACCCCATTCCCACCCGGCTCTACACAGACCCCAACTCGTGCGAGCATGATTCCCAAACATAACATAAAAAGGCGGTAAGATGCATAAATGGGTTCTCCAGTTCCCATCCTGGGCCCCCAAAAGGGGAAAAGGCGGGAACCGGGGCACTGTACTTAGGTCACCACAGCACTGAGGCAAGCGACCAACAACCATAAAATAAAAATCAGGGCATAGAAACAAAAAGAGCAGAAGCATTGTGGGGGCGATTGTCTCACTGAGTAACGTGGAGAGAGAGCAGATCCTATTCCAGGGGAACAGGATCACAAAGCAGTGTCAGAAGAGCTAGTTAGACTACCCACAGTCAGTGAAAATGAACAATAAGCAGCAGTTCCAAAAAAAGGAGGGATGTGCAACAAGCAAACTAGGCTTAGATGCCTCCGGGCATCATTGTAAGAAGACATCAAATAAACAGATGGACAGGAGGGAGAGGGGACAGCAGGCAATCCGATCAGGCAGTAACATTAAATAACAGCCCCCTCTGCCCAACAGGTGTACAAGGATGTGGAGGGGGTCCGGGACCCCAATAAAGAAAAAGCAGAAGGAGATCCTCAGGCAGGAGCAACATTGCGGCGATCCAGCCAGTCCATGGCCAAAGTGGGATCTTCAAAAAACTGGACTCGGTCGTCCACCTCTACCCTACAACATGGCGTATTGCAAATGCAGGGCCCTCATGCGCCGTTTAACCTCCTGAAAGCGGGCCCGCATACGCTGGACTTCGTTGGAAAAATCCGGGAAAACTGCAATATGTCCATTCTGGAAAGGTATGTTCCCCTTTTCCCTTGAGAGGCGAAGGATCTTATTTCTATCACGGAAATTTAGAAATTTAGCTATAAACGTACGGGCCGGTGCTCCAGATGGGGGAGGCCGCGCCCTCTCCACTTCAAACATCACCGAGAAGGACTCACAGCAATAGGTTTTAAGGAGCAGATCCTCTAGGAAGCTGGCCGGGTCAGCACCTTCAGCTCGCTCAGGTAGGCCAATAAAGCGGAGATTACAGTGCTGCAAGCGGTTCTCCATGTCATCTTGCTTGGCGTGCAGCTGCTGTATCTGGCGTGTAAACTCCTCCGCAGAGTGCTGCAGGGGATGCAAGATGTCCTCGGCCGTGCTAATGCGGGTCTCGGCCTCCGTGACCCAGTCCCGCAATTTAGACACATCCTGCAGAATCAGCGATATGTCTATTTTGACCTCCTCAATCTTCGAGGTTAGGGTGCTTTGGCATAATGAGATGGCATCCAACACTTTGGTTGTATTGGCCGCCGCATGCTCCAGTGGGGAGGAGGAGCCGGCGCCATCTGCGGCCTGTGGAGCCGGTTCCTGCCAGCGGAATTTAGCAAGTTGTGCGCCAGCTTCATGGCCCGGTTCGGTGGCGACATGATGCCCGGAGGGTCAGCGGAGTCTGGGGAACAGTTTTAGGTAGGTAGGGTTGGATATATCATAACAGGATCAATGCACCGGAGACCGGGTAGATGGAGCTCTCACCACATGTGACCTATCTGATCACGTTCCAGGCCACGCCCCAATGAGTTGGATTTTTAAGTAAAATATCGCTCCTATACCAGGTGGGATCACAGGCTTTAGGAACGGTTGAAGTTAGAGTGGTACAAACTGAGCTATGATCTGACCAAGTGATAGGAATAATCGTAGAAGAAAGGATTTCAGGAGCCATGCCGAAAGAAAGGAGGATATGATCTACACGAGAAAAGGAACTATGTGGATGTGAAAAATTAGTATATCTCCATTTGGTTGGATTAATTTCCCTCCATGCATCAACAAGGTTGTATTGTATGAGTAATTGAGCTAAAGAGAGTCTTTTGGAGTTCAACGAAGGAGCTACTGGGGATTTGTCCAAGGTAAGTAACTTGGTTTGAATCACCAGCTAATATTAATGGAGTCAACCACCTGTAAAAGATGAGGTAGAAAAGGGTGCAGGATTTTTATTGGGGGCATAATAAGATACAATGGTGACCGCCATGTCCATGAGATGTCCAGTGAGGATCAGGTATCATCCACCAGGATCTTTTATCTCCTTCAGGAGCGAAAAAGGAGTGTTGCGGTGGAAGGCTATTAGTACCCCACGTTGTTTGGTATCGGCTGAGGCCATATAAACCTGTAAGAATTTGGGTCTGAAAGTTGGGGGTGGAGATAATCAAAAAGTGGGTTTCTTGTAGACATAGAGTTTGGGCCTTCAAGGAAGTAAATGGACGGAAAGCCTTAGTGTGTTTATGTGGAATATTAAGACCCTGGACGTTTAATGAAATAATCGTCAGTGGGGCCATGGTAAGGTGTCTGGAGACGTGATATGAAATAAAGGATAATACCCTGGGAAGGCAGGACCCATTCCCGAGATCCAAAAAAGAGAGAAAGGCAAAGTAGAGAGAGAAAGGGAAAGCAGGAGAAGAGGTAAGGCACAAAATAAAAATAAGCTATAGGGCAAAGACATATGTAAAATCATACATAAATGGTTTCCGTTGGTGGGTAAACAAGGGTTCCCCATGAAGGGAAGAAAGGTCAGTGTCAAGAGACCCATATAAATGGAACTCTCAATGGCAACTGGTGGGAGTGCACGAAGCAACCCATGAGGGAGCAGACAACCGAACTACATAGTAACATCATATAATAAACTAGGAGGGCAGCAGAGCCCGGACTATGCCCGCAGACCCCCAATACACCTGACGAGAACCCCAAAGGGGACCCAACTGACCAGTGGGGGTCTGGAGGCATAACTTAAGGACCCATAAGAAAATAGTCATGAGAGGAGAAAAAATTAGGTTGATTAGTATGCAAAAAAGAAAAACTGAAGTTCCCAAAACATTTTGAAAGGAAGCGGAAGTCTGTCATAATGGCAAAACAGCATAGTGAGTTGAATATAAGGTGAGTCCACGCAGTTGGTGAGGTCAAACAAGGACAATAGAGTAGTAAACCCAAAGAGAAGGCAGAAACCACAGCAAAGTGGGAATACGATATATACTGCTGGTGGTATCAGTCCATAGAGTCCACCGGTTCAGGCGCTGGAGAGATAAAGTGACCACGTTTATGCGGGCTTTGTCTGTCTTTCCTTCCGTTGATTTGTGGATGTTTCTGTGGAAAGCCTGAGGTAGATTTCAGACGAGGAGTTTCATTAACTTGTGGAGAGTCAGTCAAATGTAGGTCCTGAAGGGTGGACTCTAGATCCTCCGCTGAACAACAATCATACTTGGTGCCTTGGAAGGTAAAGCGGATGGAGAAGGGGAAACCCCATTGGTAGGAGGTTTGGTGTTGCAATAAAACTTAGAGTAGAGGTTTCAAAGCTCTACTTTTGCTGATGGTGAGAGGAGAAAGATTGTCAAAGATTTGATAGGTATGACCCTGAAAGTTCAAAATATCTTTCTTTCTAGCTGCAGTTAGGAGTTGCTCTTTGTGCGATAGAAATGGAATTTAGCGATATTATCGCGAGGTGAACCGTCACTAACCGATAGTGCACAAGGGACCCTGTCCATTTCTAATCGCTCAACTGGGATAGCTGGTTGCAGCTCTTGAAAAATTGCAAGCATGGTGGTGGCATGTAAATCAGAGATAGTCCCTGTAAGCAGAGAGGGAATGGAGCCCTGAACAGGCTTAGCTGAGTGTGTGGAGAGACATGCTGAGGCTGAGGTGGAAGCCGCAGCCGCTGCCATTTTCGGCGGGAACACGGACCAGGGCTTCTTTAAAGGATTTTTGTTTCTTTTTGTGCCGGTGTCCGAACAGCACCATATCGCCATGAGCCAGGGACTCACAGATACCTGTGTGTTAATTTTGTGAGGCGAATGTCGTCCGATAAATCTCCTTATTTACCGGTTAATGTGCCCTCTGGGAGCGGAGCTTCACCTAGGCATAAACACTTTGGCTGGTCCCGTGCATCCGCCTCCCCAGCATCTATATTTCAATCTATAAAAACAAAAATAGTAAGTGAATACAATAACAGAGTAAAACAATGTAGATACAAATAGATTTTCAATTTTTACTTTACCACTTCCTTTCACTTACCCAACATGCATGTGTTTATCCAGGCATAACCATCAGCCCAAGACCCGCAAGAGGGGAAGAGACACCCCCGGAACCATGCACCATCACCAAACTGAGACCACTGGAGCATACTAGGACAGACTGGGCCACTACCCCACCAACCTCCAACATTTGCAGTGTACCCTACATGTTGGTATAAATATACAGTATCCAGCAAAATACTGTGATATGATATCATTTTTATTTGTTCCAAATTCAAATGTTAAAAATAAACTAAATTTTGAAGTACTTTTGAACAACATTCATCAAGTCATCAAATGTATTGAGAATTTTCATACGAATATTTGTAGCAACATTTGTACAGAAATCTACTAGTGCGTGTCCTACTTAACTGTAAGCAGGCCCTGCAGACTTTTAAAGCCACATCATTGTTTCACAGACGTTTACAGCTGCTAACATGTGAGAGGGAGCAATGAAGAGCTTACAACAGCTTTATGCTTAGGTACTGTTATGGGGTATTAATACAGTAGGATGACACTTAGTACACTTTAGAAAGGGATACAAAAAAGAGAGTAACTTTAGTCTTAGGACTCACACATCCAAAAGACTGTAAATCTTAAACTTTTCAATAATATCCAAGGCTAAATTTATGTTGATTTTCTTTTTTTTTTTTTTTTTTACCACAGTTCTTACTTAGCATACATACACATCCTCTACACAACTGTCCCCTGGTAACTAAAAACTTCCAGTTAAGAAATAAAGGTCAGTGACTTCATGCTTTATCTGTAGGGAAGTCACAAAAGCAATGATAATATTTCTCTTTGATAGATAACATAGTTTCAATATATCTGAGTTGCTAACTTTTTACATTTTACTTTAGTGCAGGAAGGATATGAAACACATACTTATCTTTCTTTTTTTTTTTGAAAACAGTGAGTTTATTGAAAAAAAAAAAATTCAAAAGTTTTACAACAACATTTTCAAGGACTGTGCATGTACAATACATCTGTGGCAAGAAACAGCATATACAACCAGCAGTATCAACAATACAGTACATGCAGTTAAGTCAAATAGTGCAAAGGAGCGGTCACGAAAATTCAAAGTGGCACAAGGCAGATATTAACTACAAGTGTCAGATCTCTGCATCCAACGGTCCCATATTTTGTTAAATTTAGTGGGATTCCCCCTGTGCTTATACATAAGCCTATAATATGGTAAGATGCCTTTAACCTCCACCACCCACTCACTCAGGTCAAGGGGACGTTCCCGCATCCACTTCCTGGCAATCAGTTTTCTAGCTAAGAAGAGTGTGGTGTGCATGAAGGAGATAAGGGATTTGTTCATGTCTTCATCTGGGTAAACTCCCAGGAGACACTGTTTAGGGTCTAACTGTACAGGGGAGCCCATCTTGTCATGCAGGAAGGCTACAACTTGTTTCCAGTAACCCTGGATAACGGGACAGCTTCAGAGCAGGTGGAAAAAGTGCCCACTGTCTCGTGACACATAGGACAGTCCGGGGAAGCCTCTGGTCGATATCTCGACAAGCCCAGGGGAGTGAGGTAGGTCCTGTATAGTATGAACAACTGTGTAAGGTGGTCAGATAGTTTGGGGGACACCTTCCTACACATTTCGAGGGCGTCATTCCAGTCTTCGTCGTCCATGTCCCCCACGTCCGTTACCCAGTTAGCTTTGCCAGCGTAGGCAAGAACAGTGGAGGAGGGTGTGTGTAATTCCACGGAAAAAATAAAGATAAGGTGTTGTGGGTCCGTACACTTAATAAGCTCAAGGATAGAGAGAGACTCTACAGAGGGGAGTGCAGGCTGAAATTGAGTGAGGAAAGCGTGTCTTACCTGATAATACCGAAGTAGCATATGGGGCGGTAGGGAGTGGGCTGCACTCAGGTCCGCAAATGTGCCCAGGGCCGTCCCTCGTACAAGATGCGTGAGGTAAAATATTCCCCTGCCACTCCACTGTCCAGCGTCCGGCAGAGAGCGAAATTCAGACAGGGTTTTAAGTTTTTAAGTTTATGCAAGGAGAGTTTATGTCTGCTCTGTCCCCAGACAAACGTCTTGAGCAAGGATTCCATCTGTTTAAAGATCCGCAGAGGGGGATAGATCGGGGAATGCCAAAGGATATACAAGATCTTGGGGAGAAGGACCATTTTTATAAGGTTGACCCTGCCCATGACACCTAAAGGCAACTTAGCCCAAATCTGAGTTTTGGATTTGATTAAAGCATAGAGGGGTTGGATATTGTCCGAAATATAATCCCAGGGGTTGGAGGTTGCTAATACTCCCAAATATTTAATCCGTGAAACCCGTTGCAGAGTTGAAACAGAAGGGGGTGATCTATGGGGAGAATCTGGGACTTGTCCCAATTAATCTGAAGTCCTGAGAACATGCCAAACCGTTTGATAAGGGATAGGGCCTTGGTCAACGATCGTCAGGGTCTGCAAGGTACAGGATCGTGTCATCCGCATACATGCTAATTTTTTCAGTCAGGGGGCCTAGGCTTAGTCCATTAATATCAGGGTTACTCCAGATGGCTATGGCTAAAGGTTCGGCCACCAAAGCATAGAGTAAGGGGGAGAGAGGGCACCGATGTCTCGTCCCTCTGGTAAGGGGGAACTCCGCAGAGGTCCTGCCATTAGCCAGGATTCATGCGACTGGGGCACTATATAACAATTTGACCCATTTAATAAAACGGGGCCCAAACCCGAATCAACCCAGGCACTCCCAGAGGAAAGGCCACTCTACGGAGTCAAAAGCCTTGGCTGTGTCCAGTGTTACCACCACTCTGTTACCAGTGTTCGCATGCCGAGCCTGAAGATTCATAAATAACCTGCGGAGGTTGAACGAGGTATTTTTCCCTGGCATGAAGCCGGACTGATCCTCGTGTATTAAGGAGAGAATTACCAGGTTAAGGCGGATAGAGAGGACCTTAGCTAAGATTTTGACATCTTCTTGCAATAAGGAGATAGGACGATAAGATTCCGGGAAGTGGGGATCTTTACCCGGTTTAGGGATCAATACAATCAATGCCTCCCTCATTGAAGCAGGCAGAATGGATTCCTCAAAAATTGAGTTAAATAGTGTCAGCAGCTTGGGCATGAGAGTCTCAGAATGGTGTGCATAAAATTCTATTGGAAGTCTGTCGGTACCCGGGGACTTAGACCTAGGGAACCTGGACACGGCCTCCACAATTTCCTCCTCCGTGAGCGGCGCCTCTAAGAGCGCCGTCTGTTCCTCAGTTAATCTAGGGAATTCCACCTGGTCTAACAATGTGTACATGTCAGTAAGGTCGCTTGGGAAGTATAGAGGGTGCTGAAGAACGTGCGGAACCGCTCCGTCACTGCCTGAGGATCAGTCACAGTGTCTCCGTTCTCAGTCTGAAGAGTGATGACAACTGGGGGTCTATCTTCACTGTGTACCAAATATGCCATCAAAGTTCCCAGCCCGTTCCCCCAATTCATATACCTTTTGTTTCTGAAAGAACAGCCTAGATTTGGCCTGTTCATGCTCAATCTGAGCGACCTCCCTCGTCAACATCTTAAGGCGCGAGGCATTAGAAGGAGAGGGGTCTCCCAGAAAATCCGCCTCGGCCGACTGAAGTGCAGCCTCGGCCCGATAGTACATCTCCACCGAGCCCGCTTTATAACGCTTGATTTGGGAATGCAGGTGAGAGCGAACATGCAGTTTTTAAGCCTCCCAGACTGCCAGGGGGGACGCGGTACCTCATTGTCTGACCCCAGTGATCATCTAGCGACAGATCCTAAGGCAGCAGATCCTAAGGCAGCAGAGACAATCGGACGAAGGTGCCACGCCGGGGGTGGTCTATCATATTGGACACCAATCGTCACCCAGTAGGGACTGTGGTCTGACAGGGATCTAGGAGAGAAGCCCGCGGCCTTCAATCTAGGAAGCAGGGTTCTAGACAATAGGATGAGGTCTATGCGGGACATGGAATGGTGTGTGGATGAGAAGCAAGAATATACTTGTTGATGTGGGTAGAGGGTGCGCCACGTGTCTGCCAGGCCCACGCTGTCCAGTAGGCTAGCGAACCTGGTGGAGGTGGGCAGCCCCGACCCCTGGGGGCCAGTCTGCAGTCTATCTAAACTAGGGTGCAGTACATTATTGAAGTCCCCCAACCAGACAGCTGGAACCGCCGGGTTGTGAGACATGTATGACAAGCCTTCAGTGACAAGGGACATGGAAAAGGGGGGGGGGCATAAATAAATAATAATACATGCAGGAATATAAACCTACTCTGGGGGTCAACCTGAGAATCCAGGAGGCGAAAATGAACAGACTTGGCCACCAAAATCGCTACTCCCCTGGAGTGGGAGGTATACGCTGAGTGATACACCCAACCAATCCAGGGGCGCTTAAGCGCCAGGGGCAAGCGGCCATCAAGGTGTGTCTCCACCAGTACAAGTACATTGGCTCTTTACTTTTTAAGGTTGGCAAAGGCCACAGATTGTTTGACCCGGTCTCGAAGACCACGGGCATTCCAGATCATACGTTTTAAAGCCGCCATAGAGAGTGAGGAGTCATATAATACAGGAAGAACACTGAATTCTCAGGTCGAACCCCAATGCAGGAGAGATAATACACGTAGGAGTAGAGATACCAAGCCCTAAGCACAGTTACATGACCTGTAAAGGAAAAACATAGAACAGTAGTACCACATATATCAGTTGCATAGAAAAAGTAAAAAAAATGTAAAAAATTACGCACAGTCCCAAAAACAACATCCCCCCACCCCGCCCTGCACCAACCCATAGGTTCCCCAAAAACTCCAAAAAACAGTTCCTGTGGTCCAAAACTGGAAAGGAGGGGGAGAGGGCTGCGGCAATAATGTATGCAGCAGTTCAATGGGGCTGAGAAAAAGTAGTGGGGTCAGCTCGGCAGGACCTATGTACAAAACAGTTGAAAAAAAATGTGGAATGGAAAAAATAAGGGGGAGCAAAAACAGCACAGGGACTGCACACCTGACCCAAGCAGGTGTAGAGGGCGAGAAATCGCTGGGCGACATGTCATGGGTGAAACACATCTTAGGCTCAAAAAAGCGATCGCGGCTGGGCCTAGTCCCTCCGTCGGGCCAGCTAGGGTGTGACCCCACAGCAGGCCAGGAGAACCAGGGATGGAAAAGGGAGAGAGTTGCAGGAGGGGTAAAAGTCAGTGGTCCGTCAGATTATAGGGCCAGCAGCATATCCGCAGGATCATAGTGGACCAGGAAAAGGGGAAAAGTGCAGTGTAGCATGGAGCGGGCAGCCAGAGAGGAGAAAAGGCACTGACAAGGGGGAGACACAAAAAGTGATTGGGACACAGTACTCATCTAGAATGGCAGACGCAAGTACAGCACATCAGGGGTCTCCATTAGGGATGATCGAACTTTTCAAAAGTTGGGTTCGGCCAGAACATCCAAACTTCCCGAAAGTTCGGCCCGGATTTCAGAACCCCATTGAAATCAATGGGACCCAAACTTCGGTAATCAAAAAACACAATTTTGAAGCCCTAAAACCCAATAAATGCCCCTAAAAAGTGCCTAGGTTCTGGGTCATACCCCAGGGACTATTAATCACACAAAAAAAAGTACTTAAAAAGTGTCATTTTTGGTAGAGAGCCAATTATTGAAAAAAATTTAAAAAAAATAAAAAATTCTTTGGATTTAGTATCTGGGGGGGTCTAAAAAGTGTACCTGTGAAGTTTCAGCTCTGTAGCATGTCCAGAACCATAAAAAAAAGATTGTTTGTATTTTGTCACTTATAGAACAGGTTAGTGGCTTCTCGCTTTTCACACCTTGCCAGTTTAGTAGCAAGCGTTTTTTTTGGGCATTTTTTGGGTTCTTTGGAGGCAGGAAAAACATCTGAACTTGTGTATAGTGGTATATAGACACACATACTTATATGTATTTTACACTTAGACATAGATAGGTGTTATAGGAGCGTAACCATATTAGTGTAAATGATTTCATTAGCGCAAGCATATATTTCTGCTACTATAACACCTATCTATGTCTAAGTGTAAAATACATATAAGTATGTGTGTGTATATACCACTATACACAACTTCAGATGTTTTGCCTGCCTCCAAAAACCCCCAAAAAATGCCTGCAACAACCCACCTGGGCGTTTTTTTTTTGACGCTAGCGTTTTTTTGGGCATTTTTTGGGGTTATTTGGGGGCAGGCAAAACATCTGAACTCGTGTATAGTGGTATATATACCACTATACACAAGTTCAGATGTTTTTCCTGCCTCCAAAGAACCCAAAAAATGCCCAAAAAAACGCTTGCTACTAAACCGGCAATGTGTGAAAAGCGAGAAGCCACTAACCTGTTCACTAACCACTAACACATGTTCAGATGTCATGCCTGACTCCAAACATGTGCTCAAAAGATCCCTATAGACGCCTGCAGCCAAAAAGAATGCTGACAGGGGCGAGGCCATATTACTGCAGCGAAAGTGACACAAGAGAAACTAGCTTTTCTCTATAGCGGTCACCCTGATATGGAAGGGTTTTTTCACCCTGCCATAGCAGTCACTGTCAGTTAACCCTACACTACACTACGGTCCCCTTACACTTAACACTTTCCCTACAGAAACTGAATAAATTAAAGCTAACTAAAGTGTAAAAGAGCACCCTAACTACACTAGATATCCCTTTCCTCACACTAATAAATGCTAAATGACACTTTGTAGCAGAAGTCCACGAACTGCTTCCACTCTCTTCCATGTCCCTGTATAACAATGCTAGGAATTTGGCGGGGGCTATCTTATATACTGGGGGGGGCGTATTCACTAATGATTGGTCTATGGACCCCCTAGTCACTCCAATAACATTCCTAGCATTCTCCTGCCCCCTCAATTGGCTTTTGCTAATGGTTCTGGTCCAATCATGGGCTTTTAAAGCCCATTTCCTGTCCCATTGCATTTTGGTCAGTTCTGGTTGCCGAATTCCGAACTTTTAGGGCAAAAAGTTCTAAATTCGGCCTAACCTCGAACAGCCAATGTTCGGGTCGAAACGATGGTCGACCCGAACCGTTCGATCATCCCTAGTCTCCATAGGGTGGTCATCCACGGGCCTCCAGTCGCTCCAGCCAGGTGATCAGTGCTTCAGGATCATCAAAGAAATGGACACGGTCTTCTCCTTCCACACGCAGTCTGGCAGGGTACATCATGGCATATTTTATGTGTTTAATTCGGAGCCTGCGTTTGGCCTCAGTAAAGCTCTTACGCCCCTGCTGTACCTCAGCCGAGAAGTCCGGAAAAATGGCCACGCTGCTGTTACCCATGGGGATGTTACCCTTCTCCCTCGCCAACCATAGGATGGCATCACGGTCACGAAAATTTAGGAATTTTGCAATAAATGTTCTCGGAGGTGCCCCCTGAGGTGGCGGACAGCCCGATAGCCTATGGGCCCGTTCCACCACAAAGGTGGGGGAGAAGGAGTCCCTACCACAGGTGTGGATCAGGAGCTGCTAAAGGTAGGTGGTGGGGTCGGTGCCCTCAGTGCCCTCAGGGAGACCAATGAAGCGCAGGTTGCAACGTCGCAGGCGATTCTCCATGTCATCCTGTTTCTGTAGAATAAGTGCAACCTGTTGCTGCAGACTGTCCGTGGAGTGTTGTAAGGGCGGCAGGGAGCCCTCCATGTCACTTATCCTACGCTCCGTCTCCGTGACCCTCTCACGCAGCTGTCTCATGTCTTGGCGGATAAGGGATATGTCCACCTTCACCTCATCTATTTTGGAGGTTAGGGTGGCTTGGCAGGTGGATATGGCTTCAAGTACTGCCGATGTGTCAGCTCCCGCCGCAGCACCTGCCTCTGTGTTCGGAGCGGCGCCATCTTGGATGGAGGCTTCACCTGCCTGGCGGCGGAACTTATCGAGTTTTGTGGCCGCATCCGAAGGTTTTTTTGGCAGAAACACGTCCTGCAGGTGCCCGCAGTTCCCCGGTGCAAGATAGGGTGTCTTTTTCCGCTGTGGGGGTTCAGGATGTAATGCGGAGGATATTCAGCCGACGGAGCTCTCACTACTCACAGCCTACAGCATGTCACGCCAGGCCACGCCCCCCCACATACTTATCTTTCACTTGTTTTCCTGCTGCTCTGTTTTCATACAGAAGCCTAGGAAGAACATGGTACTTCAGGTATGGTGATACTCTTGATTCTCACCCCTACTTTCCCGCAATGCAGTGCATTTTACTTGCAGAATAGTCTCTATGTTTAAAGCGGAGTTCCACCCAAAAGTGAAACTTCCCCTGACCTGCTTCCCCCCCTCCAGTGCCACATCTGGCACCTTTCAGGTGGGAGGGGAGAACGGGTATCTGTTTTTGACAGGTACCCTCTCCCACTTCCGGGAGTTGGCACCGCAGGGCTGTCCTTTGGAAGTTTGGCCCCCCTCTTCCTTCCCCCGCTGCCAGGCTAGTTAGTGCAGCGTACTTCACGCATGCGCTGTAGGAATCCAGCTGTGAAGCTAAAAGGCTTCACTGCCGGTTTCCCTTACAACGAATGGTGGCAGCAGCACCCGGCAGCCGATCCGAAAACTTGGCACCTTTCAGGGAGGATGAGGGAGCTGATCTTCCTCTCCCCCCCCTCCGGTGCCCAATTTGACACCTTTCAGGGGGGAGGAGGGAACAGGTATGTGTTTTTGACAGGTACCCTTTCCCACATCCGGGAGACAGCGCCATGGCGCTGTCCCTTGGAAGTTTGGCCCCCCTCCTCCTTCCCCCTGTCAAGGTCTTACCTTGCCCTCCTGTTGGCAGCCATCTTGGACATATGCAGGCTTCTGCCTCTTATAAATTCTGATTGCATCATAACTTGCCAGATGCCTGAGTGTCGCACAGTGATGATGCTGCACACCTGACTATATCTATCACCTGATGGGTTGCTGTCAGGGATGTCGTGGCAGAGCCTGACGTGTAGAGGAATGTCTCACCGGATGAAGAGCCTGGAACTATGTGCGATCCCAGGACAGGGATGCTGACAGGATATCTTAGCAAGACACAGGTTCACCAGAGGCGCGGAGTCTAAGTGCTAGCCGGTATTCACCAGGGCCCCTGATGGTGGGGATGGATTTGGCTGCGTGCTAACACCAGGTCACGGTCCTCCGGATTCCCCAACCAGGCCAAGAGCAGGTCCAGGTCCAATAGCCTGTAGCGGATAAGCAGATCAGGGTGAGGCAGAAGAGTAGTCAAAACAAGCCTAGGTCAGGCAGCAGGTAATCAAGGTCGAAGGCAAGCCGGGTCAGATGATCAGGAACAGCAGGTAATTCAGGTACAGGTACACGAGACAGGAGAGCTGAAGATCACACAGCAAGGAATCCGTGTGACCACTCCCCTTAAATAGGGCGTTTGGCACCAAATATGATAGGGTAGCCTTGAACTATTCCATGGTAGCCTCGGACTGTTCCATGGTAGCCTCAAACTCTTCCATGGTAGCCTCGAACTATTCCATGGTAGCCTCGAACTATTCCATGGTAGTCTCACACTGTTTAATGGTAGCCTCGACCTGTTCCGTGGTAGCCTCAAACTGTTCTGTGGTAGCCTCGAACTATTACATGGTAGCCTCTAACTATTCAAGGTGCCTCTGCGTACGTGCATGCGCATAGGCGTTTGCTGGTTTGCGGCGCCAGTGCGCTTGCGCATAATAGTGCATCCCTGACACTGCCCCCTCCTTATGGGCAACCTCTGGGTGCTCAAAAGATTCCTTTTCTGAGGATGGCTACGAAAGAAATTACGGATTAGCTCTTGGGCATGAACGTCCCGCTCGGGTTCCCAGGAATTCTCTTCGGGACCGTAGCCTTTCCATTTGACCAGGTATTGTAGCTGATTCCTCCTTCTTCTGCAGTCTACAATGGCCTCTACCTCAAATTCTTCATCACCATTGATAATTACAGGTGCAGGTGGCCCCGAGCTTCTATCTGGAAAAGGATCGGGCACTGCGGATTTCAGCAACGATACATGAAAAACTGGATGTTTTTTGAGTGAGTCGGGTAGGGCAAGTTCGTATGACACCTCATTTAGTTTCCTCTTCACCGGAAATGGACCTGTAAATCTGGGTGCCAATTTCTTAGAAGGACAAGACAATCAAAGATTTGTTGTAGACAGCCATACTTGGTTGCCTGGTTGTAGAACTAGCTCCCCTCTTCTTTTTCTATCAAAAGTCTCCTTATAGGAGGTCTGAGCCTTGGTCATAGTGTCTTGTAACAGTTTGCTGTTACATTTGAGAAAAACCACGATATCCCGGGCTGCTGGTACTGCGGATTCCCCAGCCAAGCCAAGAGCAGGTCCAGGTCCAATAGCCGGTAGCGGATAAGCAGATCAGGTTGAGGCAGAAGAGTAGTCAAGACAAGCAGAGGTCAGAGCAGGCAGCAGATAATCAAGGTCAAAGGCAAGCCGGGTCAGATGATCAGGAACAGCAGGTAATTCAGGTACAGGAGACAGGAGAGTTGAAGATCACACAGCAAGGAATCTGTGTGACCACTCCCCTTAAATAGGGCGTTTGGTGCCAAATATGATAGGGTAGCCTCAAACTATTCCATGGTAGCCTCGGACTGTTCCATGGTAGCCTCAAACTATTCCATGGTAGCCTCGCACTGTTCCATGGTAGCCTCACACTGTTTCATGATAGCCTCGAACTGTTCCGTGGTAGACTCGAACTATTACATGGTAGCTTCTAACTATTCAAGGCGCCTCTGCGTACATGCATGCGCATAGGCGTTTGCCGGTTTGCGGCGCCAGTGCGCCTGCGCATAATAGTGAATCCCTGACAGTTGCAGTCCTTGCCCTTGCCTTTGTGCTCAAAGGGGCATCTCTGCTAGCAGTCTTCTGTTCTCTGTATTCCTCCGTGTATGACCTGGCTTGGCTGACGACTCTCCTGGCTCTCAGTCCTGCATCGGCAGACGGCCGTGCATCGGCAGACGACCGCGCATCGGCAGACGACCCCAAATCGGCAGACGACCCGCTTCTAGACTCAACCCCGACTTGGGTGACTACCCGCTTCTGGACTGGACCCTGGCTTGTTTGTGATCTCACTTCCTCACTCTTGCCGTGGGTTTATTGTTGTTTGCCCTAATAAACTGCTTTATTTTACCTGCATCCTTGTGTTGTCTTGTTTCCTGGCACCCTGACACCCCCGCCGCCAGGTCAATAAGGAAGCACAGCGTGCTTCGCGCATTCACAGTAAGGAATCGGCTGTGAAGTCCTACAGCGAATGGCGGTGGTAGCAACTGGCAGCCGATCCGGAAATCGGCTGGGGTGCCGACATTGCGGGCTCCCTGGACAGGTAAATGTCTATATATTAAAAATCAGCAAATAGACATAAATAGTTAGGTGCTAGGACAAGGAAATCTGTACATGAAACTGCAATATGTATGCATGTAATTAGTCCATATGAATGTCTTCATAAAGGAAGACAAAAGTCCAGTGTGCAGGGCTTCCCTTCAGAAAAGGGGGAGTAGAAGCTGCTTTCCCAAAAATGTGAAGAAAAAACAAACAAAAGGCGCCTCTGAGCATAGACTGTAAGTATAATGGTTATTACAATAAAAAAAAAACTCACATAAAAGTTCATGAGAAGAAGCATTTAGGGTGATGTGATGACCAATGTGAATGTCCTGAGGAGTAGTGGCAATGGAGCCAGTGCTGATTAGGGATGATCGAACTTTTGAAAAGTTCGGTTCGACCAGAACACCCGAACTTCACGAAAGTTCGGCCCGGATTTCAGAACCCCATTGAAATCAATGGGACCCGAACTTCTGTAATCAAAAAACACAATTTTTAAGCCCTAAAACCCAATAAATGCCCCTAAAAAGTGCCTAGGGTTCTGGGTCATGCCCCATTAACTATTAATCACACAAAAAAAAGTTCTTAAAAATTGTCATTTTTGATAAAAAAGCCAATTATTGAAAAATTAAAAAAAAAAAAAAAAGAGATTTTTTTTTTATTTTTACTTTGGATTTAGTATCTGGGGGGTCTAAAAGGTGTGCATGTGAAGTTTCAGCTCTGTAGCATGTCCAGAACCATGAAAAAAAAAAAAAAGATAATTTTTCAGTAGAACAGGGATGTGGTTCGGGAGCCTCCTTTAACTTTAACACTTATATGATCTTTTTTTCTGGTTCTGGACATGCTACAGAGCTGAAACTTCACAGGTACACCTTTTAGACCCCCCAGACACAAAATCACACAAAAAAAGTTCTTAAAAATTGTCATTTTTGATAAAAAAGCCAATTATTGAAAAATTTAAAAAAAAAAAAAAAAAAAGAGATTTTTTGATTTTTACTTTGGATTTAGTATCTGGGGGGTCTAAAAAGTGTACATGTGAAGTTTCAGGTCTGTAGCATGTCCAGAACCATAAAAAAAAAGATCGTTTGTATTAGAAAACTTTAAGCACAGGAATATGGCTTCTCTGCTGTAACACCTTGCCGGTTTAATAGCAGGCATTTTTTTGGGTTCTTTGCAGTCAGGAAAAACATCTGAACTTGTGTATAGTAGTACTGTGCACAAGTTCTGATGTTTTGCCTGCCTCCAAAATTCCCCAAAAAATGCCAGCAAAAACACACCTGGGCATTTTTTTTTTTTGACGCTAGCGTTTTTTTTTTTGGCATTTTTTGGGGTTCTTTTGAGGCAGGCAAAACATCTGAACATGTGTATAGGGGGGATATATAGACATATATGTCTGAATATATACCCCTAGACATATATAGGTGTGATAGTAGCAGAAATAAATGCTTGCGCTAATGAAATCATTTACAGTAATATATTTCTGCTACTATCACACCTATATATGTCTAGGGGTATATATTCAGACATATATGCCTATATATACACCCTATACACATGTTCAGATGTTTTGCCTGCCTCAAAAGAACCCCAAAAAATGCCAAAAAAAACGCTAGCGTCAAAAAAAAAATGCCCAGGTGTGTTTTTGCTGGCATTTTTTGGGGATTTTGGAGGCAGGCAAAACATCAGAACTTGTGCACAGTACCACTATACACAAGTTCAGATGTTTTTCCTGACTGCAAAGAACCCAAAAAAATGCCTGCTATTAAACCGGCAAGGTGTTACAGCAGAGAAGCCATATTCCTGTGCTTAAAGTTTTCTAATACAAACAATCTTTTTTTTTATGGTTCTGGACATGCTACAGAGCTGAAACTTCACATGTACACTTTTTAGACCCCCCAGATACTAAATCCAAAGTAAAAATCAAAAAATCTCTTTTTTTTTTTTTTTTTAATTTTTCAATAATTGGCTTTTTTATCAAAAATGACAATTTTTTAAGAACTTTTTTTGTGTGATTTTGTGTCTGGGGGGTCTAAAAGGTGTACCTGTGAAGTTTCAGCTCTGTAGCATGTCCAGAACCCCAAAAAAAGATCATATAAGTGTAAAAGAGGGGTCCCACCATCCCTGCTCTACTGAAAAATTATCTTTTTTTCTGGTTCTGGACATGCTACAGAGCTGAAACTTCACAGGTACACTTTTTAGACCCCCCAGACACTAAATCCAAAAAAAGTCATGCCTGCCTCCAAAAATGCCCGATAAATGCAAGAAAAAGCGCCGTAGAGAAGCCGTATTCCTGTTCTAATAAAAATTATAAGAAAATGCTAATTTTTGGGGGGTTCTGGACATGCTACAGAGCTGAAACTTCACATGTACACTTTTTAGACCCCCCAGATACTAAATCCAAAGTAAAAATCAAAAAATCTCTTTTTTTTTTTTTTTTTTTAATTTTTCAATAATTGGCTTTTTTATCAAAAATGACAATTTTTAAGAACTTTTTTTTGTGTGATTTTGTGTCTGGGGGGTCTAAAAGGTGTACCTGTGAAGTTTCAGCTCTGTAGCATGTCCAGAACCATAAAAAAAAAAGATCGTTTGTATTAGAAAACTTTAAGCACAGGAATATGGCTTCTCTGCTGTAACACCTTGCCGGTTTAATAGCAGGCATTTTTTTGGGTTCTTTGCAGTCAGGAAAAACATCTGAACTTGTGTATAGTGGTACTGTGCACAAGTTCTGATGTTTTGCCTGCCTCCAAAACCCCCCAAAAAATGCCAGCAAAAACACACCTGGGCATTTTTTTTTTGACGCTAGCGTTTTTTTTGGCATTTTTTGGGGTTCTTTTGAGGCAGGCAAAACATCTGAACTTGTGTATAGTGGTACTGTGCACAAGTTCTGATGTTTTGCCTGCCTCCAAAACCCCCCAAAAAATGCCAGCAAAAACACACCTGGGCATTTTTTTTTTTTGACACTAGCGTTTTTTTGGCATTTTTTGGGGTTCTTTTGAGGCAGGCAAAACATCTGAACATGTGTATAGGGGGTATATATAGGCATATATGTCTGAATATATACCCCTAGACATATATAGGTGTGATAGTAGCAGAAATATATTACTGTAAATGATTTCATTAGCGCAAGCATTTATTTCTGCTACTATCACACCTATATATGTCTAGGGGTATATATTCAGACATATATGTCTATATATACCCCCTATACACATATTCAGATGTCATGTCTGACATCAAACATGTCCTCAAAAAAGCACTGGCAGTGGCAGCCCCTGCAGCATTAAAAAATGCTTGCTGGTGAGAAGCCACATACCTGTCCCGAAGCAGAGAAATGATCATTTCTCTATAGCGGTCACCCTGCTATGGAAGGGTTTTGTCACCCTGCCATAGCAGTCACTGTCAGTTAACCCTACACTACACTACGGTCCCCTGACACTTAACACTTTCCCTACAGAAACTAAATTTTTGAAGCTAACTTAAGTGTAAAGGAGCACTCTAACTACACTAGATATCCCTTTCCTCACACTAAAAATAGCTAAATGACACTTTTAAAGTAAAATTAACAGAACTGCTTCCACTCTCTTCCATGTCCAGTATAACAATGCTGGGAATATGGCGGGGGCGATCTTATATACTGGGGGGCGTATTCACTAATGATTGGTCTAGGGACCCCCTAGTCACTCCAATCACATTCCTAGCATTCTCCTGCCCCCTCAATTGGCTTTTGCTAATGGTTCTGGTCCAATCACGGGCTTTTAAAGCCCATTTCCTGAAGCATTGCATTTTGGGCGGTTCTGGTTGCCGAATTCCGAACTTTTTGGGCAAAAAGTTCTAAATTCGGCCGAACCTCGAACACCCAATGTTCGGGCCGAACCGATGGTGGACCCGAACCGTTCGATCATCCCTAGTGCTGATGCCGTAAACAGAGCATATACCCAAAGGCCCCAGTGAACGGGAGCACCAAAAAATTGGTGAAATCCCGGATTCACAACAGGTGGCCGTTGACAGAGCAGTACTGTAAAAAAAAAAAAGGGTATGGAGAGAACAAGAATCCCCCCAGAGAAGGAGTCAACTAGGGACACCGTTATGCAAATTAACAAAAATAAACTTTATTAGGCACATGTGCCAGTGCAAGGTAGCAAAATCAGTGTAATAAGGTGTGACATAACATGAGTAAAATCAGATTAAAAACACAGTATCATCCAAATGAAAAACATCAACCCGGGTTGGATAAAAGAGCTTCCCAAGATAATTAAATGGTAGTACTGATGATAATGATCATAATGATGATGGTGATGAGGGATATCAGGTTACATAAACCAGGAGTGTGAATAAGATCAAGCAATCCCAGGGTCAAGGAATCAATCACATAAATATTGCCCATATACAGTTCAGCCGATGTAATTCCTCAAATAAGAGCTCACCACAATGGGTGAATGGATGTGATTAATGTAGGGTCCTATATGAAGAACCTGGAATCAACAGGAGCCGAGTAGTTGGTAACTGAATGGCAGGCAGATGCGATTTGCTGATATACACAAACTCTCAGGTAAACCCAACGTGGTGTGGATAATAAGTTCTCTCAAACCATATCAAATAAAGAGACTGTTATAGGAGAGATAGTGAGTTACCATCCTGGAGTGTAAGCCATGGAAGTCTTCACGGGAGATGTTGACCCAAATGACCTGTAGACGGTGCACTCCAGCAAAGGCGTTCCCGGTGTCTGGCTACCCTCTGCACGCTTCCCTATGGCGGGAACAGGAACATCAATGGCAGCCCGACATCACGCCGGACGTAGGGGGCGGGGGAACGGATAAGATCTGGGACCCACAGTTGAGGGCAGTGTCGCTCTTCTGACGTTACAGGTCTGCGGCGCGTTTCAGAGCATGCACAATAGATGAAAAAAACATTGAGCGCTCCTTTGTCAAGCTGATGAGGGGGGAAAAAACTCTCCTTATTTATAGGCACTGTGAACACCACCTAGTGGTAGGATTATAGTATTACCGGGGAAAACAATTCTAAATGCAATGGACAGCAATAATACAAATGGGTAACCCTTAATACAATAGATGAACGGATGTTTTAAAATAAGTATAAAACCACCTAGTGGTAGGATTATAATATTACCGGGTAAAAAACAATTATAAATGCAATGGATGACAATAATACAAATTGGTAACGATTAATACAAAGAATAAATGGGTGTTTTAAAATACAATATAGACCAGATAATAATATGTATCTCCCTAAGGTGTAATCCCGTGTAAATTACTTATACAACTTATAATTTATGCAAAAATAAATATAAATAAAAATAAAAAATGATACTATATATATATATATATATATATATATATATATATATAACCGGGAGAGTTTTTCCCCCTCATCAGCTTGACAAAGGAGCGCGTATTGTTTTTTTCATCTACTGCGCATGCTCCGAAACGCGTTGCAGACCTGTGACATCAGAGAAAGAACACTGCCCTCCACCATGCGTCCCAGCCCTCGCTTCCAACTGGGTTTATTGCACTTCTTTTCCACCTGGAATAGCTGGACCTGAGAGGGAGACACAGCATCAGCATGGGCTCCATTGCCCCTACTCCGCAGGATGCATTGGGCATCACATCACCCTAAATGCTTCTTCTCATGAACTTTCAAGTGAGTTTTTACTTTATTGTAATACATTTTATACTTACAGTCTATGCAGCTACAGTATTTGTTTTTTTAAATGATTTTTTCCCCAGCTGGAACATCACTTTAATCAAAAATCTTGTCTCAAAACGGATGAAATAGTCCACATCTTTTTTGCTGCAACATATACTGGAGCTTTAGCGCTCTGAACACACCTTTTACCTCTTCTGGCCGCGCTATAGCCGAATCTATTGACGTCCTCCTGTGTTTGCGCTTCTCGTGTGCCTGCGTTCCTGTGTTCGATCCTGCCTGCGAAGGGACGCCTCCTTCGAACACAGCTGATCACAGTTTGGGTGTAAAGAGCCAATCCCTCTGGCTCCTTACCATGTGAGCAGCTGTGTCCAATCACAGCTAATAATCAGTGTCCTGATTATCAGTGCAGCCCCAACAGTGCCAATCCGTGCTGCCAATCAGTGCCCATCAGTGTTTTCTGTCAGTGCCCATCAGTGTCACCTATCAATGCCCATCAGTGCCGCCTATCAATGTCCATCAGTGATGCATATCAGTGTAGCCTTATCAGTGCCTCCTCATCAGTGCCCATCAGTGCTGTTTCATTAATGCCTGGCATTAATGTCATCAGTGCATATCATTGAAATTACTTATTTATAACATTTTATAACAGAAATTAGGAACTTTTTTTTTTTTTTAATTTTGGTCTTTTTTCATTTGTTTAGGAAAAAAATAAAAAACCCAGTGGTGATTAAATACCACCAAACAAAGCTCTATCTGTCTCAGAAAATTATACAAATTTTGTTTGGGTACAGTGTTGCATGACCGCGTAATTGTCATTCAAAGTGTGACAGCACTGAAAGCTAAAAATTGACCTGGACAGGAAGGGGGTGAAAGTGCCAAGTAGGCATGTGGTTAAAACTGGAAATGACTTAATAAGCTTATTAGCTATTTGTTATTACCTTACACCCAGGCATGTGTACTCACCTTTTCCTCTACAATGTGTTATAGCAAAGCTCTTGCATGACAAGCAGGATAAGCTGGCATAGGTACAAGTCTCTTGAACGATGACATACTGTATAGACACTAGATCCAGCGGGCTCATATTACTAACTGACATGGTTTCTCTACAGATATCCTATAAAATACTACTATCTCCTGAAGAAGTAAATATTGTTTTAGGAAATGGGTCAAGTACGGGTCAAGTATCCACTGACTATTTTTATATGCAAATATGTCATCATACAACTATTTATCATGTTTTAATATAATTCATAGAATTTTAACATGATTTTAATTATGTATAGCAACTGTTTTTTGGTGCAACTCATGTGTCACGTACCTGGTCGGAGACCGAAGTGCTGAGAGTTCTCCCCTTGCGGCTAAGTGCAGAACACCCCTGAAAATGATACAGGAAGTGCAGTGCCCAAAGAAGCACAGGTTGCCAGTAGTGTACTGAAAAGCTGGACCGTTAATAACCCGATGAATGCTGGGACAGGCCAGATGCACAGTCACGCAGATTTCTCTCAGGAATTCTACAAGTACTTGGAGTACACACGGGAGGCAGTAGTAGAATGCAGGCCAGGGGAAATACACGAGTGTTCAGACAGTAGCAGAAGCAGGTAGAAGGAACAAGAGCAACCTGAGGTCATACAAAGGAGGGCAGGTAGATGGCAGGCAAGTGGAGCAGAGATCAGACAGGTCAAGAGCAAGCCAGGTCTACAACAGGAAATCCAAGGAAATATTGCCAGAGGCTCAGGAACACAGGAAGGCTAACAACAATCCAGCAATCTGGTGAATACAGCAGCAGTCTTTTATAGGCCAGAGAGTATCTTGCGCCAGTGCTCACAGGATGCGCCGGATGCGTTTTTTTCTAGTATTGGCAACAGTCCCATGGGCAATCTTTGGGGTTGAGAGTTCTCAGTAGAGTAGACGGGTGTACCTAAGTACTGGTTTCCACCAGTTCTGTGCTGATGGCACTGATGGACATCTTCCAATGTCGAAGAGAAGTATGAATGATGTATGTGTCTTTCATCTGTTGCATTAAGTTTCCTTGGCTGACCACTGTGTCTATGGTCCTCAGTGTTGCCCGTTACTTTGTGCTTCTTTAAAAGAGCTTGAACAGCACATCTTGAAACCCCAGTTTACTCTGAAATCTTTGTCTGAACGAGACCTTGCTTATACAGTATAACCTCCTGTGTATCTTGTTGCTGTGCTCAGTCTTGCCATGGTGCATTACCTGTGACATGAAACTTCCACAACCTCACCTTAGCAGAGTTTGGTGGTGTGTGTATTCAGTTTTTAATAGGAAATCAGGGACTGAAAGGAACAACAGGGATTTCACACAAGGGTAGCAATACAAAGAGAACAGGATCATTTTCATGCTGTACAAGTACACGGTACAGCAGGCACATGTTAGAAATTAGTGATGAGCCGAACACCCCCCCCCCCCAAGTTTTTTTCCCCAAAAAAGTGTATGGGGGTCCGGGTACTGACCTGGGGAACATATAGCAATGAAAAAAAGTTTTTAAAAACAAACGTTTTTAAAGGAGCAGTGATTTACTGATTTTAATGAGGCTTAAAGTGACTCTATGAAAATTAAAAACCCCTTTAAATATCGTGCCCGGGGGGTCCCCTGAATGAACCTGTAAAGTAGTGCATCTCTACGATGTATGTAGCCTGCTGCAGCAATACTACTGACATTTCTAAAGAAAAAAATGTCATATACAAATATACATACAAATTTCAAATGGCATGTACTTGTCATACAGGTGCAGAAAAATTGGGCCTTGGTTGTTGGTGGTGCCTGAACACCGTAACCCCTCGCAGTTACTCTTGCTGGGTGCAGGAACGGGCCCTGCTGCTAAAAATTCTATACAAATTTTGAAATTGCATTTATTTGTCATACAGGTGCAGAAATATTGGGCTTTTGGTGTTTGTGGTCCCTGAACACCGTAACCCCTCACAGTTACACTTGCTGGGTGCAGGAATGGGCCCTGCTGCTCAGAAATTCCATACCAATTTGAAATTGGCAAAGATCAAGTGTTGTATGTGTTCTTATCAGTGATCTAGTGGGGGGCTGTGCTGTTATCTGACCTGGCCAAGGTTGGGTGGCGGCTATGCAAACCGGCTGGAGTGATGAGGACCTGGAAGGTCAGTATCGGCAGGAACTGAAACTGAAATTGGGCCTTTGGTGTTGGTGGTGCCTGAAGACCGTAACCAACCCCTCAAAGTTACTCTTGCTGGGTGCAGGAATGGGACCTGCTGGTAAGAATTCAATACAAATTTGAAATTGCATGTACTTGTCATACAGGTGCCAAAAATTGGGCCTTTGGTGTTGCTGGTGCCTGAACACCGTAACCAACCCCTCACAGTTACTCTTGCTGGGCGCAGGAACAGGACCTGCTGGTAAGAATTCCATACAAATTTGAAATCGCATGTACTTCTCATACAGGTGTCAAAAAAATTGGGCCTTTGGTATTGCTGGTGCCTGAACACTGTAACCAACCCCTCACAGTTACTCTTGCTGGGTGCAGGAACGGGACCTGCTGGTAAGAATTCCATACAGATTTGAAATAACATGTACTTGTCATACAGGTGCCAAAAATTAGGCCTCTGGTGTTGCTGGTGCCTGAACACCATAACAAACCCCTCACAGTTAAGGCCCGTACACACGAGTCGAAATTCGGCCAGGAATTTTCGTCCGACGACCGATTTGCCGATTTTCGGCTTGTTAGTATGGTGCTCTCGACAACCGACTCCGACTTTTCGGCCGAAAAAATTCTGGTGTGCAGGCTATAAAATTTATGTCCACCCTCAAAACACGTCCGATTGTCGTGCAGTCAGTACAGATTTCGACAGGGAAAAATCTTATGAGCAAGACTGGGCATGCTCAGAGATGAAAGAACACAAAGAAAGCAATCCAACACATGACATCACTTCTGAAGTATAATTCTGTCGGACGACACAATTCGTGTGCAGTCTAGAGCACATTCCAACCAACAGACACCAATCTGGACAAAAGACGAACAACCGGTCGGCGGAAATTTGTTGCGTGTGTACGAGGCTTTACTCTTGCTGGGCGCAGGAATGGGGATCTGCTGGTAAGAATTCCATACAAATTTGAAATCGCATGTACTTGTCATACAGGTGCCAAAAATCGGGCCTTTGCTGTTGGTGGTGTCTAAACACCGTAATCAACCCCTCACAGGTACTCTTGCTGGACACAGGGCACAGGGACAGGGCCTGCTGTTAAAAATTATATACAAAATTTAAATTGTATGCACCTGCCATACAAGTGCAGAAAAAATAGCCCTTGGGGGTTGGTACTGACCTACACCAAAAACATTGTTGGAAGCTAGCACAATCAAGGTTGAGGAATAGGATAGGCAGCATACGCAGTCTTCAAGGGATGGCAGACCCCTAGCAAATACAATCAGTTACATCAGCATTAGGGGCTTGATAGCTGTTGTTGATTCAGGACTGATTCATTTTTATAAAAGTCAGCTGGTCATAAGAGTCTGTGGACAGACCCACTCTTTTGTCCATCACAAAACCTCCAGCAGCACTGAACGTCCATTCGGAAAGCACTCTGCAAGCAGGACAAGCCAGTAGCACTATTGCATATTGAGCAAGTTCTGGCAAGTGGTCCATCCTCAAGACCCAGTAACCCAGTGGATGCTCAGCTGGAAAGGTCTCCAAGCCTGCTCTTGCGCTTAGATAATGATGCACCATATGATGGAGATGCTGCCGATGGTTGCTTAAACCTAACAGCCCTGGGTGCTACTGAGGACTAAAGAACTGTTTAAAGGCATCGGTCCATCAGCTGCCTTCTCCACCGCTCCTCCTTTGGCTGAACAATGCCTCAGAAACATGTCCAGAGAATGTTAACCTCCCAGTGTCTGGAAAGGTGGTACAAATTTTTTTTTCAAGGCCTCCTCAAGATGTTTTATCCTCTGCTCCCTCTGCGAAGGCAGGATGAGCTCTGCAACTTTACCCTTATAACGTGGATCAAGCAGGGTTTCTAACCAGTAATTATCCCTCTCCTTGATAGCAGGAATCCTCGGGTCCTTTCGCAGGCTTTGCAGAATCATGGAGCCCTTGCAACGTAAGTTGGAGGAAGCATGAACTTCTGTGTCCTCTGGGTCATTATGGATGACATTGGCAGCAGGAGCAACCTCTCCCCAACCACGTACAACTCCTGGGGTTTCTGGTGAATCAAAACCATCCCTTGAAGCCTGCTGTATGCTATCCTCTACGTCCATGCTGCCGCAATCCTCCTCTTCTTCCCCCTGTGTGTTTTGTGTCCCTGCATGCATGATATCTGCATAAAGGGGGCCTTGTGAGGAAAGGAAGTCCTCCTCTTCCTCCCACTGTTCTGCCTCAAGTGCCCCGTCTATGATTCCATTAAGTGTGTGCTCCAGCAGGTAGACTAGAGGGATAGTGTCACTGATGCATGCATCCTTGTGGCCTTATCAAAAGCCACTGGCGTGGCGAAAAAAGCCAAGCTCCCCTGACCCTGACCCTGTCCTTGTGCCATACTCACACAGGTACTCATTGATGGCCCTCTGCTGCATGTGCACCTGCTGCAGCATTGCCAATGTTGAGTTCCACCTGGTGGGCATGTCACAAATGAAGCGGTTGGTGGGCAGGTTGAATTCCTATTGAATGACAGATAAGCGAGCACTGGCATTGTACGAACACCGGAAATGGCCACAGACTTTTCTGACCTGCCTTAGGAGATCTTCGAATCCTGGGTATCTTGTCAAAAAAAGCTGAACTACCAGATTCAGGACATGTGCCATGCATGGGACATGTGTCAAGTGTCCCTGACAGAGGGCAGAGAGAAGGTTGGTGCCATTGTCACATACAACCATTCCTGGCTCAAGCTGTCATGGCGTTAACCATCTCCGAGCCTGCCCCTGCAAAGCTGACAGAATCTCTGCCCCGGTGTGGCATCTTTTTGTCTGACTGCTTGCATAGGCCCTTGAGCACCAGATGTGGCAGAACCAGCACCAGCTTTTTGGAGGTGTGGTGGCAAAACAAGCTGCAACATTGAACCCTGTCCTGCATCCTTCCCAGCTGCCAGCAGAGTTACCCAGTGCACTGTGAAAGAAATGTAACGTCCCTGTCCATGCCTGCTGGACCAAGAGTCAGCAGTAATGTGCACATTCCTGCTGACCACTCTGTCCAACAAGGCCAAAACTCTACCTTCCACATGATGGTAGAGAGCCAGAATGGCCTTACATGAAAAGAAATGCCTTTTTGTTACCTGCCACTGTGGTACAGCACATTCCACAAATTCACAAAAGGGAGAAGAGTCTACCAGATGAAAAGGCAGCAATTGTAATGCTAGCAATTTGGCCAAGCTAGCATTGAGATGCTGAGCATGTGGGTGGCTGGGACAGTATTTCTTTTTACGGTTCAGTAACTGGGGTAGTGAAATTTGCCTGCTGCTCAAATCAAGCGGTGGTGTACTGCAGATTGGGTGCAAGTCTCTGTGGCCCTCATTGCTATACCATCATCCCACTCAATGCAGGTATTTGAGAAGACATGAAGTATAGGGTTAGAGATTCCAGATGAGGAGCAAGGTGCAGAATGCTTGTTTTGATTGTTTGGCTCTTTCAGGTGCTGTTGCAAACGGACTGTATGGCAGGTCGTCATATGCCTTGTCAAGCATGTGCTGCCCAAGCGGCTGGTATTCTGGATACGCTTGACCTGCTTCAGACAGATGTTGCAGCAACGCTGGGGTCTACTGCATGTGTGCTGAAAAAGCCCACACTAATGAATTTTTAGGAGTCCACAGGAGTTTGCAGCACCCTGCACCTGTAGAGCTCTGTGCTGTGATGCAATAGGTTGGCTACTCCTATGGTGGCCCCTGGAGCACATCCTGCCTTGTTGGAGTTGTGCCTCCTCCTCCCCCTCACTTTTCTCCTCTGTCCGGTCAGACACCCAAGTACAGTACAGTGGCCTCATCATCCCCTCACTCCTCGTCACTGGAGCAAAATTGGCAGTATGCTGCAGCTGTGGGAACATGACTGCTAGTTTTCTGTTTGTCATTGTCACCCCCTCTACCTGGGCTCACATTTTTCCCTTCATCAACCTGGGAAACAAAATCACAGCTTTCAAATTGCTGCGTATCCTCAAGCAGCATGTCACTGACACTATGATCGAATAGTGCAGGTGACTCCTCCGTGCATGATGGTGGGGGGGACAGGAGGAGTAGCTGTGGAGAAGGAGCCTGTGGAACTGGCTGCTTTGGCAGCTGCGGTGGAAGGCAAACTACTGTGAGCGTGGGTGTCAGAGGATGAGGAGTATGAGGACGGCGTATTTATCCACTCCACCAACTCTTGCACATGTTGTGGCAGAATAAGATGGGCAGCACTGGAAATAAAGGACGGGCATGCCCCGCCTGCAGAGGATGCACCATGTTGACTGTGATCACAATTTTTCACTGTGGACACATAGGCTGCTTGCCCTCTTTTCGTGGCCTGTGAGCATCTGCCTCTCCTTGTCAGCCTTTCGGACATGATGTGGATAGGGACCAAAATAGGGTATACGCAACTGACCGATAGATACTCAATGAGCTGATATGATCTAATCAATAGCCCTATATATATAGAGAGATCAGATCAATAAAGGGTATATGCAAGTGACCGATAGATACTCATTGACCTGATATGATCTAATCAATAGCCCTATATATAGATATAGATCAGATCTATATAGGGTATATGCAAGTGGCCAATAAGATACTCAATGGCTTGATATGATCTAATCAATAGCCCTATATATAGATAGAAATCCAATGGATATAGGGTATACGCAAGTGGGCGATAGGATACTCAATGACTTGATATGATCTAATCAATAGCCCTATATATAGATAAAGATCAGTTGGATATAGGGTATACACAAGTGACCGATAAGATACTCAATGAACTGATATGATGTAATTGATAGCCCTATATATAGATAGAGATCAGATGGATATAGGGTATATGCAAGTGACTGATAAGATACTCAATGACCTGATATGATCTAATCAATAGCCCTATATATAGATAGAGATCAGACCAATATAGGGTATACGCAAGTGGCTGATAAGATACTCAATTACCTGATATGATCTAATCAATAGGGATGATCGAACGGTTCGGGTCGACCATCGGTTCGACCCGAACATTGACTGTTCGAAATTTGGCCGAATTCCAAACTTTTTGCGGTAAAAGTTCGGAATTTGGCACCAGAACCGCCCAAAATGCAATGGGACAGGAACTGGGCTTTAAAAGCCTGTGATTGGACCAGAAACGTGAGTAAAAGCCAATTGAGGGGGCAGGAGTCTGCTAGGAATGTGATTGGAGTGACTAGGGGGTCCAGAGGCCAATCAGTAGTGAATACGCCCCCCAGTAAATAACATAGCCCCGCCAAATCTCTAGCACTGTAATAGAGAGGCTGTGGAAGAGAGTGGAAGCAGTTCTGTTACTCCTGCTGGCCCAGTGTCATTTAGTAATTATTAGTGTGAGGGATATGCAGTGTAGTTAGGGTACTATATACCACTATAGTTAGATTCAATAATCTAGTTTCTGTAGGGAAAGTGTTAAGTGTCAGGGTGACCGTAGTGTAGTTTAGGGTGAACTGGCTCAGACTGCTATGCCAGAACTCATCCATGTCAGGGTGACCGCCATAAGAAAAAGATAATTTTTCTTAGAATTATTAGTAGAGCAGGGATGGGGCTCCTCTCCTTTCACACCTGGGCGTTTTTGTTTCAGGCGTTTATTGGGCTTTTTTGTGGACGTCTTTGGAGGCAGGCATGACATCTGAACTTCTGTGTAGGGGTATATATACACACACACATATATGTATATATACACATACACACATATAGGTGTGAAAGGAGCGGAACCCTATCCCTGCGCTACTGAAATTATTTGCAGGGATGGTGTTTCCCTCCTTTCACACCTATATGTGTGTATGTGTATATATATACGTGTGTGTGTGTGTATATATACCCCTATACAGAAGTTCAGATGTCATGCCTGTTTTCAAAGACGCCCAAAAAATGCCCAATAAACGCCTGAAACAACACACCTGGGCGTTTTTGTTTCAGGCGTTTATTGGGCATTTTTTGGGCGTCTTTGGAGGCAGGCATGACATCTGAACTTCTGTATATGGGTATATATACACACACACACACACACACATATATATATATATATATACACATACACACATATAGGTGTAAAAGGAGCGGAACCCTATCCCTGCGCTACTGAAATTATTTGCAGGGATGGTGTTTCCCTCCTTTCACACCTATATGTGTGTATGTGTATATATATACGTGTGTGTGTGTGTGTATATATACCCCTATACAGAAGTTCAGATGTCATGCCTGTTTTCAAAGACGCCCAAAAAATGCCCAGTAAAGGCCTGAAACAACACACCTGGGCGTTTTTGTTTCAGGCGTTTATTGGGCATTTTTTGGGCGTCTTTGGAGGCAGGCATGACATCTGAACTTCTGTATATGGGTATATATACACACACACACACACACATATATATATATATATACACATACACACATATAGGTGTAAAAGGAGCGTAACCCTATCCCTGCGCTACTGAAATTATGTGTGTGTTTGTATATATACCCCTATACAGAAGTTCAGATGTCATGCCTGCCTCCAAAGATGCCCAAAAAAATGCCAAATAAACGCCTAAAACAAAAACGCCCAGGTGTGACAGGAGCGGAACCCCATCCCTGCGCTAATAAAAATTCTAAGAAAAATTATCTTTTTTTTCTGGTTCTGGACATGCTACAGAGCTGAAACTTCACAGGTACACCTTTTAGACCCCCCAGACACTAAATCCAAAGAAATCTCTTTTTTCTTTTTCAATAATTTTTCAATAATTGGCTCTCTATCAAAAACGACAATTTTTAAGAACTTTTTTTGTGTGATTAATAGTCCCTGGGGCATGACCCAGAACCCTAAGCACTTTTTAGGGGCATTTATTGTGTTTTAGGGCTTCAAAATTGTGTTTTTTAAATTTAACTTTCGGGAAGTTCGGGTGTTCTGGCCGAACCAAACTTTTCAAAAGTTTGATCATCCCTACTAATCAATAGCCCTATATATAGATAGAGCTCAGATCTATATAGGGTATACACAAGTGACCAATAAGATACTCCAGGGCTTGACAAATTTTCCTGAAATCTAGGAGCCAGCTAAAAAAGTTAGGAGACAGTTTTTTTTTTTTTTAAACTAACAACCAAGCTTTATTTAATAAAACGGATACTAAATTTACACATAAATACGACTAGAACCCCACTCTCCTCTAGCGCAATTGGATGAAAACAGACTGTCTGTCTCTTTCCATCCGATGCCATCTGATCCGATCCACAGGATGGATAGAAAATAGAACCACCATCCGTCTGCTTTTGGCAGACAGGATCAGATGGCGGCAGATTACTGCTCCATAGAGGAGAATGAAGGGTCTGATCAGGTCTGCCTGAAAAACTGACAGGCGGACCTGATCAGACAGCCCGTGTGAAAGGGGCCTTCGGCTGTGGCATGGCGACGAGGAAAAAAAAAAAAAAAAAAAGATTATATATATATATATATATATATATATATATATATATATATAATATTATTATTTTTTTTAATAATAATTGGAAAAAAATATATATATATTTTTTTTATTTTTTTTAATAATTAAAAAAAAAAGAAAAAAATATTATTTAGTTTTTACATTTAAAAATAAATTAAATTAATAATAAATAACCACACTCCCTGTCAAAGGTAACTAACTGGACAGGGAGATGACATTGTGAACAAACAGGCAGTGGAAACAGTAATTACAACAGTCATTACTCCCGGCCACCACAAGAGGGCGCCAGTTCCCCATTGGAAGCCTCTCTTCTCAAGTAGGCCGAAAAGCCGGGGCCTCAATTTTCGGACGGCCCGGAAGTCCGTGCACAAATGACAGGACACCTTCTGCAGGGCACCCCAGGCGCCAGGTCGCTAATTCTAGTCGCAAATGCGACCTGGCGCCCGGGTTTTGTCGAGGCCTGAGATACTCAATGACCTGATATGATCTAACCGACAGCCCTATATATAGATAAAGATCAGATGGATATAGGGTATACGCAAGTGACCGATAAGATACTCAATGACCTGATATGATGTAATCAAAATCCCTATATATAGTGTACAGGACGCCAAGGTTGGGTCCTGGACAGTTGCTATATATCTCCTGTATTTGGGTTGTAGTCTCTTTAAGGGAAGTTGGGAAATGTTCAGGGGTTCACCCAAGACGGGTGAGAAATTCCTGGGAATAGCTAAAATCAAGAGGACTGACTCGCAGTTCTCTCTGTATTGAATAGAGAGATATTTGGGACCTGGAATTTGGGGGGCTCTGTAGTGATATTCGGGTGGGAAGTAGCCCCCACCCCTGACTATAAGGGATTCCAGCGCACACAGGGTTAAGACCCATGAGAAGCAGACCTTAAGAGACAGGAAGCAGCAATAGGTGTGTGGAGAGGAGGAGTTGGTGGTTGCACCTGTCTGGGAGAGCTGTAAGTCTGCTGGAGTCTGCCAAAAGCTGCTGAGAGGTCTATTAAGGACTGTTACAAACCTTGGGGTGAAGACCCGTCTACAAAAACTGTATGTGCCTTTTTTCTTACTTTGTTCCATTGTGAAGATAAGCAGACTTTATTTTGTGTTTGATTTGTGCGCTGCTGGAAGCCTTTTTGTTTATATTTTAAATGGTTGTGCACTCAATCCAGTGGAGCTAGAATCCCCAAACTTTACAATAGATAGAGATCAGATGGATATAGGGTATACGCAAGTGACCGATAAGTTACTCAATGACCTGATATGATGTAATCGATAGCCCTATATATTTATAGAGATCAGATGGATATAGGGTATACACAAGTGAACGATAAGATACGCAATGACCTGATATGATCTAATCAATAGCCCTATATATAGATAGAGTTTAAATGGATATAGGGTATACACAGGTGACCAATAAGATACTCAATGACCTGATAGGATCTAATGATCTAATCAATAGCCCTCTATATAGATAGAGATCAGATGGATATAGGGTATACGAAAATGACTGATAAGATACTCAATGACCTGATATGCTGTAATCAATAGCCCTATATATAGATAGAGATCGGATGGATATAGGGCAGACCTCAACATTTCCAGGCGGGTGGTTGCAATTGGAAAACGCTGCCCTGTGCGGCTCTCTGTAGCTAAAAGTTTGTTTCTCACCCTTCCACCGGCTTACTGCTGCACAGACCAGTGGAACAGCCAATAGAGCTGCTCATTTGAAAGGGGGGAGTGACTACTGATGTTGCCCCACCTCCTGCCACATCCTTAGCCAATCAGCATACCCCTGTAGCCCGCCACATTTGAAAAGGAGTAGGAAGAAGGTATGATCACATTTACATCAAATAGATCACACTCCGCTCATACAGGACTTTACACAAATAGCTCTACAGAAACAGCTAAGGATCGTCACTGCAGAAGTCTTATCAGTGTGTTCTCCTGTCCTGTGTGCAGATTAGGCAGTGATCACGCTGATCGGGAATGGCTTCCCCTCGCTCTTCTCACACTGCTTCTTATCTTTGTTTTTATGTACACTGCACAAAGGACAAACACACTGATAATGATGAGAATTAGATTTCCGGAAGACGCTGCAGCCGGCATTAGATAGGGAGTATGTGACATGTAATTGTCTTCAGCTGTTTCTATTGAGCTATGTGTGCTAGAGTTCTGTCTCATCCCTCCATGATTTTTTTGACCTTTTAGCCCCGTACACACGCACTGATTGTCGGCCGAACGATCGGCCGTCTTTTGTCCGTTGCTGTCCTGTCGGTTGAAAAGTGCTAAAGACTGCACACGAATTTTGTCGGCCAACAACAGCCGACTACAGAAGTGATGTCATGTGATGGTTAACTTTCCGTGTGTTTTTTCTTCTCTGAGCATGCCCAGTCTTGCTCATCTGCTGTTTGTCGGCCAAATTCTGTACTGACTGAGGAACAATCGGCCGTTCTGGTGTTGGCCAACAAAAATTTTAAAGGCTGCACACCAGATTCTGTTCGGCCGAAAAGTCGCAGTCGGTTGTCGGAAGCATCATACTAACAAGCCGACAATCGGCCGATCGGACGGTGGTCGAATATTTATGGCCGGCAATCGCTACGTGTGTACGGGCCTTTTCCTTTTATGTTATTTTTGCAGGGTGTATGCTGGTCAGGCTAGGAGCTCCACAGACTTGTTAACCATTTACTGTTTTGTATTCTGTCCACAGTCTCTGACCATCTCCTGTACTACCGTATGTCTGCAGTCTCTGACCATCTCTTGTACTATGTCTGCAGTCTCTGACCATCTCCTGTACCCTGTCTGCAGTCTCTGACCATCTCCTGTATTCTGTCTGCAGTCTCTGACCATCTCCTGTATTCTGTCGGCAGTCTCTGACTATCTCCTGTATTCTGTCTGCAGTCTCTCACCATCCCCTGTATTCTGTCTGCAGTCATAAACACAAAAGAAGGGTGCACCAGCCTAGCGCATTATCCTCAGTAGGCTTTTATTAATAAATCATTAAAATGTCTACTCACAAACAAGTGATGCAAACCAGCATATGAACTCCGAACAACGTCCATGATGTTGGAGTCCAATATCTTGTCAAGATGAACGGCTGACGCGTTTCGAGCCGATGCCTCTTCCTCAGAGCCTAAGGGCCATGTCTGAACCCTTGGTATATATATAGTAGAAAGTGTCTTCAAATGACCCCAAAGGTAGGGGGAGGAAGTACCTCCCCTGTGGGTGTGGCCACACAGGTGTCAGACTCATTAACTAAAGCTTGGTACATACTTAATTGTCAATATACAAATAACAATACAATACATTACATCTCTATGTGAATCAATATTGCACACAGAACCTTAATAGTTACTTGCTAATAGCATACATGGATATTACACAAATTATTATCTTTTGTGTTTATGTCCACAGTGTTTTTTCGACCAACCCAGTCGTAGAGGGCAGCAAGGTTTAGCCATTTGTGGATGCCAAGTGCGAGTCCCGGGACAGAGGCAGTCTGAGAACTAGGTTGTGAGCGCAGGAGCAAGGTGCTAAGCATCACATTTTTCATTCTATCTGCAGTATCTGACCATCTCTTGTACTATGTCTGCAGTCTCTGACCATCTCCTGTATTCTGTCTGCAGTCTCTGACCGTCTCCTGTACCATGTCTGCAGTCTCTGACCGTCTCCTGTACCATGTCTGCAGTCTCTGACTGTCTCCTGTACCATGTCTGCAGTCTCTGACTGTCTCCTGTACCATGTCTGCAGTCTCTGACCATCTCCTGTACCATGTCTGCAGTCTCTGACCGTCTCCTGTAGTATGTCTGCAGTCTCTGACCATCTCCTGTACCGTGTCTGCAGTCTCTGACCGTCTCTTGTAGTATGTCTGCACTCTCTGACTGTCTCTTGTAGTATGTCTGCAGTCTCTGACATCTCTCTGTGCCATACATTGCAGAGCTTGTTTTTTAAATGTATGCCAGTGAGGGTGATATTTTGTCATGCCATATTGACTTTTTAAGTGTAAACTTGGTATGGGTATTGTTGTTGTTTACATATCATGTTTATACTGTTTTAAACATGTTAAAGTTGTTGTTGTTTAATATTTATTTTTGTAACTTAATTCTGAATAAAACCTTTTAACAGTGAGATGATTTACGAGGGCATGTTTAGGGGCAGAATTTAGGGCTAGGGGTTGGGTGGGAAAACTTGTGGCGATTAACTCTTAAAGCCTGGCTAGTAGCTCAGGACTTCACATTTTGAGCCCTGATATAGGGTATACGCAAGTGATACTCAATGACCTGATATGATGTAATCAATAGCCCTATATATATAGATAGAGATCTATGTATGGTATATGGTATATGGTATAATATACTTCACTATCCGATCTTTTAACTTGTTAAAAGCACAAATCTCTCTCCCTGCCTAACTGCCTAACTGCTAGCAATGTCTCACTATCTGAAAAACTGCAAAACACTTTGCTCTCCCTGCCTGAACAGGATCCTCTCCCTCCCTATACTCACACTGCTTGCAATGTCTCACTGCACTGTCTGACAAACTGCAAAAAAAATATTCTCTCCCTGCCTCAAACGCGTTCCTCTCCCTGTCTCCTCTCCCGCACAATCACACTACACACTGCGGCTGTGCAAGCAGCCTTTATATAGTGTGGGGTGTGTACTTAGCTCCCGAGCCATGATTGGCTAAAGGCCGCCTGCCTTTTGTTCAATCATTGCACAGATGATTTCATTGGCCAAAGCATGGAGGTCAGGGTGCATTCTTTGGGCAATCACATAACGTACTGCACGTGGTCTGCGCACACAGTGCATTATGCACGGTCAAATTTCCCACAAAGAAGCACATTTGTTCGTCATTTGACGGACGATCGAACGGCGAATGTTCTAGTCGAACTTAGCTTCGATTCGAACTCAAAGCTAATCTCTATTAGGAATATGAGATGTTGGATTTACATATTCTTTAAACCATAGAGATAGTTATGGAGGAAGCATTTAAAAATGTACTGTACTCATTGGGAATATATAGTTATAGTTTGCTAAGGGGGTTCTAAACACAAGCTGGCTATCCACTCATAAAAAACAAAAATGTTAATTGGGAGGCAAGTAAGTAATAACAGTAGTTTAGAAAAGTAGTAGAACAATTCTCCTGCACTCGAGTAAAAATAAGACAGAGAGAAGAGGGATAATTCAGACTTGAGTGGACAAAGCTTGTGGTCTTGCTGCCCCTTCAGGATCAAGGGTATCTGGAACCAACTAGGAAACAACAACAAAAAGAAAAGGGGCGCACCGACCTAGTGCATTACCGCTAAAAATGTATTAACATATTAAAAAGTATACATTATACTCACAAAGCAGGTGTGAATGAACACACATCAACATAATACACATAAAGTCTCCAAGGTAGCCAAGGAACCGCACTGTGTTGAATGGTATGCAGTGTGCCGTATGAGGCTGCTGTGTCTGGGCTGATGCGTTTCAGGGGCGAACCCCCTTCCTCAGAGCCAAAAAAGTTGCTGCCCCTGAAAAGCGTCAGCCCAGACACAGCAGCCTCATACGGCACACTGGATACCATTCAACACAGTGCGGTTCCTTGGCTACCTTGGAGACTTTATGTGTATTATGTTGATGTGTGTTAATTCACACCTGCTTTGTGAGTATAATGTATACTTTTTAATATTTTAATACATTTTTAGTGGTAATGCACTAGGTCGTGCGCCCCTTTTCTTTTTGTTGTTGTTTCCTAGTAGTTTAGAAAAGTCAGGCTACAGATTTCTGCAGGGGTCTGCAGAGCCCACTTCTTAATACAGTGAGAGGAGTTTTCCTAAATAAACATTGCGAGAAACTACTAAATGATGGAAAACCAAGACTGCTCTAAACAGGTATAATTATTTGAAAGGAAGGCAGAATATTTTCTTAATGATGAGAAATTATATTAATTTATTATATTAATCCTGCCAATAGGTTTGAAAAGTAAAGAGCTAATTTTTTGCAGATGGGTCTCTATGAACTGAACAAAAGACAGCATATTCATTTTTAGAGAAGTTCTGATTAATACAAAATTTGGAAGAGTCTACAGAGACAGAGGAGTCATAAAGAGTCACAGGGAGGGGCAAAAGTGGTAAAGAAATGTAGAATGTAGATGAAACAGGAAGTGTCGGGATTGGGCATGGGTTAGCAGACAGCATTTTTTTTGTGTGGGTCAGTGCCATTGTTTATCGTGATTTACATGAATCTGCATTACTGGACAACATGAGTGACAATGGATGTACACGTTGGGACTTTTAATACATTTTTAACAAGGGACTTGTCAAATGTTTTGGTGTTGTTATTTCTAGGGAACATTCCTTTTTTTTTTTTTGTGAATGAATAGGAGTACTGTGTATTCCTTACTCATACACATGTGGGGGAGGTAGGGGGTATCTGGGGTCCCCTTATTGTTAAAAGGGGCTTACAAATTCCAATAAGCCCTCTGCCTGCAGACTCCCACCACCATCAGGCCAGGGCGGTGGGTAAGAGGCCCTTGTCTTCATCAACAACCAACTGGTGTGGTTCGGGCGGGGGAGGGGGGGGCACATGCTCGTCACCCTCCTTTTCTAGCCTTGCAGGCTGCATGCTCAGATAATGGACTGGAATTATTATTTTTTTTTTGGGGGGGGGTGCATCAAGCCATTTTCTTTTTGTTTAATTATGGAATCCACGGCAAAGATAAGTCTTTGGTTGTTAGAACACCAGTGGGTGCGGACAGCCAGCAACCCAGAGCTAAAAAAAAACCCTGGTCTCAATTCTCTTCCAAAAAACACATATAGCATGAAAAACACGTCAAAGCGTATAAAAAAAAAAAACATGCAATTTCGCACTACAAAGCCAAACTGAAAATCAGATCATGTTGCAGCTACGCTGGTGTGAACCTAGCCTAACACCTTGTCACTGGGGCTTCTCTATTTAAACATTTCAGAAAAGAAAAAAGAGTTGTACTCCATTCTAATTACAGTATATCAATAATCAAACACCAAATTAAATAAAATGTGTGCAATCAAATACTTACTTTTATAAACTTGTCTAATCAATATTGTTCTAATGACTGTTTGTGCTGAATGAAAAATGAAGTCATGCATTTTATCTTTTTAATTGATTTTTCAAATAAACAATGCTTTAGTTCCTGGCTAACTCAAAGGTCAATTAATCTAAATTCTCAAAACTGCTGAATGTATAAACAGTGTAAATTGTAACATTTGCAACCACAGGCATTGCATCTATTATCAGAAAACCTGCTGTGAAGACGGTTCAGAATAAGGGAAAGAAAAAAAAAATTATACAGAAAATGGAGATCTACTTAACGTTGGCCATCTCAAAGAACCTTAACAGAAAACCATTTGGATTATCTTCTACGGACTCTGGCAACTAGATCTCTGCACACAGAGTTCCCAGTTTCCACTATTATCCATAGCTTTTAAAAGGAGGTCTCACTTTCCTTGGGTTTTGTACTTGCAAAATTAAACATGACAATGTAGATAAAAAATGACACTCAAAAGTGTGGGGATTAATCCTGATTCACTACAGTACAATAATGATATATTGTAAGAAAAATGTTTAGCTAAGTACACATACACAACTCAAGGTGATGTGATTTATTACCCATTATTGACTGATGCAGTGATGATCCATTATAGGTAGTTTTTTATACCGTACTGCTGAAGATCATCGCCCAGGTCTGATTTTTTACGCATCTGCCTCGTGAGGGTACATGTTATCAAATGGTGCACAGAGTTAGCAACTGTTGCAGATACTGCCGAGCTGGGAGCTTGTCAAAAGTGATGTAAATTTTCTGAAGCATTTTTGAAGAACCATCCAAAGACAGGTAAATACAACTTTACTGCACGGCATCCTATACTAGTAATTTTTTTTTCTGTTACTTCCTTACTAGTTATGCTATTGTGCTGTAAAAAGAAAATACCAAAATTATTATTGTTGTATTATTTATGGGTTTCACAATTTGCATGTTTCATATTTGGTGCCCTAGGCAAAACCACTACCACTAGGCCTAATATCTTTTTTCCCTTTTTTTAGTTGAATTCATTTTACAAATCTCAAGATGCCTCAAACTCTAAGTTTACATGAAATAACTGACCTGTTAGAAACAGCTGAGAGCAGAAGCAAGTGCTATAGTAATACTTTACAACCACCAGAAAATGCTATAGCATCTGTTTCTGATTTAGACTCATCAGAAACAGGTGGTAGGAAGGTGGGGCAATAAATAATCTACTAGGTTCTTTGTTTGCACGCACAAGCATATCTTATTCATGATGGCTCTGATGCTTAGCCTGACTCAGATGATCCCTCATACGCACCTGAAGATGGCTGGCTTGATAATGAAGTTCCATCTACTACGCAGCAACCTCCTCCATCAAAGAGAGAGAATGTCATTAGAACACCACTTTTCAATGTGAAAAATGTGATGTTGCCTTACATGTGAAGTGTAATGTTGAATGTCACACTTAATAGCAGGTGTAACCACCTCCTGAGATAAGAAACATGATTTTATACATTGAGGCTGATTTACTAAAGGCAAATAAACGGTGCACTTTGTAAAGTGCAGTTCCACTGTGCAAGTGCAGTTGCTCCAGAGCTTAGTAAATGAGATAATACTTCACTTTGCAAAGAATACCCATTCACATGTAAGGAAAATGAAAAAAACAGCATTTTTGCTTGCACATGATTGGATGATGATAAAGCTTCTGTTTATTTACTAAGCTCTTGGGCAACTGCATTGCAGAATGCAACTGCAATTTGCAAAGTGCATAATCTATTTACCTTTAGTAAATCAGTCCTTTTATGTACAATGTAGTAGTGGTAGTGTTCCATTTTTGGAACACCATATAACTCAACAATGGGAAAAAAAAAATGATCTTCAAATTCTTGTACCTTGAATTTTTCTAGGTAACATATATGAATTTTATGCCCAAGTTCAAAAAATTACATCCTCAGGCATAAATGGGTTAATGAGTTTTAGATGCTAAACTATTAAACCTGTTCAGCTCTGGAGACATAAGTTCTCAGCTATAGGTCTGGTAATTTAGAATGTTTTTTTTAATTTTGTTTTTTATTTATTCATGTTGATATAGATGTGAGGTTTTATTATTTGTTTGGGGGGGGGGGCTTACTTTAGTATTTTAAAGACAAAGCTACATATTAAATAGAAAATATACACTTATTGCTAGTCTGACCAGAGATATTATTTGAGAACAAGTGCTACTATAGTTAGAAGTTGCTAATGTTATTCTGCAATTAGTCTAGTTTATTTTGAAAACAAAATGTTTGTTAAAAAAAAAATAAGTTTTGATAAACTTATGCTCTTCTGCAGTTAAATATGAGGTTTAAAAACTCTTGTAGATGTATGTTGGGAAGTCATTCTGGGAGAGCCAATTATCCAGTAATATTACTGTTTGATAAAAGGGATCGGTTGAGATAAAACTGAAACCACCATTTCAGTTCTTTGAAGATAACTATTAAAGACTTGTCTTTTGAAATGCAGGCAATTGTATCCTTTAATAGCCTCTAAATGGAATCAACATAATGAAATATAATATGTAACCTAGAGATGACAAAATATAATCTGTAAATAATTGTTTAACAAAGTCTCACTAATAGTGCATTGAGTTGCAGGAATGAATATACACATTACAGTCTGATCCCCCCTCCCTCTTAATTTCAGTGTAATGTCTTTCAAAGGTTCATATAGTTTTAGATGCCATTGCTTTATAAGTTTCTGAGGGATCAATAGGTAACCTCAAGAAATGTAGACTTTTTAAGTGGGTCTATATGACGAACTACTGGGAAGATTGTGTTTCTGTTTGGTTGTCTAGGGTGATCAATCTCTATGCATCTAAGAAGTCCAAAATTAGTTAAGTGTTTTACAGATTGACCACAGGAATTCTAAATAGGTGTCTCTGTGAAGAAATCAGGACTGGCGAAGATTTCCATTACTGTAAGGTTTTAGATGGAATGACCTTAACCCTTTCGCTGCCAGAACAATTTTTTTATTTTTTTCACTCTTGTTAAAATGCACATTATAAGTCTAGAGATTAGGTAAAATCCCCAAACATTAAATATTTTCTGCGAGCAGACACCCTGCAAAATATAATGGATGTAGTTTAATTTTTGATATTAGCTAGAGAACAAAAGTACACAAGCATCTTTGAAAATCTTCATAAAAAACCGTATTAAAGATAGTAAATTTTTGTACTTGCAAACTTTCATTTATAGATTTGCTTTATCAAATAAAATAACATCCATTACGAGACATGCTCAATCCCCACTGCACAGAAGTACCCATAGTAGATCCTGTTAGAGACCATGCTTTCGAGTAAAGGATATGAAACATGTCAAGTCTTTAATTTCATGTGCCTGTGAAATGTCAACAAACTTCGATACCCAAGACTGTCCATAGTGTACACTTTCAAAGCCTTCAAAGGTCATCATTTTTGAGTTAACTATGAATGATGACCCAAGATTTATTGCTCCCACTCTGGCGTGGCATCTTTAACTAATATGTATGGTGCAATCTGCATTTTCTTTCAAAGGTGCACCCAGCACATGCATTATGTATGTACAGTATGTGTATATATGTAGGTGCTAATAAGCAAAGTGGCAGTGTCTTTATCCCTTTAGAAGTAATTAACCCTTGGGGAGTATATCACCAAAAATATAAATCCTATTGCAGAGGATGCCTCAAACTTTACTTGTACCTTCTGCAAAAATAAATGGGCCAATCATACAAGAAATTACATTTCTAGGGAAGTTCTGTAAACTATCTATTTACAGAAGACCTCCTTTTTGCCATATTGCATTGACTTTACAGAAACATTAAATATGATATTGCAATAAGGCTTGTTCAGCAATGTTATATACTATATATATATATTTTTTATTTGCTATATAATTTTCACGAAAGTTGATTTATCCTTTAATGCCATGCCTTAATAGGCTACTGTTTTAGGGCTAGAGTTCTGCTTCAATTTTTTTCTGTCCTGATAACTTTCTGAAACAATTGTACATTTACTTATGAATATACTTTTACATAAGTTAAACTTATATTTAAGTTTATAAGTATGTATAAATGCCCTGCACATATAATTTATATTTACCCTTCCTTTAAATCAATAGGCCAAAGCATTACCAAATCACAATATTATTTAGTAGAAAAAGTTAAAAAAAATAGCTCTTGCCATAAATAAAAAATGTGCTGTTTTTGAGGTCATTTGCTATAATGTAAAGCTTAGATGACCTAAATGGCATGGCCTCTGGATACCTGAAAGATCTTTGTTTTTCATATTTTAAGACATGACAAAGATTGTTTTTTTTACCTGTGTTTTAAACACATCACATTTGCACACAAAAGAATTTTATGGTTTTATATACCATATAAATACAACGAAAATTTAAAAGACGACAGCTTCTCTCTAAGAATGGAGCATAGTAGCAGCCCATTTTATAACAAGTACAAGGGCTCATATTAGAGTGCCTTTAATTTATGTACTAGTCAGTTTACATATAAATCATACACTCTCAATTTCACCAAATTCCTTCTATGTAGGAGCTACTATCTACCACTTCTCTATATTTTACTTTAAAATTGACTGAGATTTTGGTGACAAAGGCCAACGAGTGGAGGATAAAGCAATAACTTCTCACAGCCCAGTAATAATGCTGTGTTTTTATAGTAAATCCATCTGTTAACTATCCCATATCAAGGATAAAAGGATTCTGTGGAAAATATAAATGAGGGTTTGAGAGAAATGTTTTAACAGAACAGAACTCCTTATAGTGTACAAAGTAAAACACTGCCATTCTTCATTTTAGCTGTATATGTGCTGCTCAGCTTTACTATTTAGAAGTATGCAACATACCACCCTTGAATAGTGGACTATAAGTAGTGTGTAATGTTGTTGCAGTTATTACTTTTTTTTATCATTTCCTACATTGGTCAGGAATCAGGATATGTTTACCTTTGGCAGCAGTGGCCCTGTGATTTTTTTAGAGCCTTTGAAGGACTATAGCTTAAACTATCACTTTTTGTGCAGTTACGCCTCACACCAGATCTACCAGACAAAAAATATGTTGGAGATATGGGAATGAATCTTGGGCTTGACTGCATATTTGATGGTTGTTTAAAAACATAAGACATAGAATTTTCTATAGGGATAGTGGGTCATGGTGCTCTACTTAGAATAACATGATTAACCAGTTCTGGATTTGCCCCCTTAATGACCAGGCCATTTTTGGAGATTCGGCACTGTGTTACTTTAACGGACAATTGCGCGGTCGTGCGAAGCTGTACCAAAATAAACTTAATGTCCTTTTTTTTTCCACAAATGGAGCTTTCTTTTGGTGGTATTTGATCACCTCTGTGATTTTTATTTTTTGTGCTATAAAAAAAAAAAAGAGCAACAATTCTGAAAAAAAAAGAATATTTTTCACTTTCTGCTATATAACATTCCCCAAAAAAAATTAAAAATCAAATTTTTTCTTCATTTTAGGCCAATTTGTTTTCTGATACATATTTTTGGGGAAAAAAATTGCAATAAGCGTATTTTGATTGGTTTGCACAAAAGTTTTTGCGTCTAAAAACTAGGGGAAATATTTATGTCATTATTATTGTTTTGATTTTTTACTAGTAATGGTGGCGATCTGCGATTTTTAGTGGGACTGCGACATTGCGGCGGACAACTGTATGGGGGTTGGGCTTTTTAAATGATCACAGAGACCTGTGATCCTATATAGAAGGATCACAGGAGCTCTGTGATCATTCCAGAGAGAAGAACGTTCGGCTGTTTTTACAAATAGCTGACCATTCTTCTCTCTCAGCGGGGAGCGATCGCGGATGGCTGGCGGCAGTTGGAGCCACCTGCCCTGTGCATCGGAGTCTCCATTGCCGAGTGGGGGCGGGAGCGTGCCGGTGGCAACGCGTGCTTGCCCCCTAGCAGCAGGCGCGTGACCGACGTACAGTTACGTCGGTTCGCGCAGGAGGGGCTGCCTGCCGCAGTAAAACTGCGGTGGGCGGTCCTTAAGTGGTTAAAAGAGCGCTATATTGCAAAAATGACAAAGCAATATTTGTGTGAACAAATTCTGAAATGTTAAATAAAATTATTTTAAAAGATTAAATTAACATTATTCCACCAAACACTTTTTTAATGTAATACATTTTGAATGTCCTTGCTTGATTTTCATCATCGGGCAATTGTAGGCACCAAGATAGTTACATAGTTAGTGAGGTTGAAAAAAGACATCAGTCCATCCAGTTCAACCTATGATGTGTGTGTGTTTGCTTTTAACCGTACATTGTATACCCCTGTATGTTGTGGTCTCTGAGGTGCCCATCTAATAGTTTTTTGAAACTATCAATGCTCCCAGCCGATACGACTGCTTGTGGAAGAGAATTCCACATCCTTACCGCTCTTACAGTGAAGAACCCCTTACGCATTTTAAGGTTAAACCGCCTTTCCTCTAGTCTTAGTGAATGGCCACGTGTCTTATTGTATCTCCTTTCTCTGAATAGTTTGTTCCTTATGCTAGGGTCGCCAGTACAGTATTTGTACATTGATATCATATCCCCCCTCAATCGTCTCTTCTCCAGAGAGAATAAGTTCAGTGCTTGTAGTCTTTCCTCATAGCTGATGTCCTCCATTCCCCTAATTATTTTTGTTGCCCTTCTCTGGACTCTTTCCAGTTCCAGCACATCCTTCCTGAGGACCGGTGCCCAGAACTGGACAGCATACTCCAAATGTGGCCGGACCAGAGTCTTGTAGAGCGGGAGAATAATCTCTTTATTTCTGGAGTGAATCCCCTTTTTTATACATCCCAGTATTCTGTTGGCTTTGCTTGCAGCGGCTTGGCATTGCATGCCACTGCCAAGCCTGTTGTCTACCAGTACCCCCAAGTCCTTTTCCATCCTAGACTCACCCAGAGGTTCCCCCCCTAGTGAGTAGCTTGCTTTCTGGTTTCTGGCACCCAAGTGCATTACTTTACATTTTTCAACATTAAACCTCATCTGCCATGTAGTTGCCCACCCCGTTATTTTGTTCAGGTCCGTTTGTAAGGTTTCCACATCCTGCATAGAAGATATTGGCATGCTTAGTTTAGTATCATCCGCAAATACTGAGATTGTACTCGATATCCCCTCCTCTAGATCATTTATGAATAAATTAAACAGGATTGGTCCCAGGACAGAACCCTGGGGGACCCCACTTTTACTCCCCATTAATCACCACCCTCTGGACTCTCCCCTGGAGCCAGTTCTCTATCCAGGTACTCACCTTATGGTCCATACCTACCTTCCTTAGTTTGTACAGTAAGCGTTTGTGGGGGACGGTGTCAAAGGCCTTTGCAAAGTCCAGATACACCACATCCACAGGCTTCCCTTTATCTAGGTGGCAGCTCACTTCATCGTAGAAGGTTAATAGATTGGTTTGGCAAGAACGATTTTTCATGAATCCATGCTGATTACTACTAATAATACAATTTTCATTACTAAAGTCTTGTATGTGGTCCCTTAACATCCCCTCCAAAATCTTGCAGACTACAGATGTTAGGCTGACCGGCCTATAGTTACCCGGGATACATCTCGGCCCCTTTTTAAATATTGGTACCATGTTGGCTTTTTTCCAATCAGCTGGCACCATACCCGTCTGTAAACTATCCTTAAAGATCAAGAATAATGGTCTGGCAGTCACCTGGCTGAGCTCTTTCAGAACCCTCGGGTGCAAGCCATCCGGTCCCGGTGATTTATTTATGTTAAGTTTCTCTAGTTTAGTTTTAAGTCTATCTTCTGTTAGCCATGGCGGTATTTCCTGAGGTGTGTTGTTTAGTTCGGCCTTACAAGCTAGGTTCGTGTAGCCCCCCGATTCTTTTGTGAAGACTGAAGAGAAGAAATTATTTAACACTTCCGCCTTTTCTCTGTCCTCAGTGGCCATATTTCCTTTGTCATCTTTTATGGGGCCAATGTGTTCTGGCCTCGCTTTCTTTCTGTTTATATACTTAAAGAACTTCTTGGGGTTCTTTTTACTCTCCTCCGCTATATGTCTCTCGTGTTCTTTTTTAGCCGCCCTGATTTCATCTTTATATTTCTTATTACACTCTTTGTAATGCTTAAATGCAGCCAATGACCCCTCAGTCTTGTATTTTTTGAAGGCCTTTTCTTTAGCACTAATATGCATTTTTATGTTGGAGTTTAGCCACCCAGGGTTTAGCTTTGCTCTTTTAAATTTATTTCCCTTTGATAAGCACATATAAAAGAAAAGGTTAGAAAGAGAAGAAAAGAAAGATGGCAGAAGGATATTTTTTCTTCTTTCTTCTGGTAAATGTATGCGACTTGTTGGGTTCTATGCATTTTTGTCTTATTGTGTAGTGTGTGAATTATTAAATCTGGAAAAAGCGATTCACAGATTCAACTTGGATAAAAGAAAATATAAGACTGCAGCTTATGTTGATGACTTACTATTATTCATATCACAACCCCATATCTCCATACCAAACCTAAACAACATTTTTAAAATCTTTAGCTATATTTCAAACTTCAAAATTAACAATTCTGAGTCCCTTAACCTAACTGCCAAACGATCAACTTTAGCTCACAAAATCGAGTTGCCCGTAAAGATGGGAAAAAAAAGCTCTGAAATATCTAAAAATCAATCTAACCCCGAATCCAACCTCCTTGTTTGAATTTAACTTCAAACCCCTATTAAAAGGCATTGAGGCTGATCTAAAAAGAATAAACTCCAAACACTTTTATTGGTTTGGGCGAGCTGCCATTCTGAAATTTAGATTACTATACTAATTCAACGCATTGCCAATTAAAATCCCTAACTATTTTTTCAACCACTTGCCAGGCCTACAATGTAACTTTATATGGGAAAATAAGAAACCTAGGATTAATTTCCTTTTTCTCACCCTTCCTAAACAAAAAAGGAGGGAAAGGGTCTGCCAGATTTCAGAAAATATTATTATGCCAAACATCTTACCAGAGTAAGAGATGGGCATTGCCATGAAAATAACAAAGACTGGGTAAATCTGGAAAATTCATGCTTAGCTTGCACTCTACAATATCTATCATGAACTCAAGATTCAAAACACCCAGAAACTATTAAACAATACCTACTGATTAAAACCACACTAAACATATTTCAGAAAGTAGCCACCTCTAGGGTTGAGCGAACACCTAGATGTCCGTGTTCGACGGGTTCGGCCGAACTTTAAAAAAAAGTCCGGGTCCGTGTCCCGGACTTTTACCGAACTTTTCCCGGACACCGAACCCCATTGAAGTCAATGGGGACCCGAACTTTAAGGCACTAAAATGGCTCTAAAACACCAAAGGAAAGGGCTAGAGTGCTGCAAATGGCAGCAAAACGTAATTAAGAGCATGGCAAGTGCTCTGCAAACAAATGTGGATAGGGAAATAACTTAAAACAACAAAAAAAAAACAGAAAAATAAAACAATGTTCTTCTTCATCTCTGAAGGACGAGGCCCATATGGAGTAGGAGGGAGGTTGAGGTGGTGGTGGATGTGGCGGTGACATAGGCGTGCGCACAGGGTGTGCTGGGTGTGCCTGGGCACACCCTAATCACCTAGGGCACATAGCATTGCCAGTGAGGAGATGGGAAAGATCTCCCTGGGACCTGCTCTGCTCTATTTCTCCTTGCCTACAGGTACATGGCCCCGATACATTACTCTCCCTGCTGGCAAACACATGCATGTGTATTTCAACTTTGGGGTGCACACCTTAATGCAATAGGCTGCGCACACCTATGGGCGGTGTAGGTGGAAGCGGCGGTGGAGGAGGACCAGGGCCGGATTAACAGCATCATGGGCTTGGTGCTGAGGATTTTGAAGGGCCTTAAGGGCCGTGCCTTGCCATGCACCCAGAGGAGGAAGGGTGCAGCCATGCATGCCTAATTCAACATGGGATGCTGTCTCTGAAGCCCATAAACACATCCATGCATCGCCAACTGTCCCTCCTTGTCCGGCCTTCACGCTGTGTGGGGAGGTTCTGAGGGTGCTGCCTGGGGAAGCGAGCATAGAAGCCAGACTTCTGTGTTTACAAGTGACAGAAGAGCGGTAACAGTGAATATGGCCAACCCGGGGCCTATATAAAAGGTAGGGGCCTGGAGCTGCAGCTCCAATAGCCCCTACATTAATCTGGCCCTGAGGAGGAGGACGAGGTAGCCAACACTGCTTCTTTTCAAAAATTTTAAATGAGGGTACACCCCAAAAGAGTGAGAAAGAGCAAAAATGGAACAATGGGTGGGTAAGGTCGGTATCCATTGCTATTCTGCATAAGGTACGGAAAAGTCCCGTGGGATCCATGCCTGGTTCATTTTAATGAACGTGAGCTTGTCCACATTGTCTCTGGACAGGCGGCTGCGCTTGTCTGTTATAACGCCCCCAGCCGTGCTAAATACCCGTTCAGATAATACACTGGCTGCAGGGCACGCCAGCACCTCCAAGGCGTAAAGGGCAAGCTCAAGCCATGTGCCCAATTTGGAGACCCAGAAGTTGAAGGGGGCAGACCCGTCATTCACTACATGTAGGCGTGTGCACACATACTGCTCCACCATGTTGGTAAAATGCTGCCTCCTGCTAAGACGTTCCATCTGAGCTGCTGGTGCTGCTGTTTGTTGTGGCGTGCTGACAAAGCTTTTCCACATTTCGGCCATGCTAACCCTGCCTTCTGAGGTGCTGGCGGTGCCCTGGTTGCGTTGGCGACCTCCTCCTCCTCTGCCTTGTGCTTCCACTGTGGCCCCGCTGTCAGATGGGAATGCCAGCAGCATGGCGTCTACCAGCGTGCGCTTGTACTCGCGCATCTTGCGATCGCGCTCCAGTGAGTGAATTAAGGACGGTACGTTGTCCTTGTAACGGGGATCCAGCAGCGTGGCCACCCAGTAATCAGCACAAGTTAGAATGTGGGCAACTCGGCGGTCGTTGTGGAGACACTGCAGCATGTAATCGCTCATGTGTGCCAGGCTGCCCAGAGGCAACGAAAGGCTGTCCTCTGTGGGAGGTGTATCGTCCGTGTCCTCTGTATCCCCCCAGCCACGCACCAGTGATGGCCATGAGCTGGCCTGGGTGCCACCCTGCTGTGAACATGGTTCCATCTCCTCCTCCAGCTCCTCCTCCTCCTCATCCTCCTCATCCTCCAGAACTGTGCCCCTGCTGGACAATTGCGTCCCTGGCGTTTGCGTGTGCAGGAACCCACCCTCGGAGCCCCTTGCGAATGACTGCCCTGAAAGCCTTGGAAATGTTACCTCTTCATCCTCCTCCTCCTCCTCATCCTGTGCCACATCCTCTTCCATCATCACCCGAATTGTTTTTTCAAGGAGGCATAGAAGTGGGATAGTTAAGCTGAGAACGGCGTCATTGCCACTGGCCATGTTGGTGGAGTACTCAAAACAGCGCAACAAGGCACACAGGTCTCGCATGGAGGCCCAGTTAAATTAAATAGCGGAATAGAAAATATGATCCAAAAAAAGTGTATGTATATCACACGTACACAACCACACTGGGCCCCAATTACTATTGTTTGTACCCCTAAAAGGCTAGATGAGGAGTAGGGGGAGTATGGAACAGGCAGCACCCTCAAACCTTCAGAAGTATGAGATGAACCCCAACAACTTGGAAAGGTGGATCTCTCTCACACGTACCGACACAGACTATCCCGCAATTCAATTGATCCTCAAAGGTTTTTATTGAATAGCGGAATAGGAAATATGATCAAAAAAAGTGTATGTATCTCGCACGTACACAACCACACTAGGCCCCAATTACTATTGTTTGTACCCCTAAAAGGCTAGATGAGGAGTAGGGGGGGTATGGAACAGGCAGCACCCTCAAACCTTCAGAAGTATGAGATGAACCCCAACAACTTGGAAAGGTGGATCTCTCTCACACGTACCGACACAGACTATCCCCCAATTTAACTGATCCCCAAAGGTTTTTGATTAAATAGCGGAATAGAAAATATGATCCAAAAAAAGTGTATGTATATCACACGTACACAACCACACTAGGCCCCAATTACTATTGTTTGTACCCCTAAAAGGCTAGATGAGGAGTAGGGGGGGTATGGAACAGGCAGCACCCTCAAACCTTCAGAAGTATGAGATGAACCCCAACAACTTGGAAAGGTGGATCTCTCTCACACGTACCGACACAGACTATCCCCCAATTTAACTGATCCCCAAAGGTTTTTGATTAAATAGCGGAATAGAAAATATGATCCCAAAAAAGTGTATGTATATCACACGTACACAACCACACTGGGCCCCAATTACTATTGTTTGTACCCCTAAAAGGCTAGATGAGGAGTAGGGGGAGTATGGAACAGGCAGCACCCTCAAACCTTCAGAAGTATGAGATGAACCCCAACAACTTGGAAAGGTGGATCTCTCTCACACGTACCAACACAGACTATCCCCCAATTTAACTGATCCCCAAAGGTTTTTGATTAAATAGCGGAATAGAAAATATGATCCAAAAAAAGTGTATGTATATCACACGTACACAACCACACTAGGCCCCAATTACTATTGTTTGTACCCCTAAAAGGCTAGATGAGGAGTGGGGGGGGTATGGAACAGGCAGCACCCTCAAACCTTCAGAAGTATGAGATGAACCCCAACAACTTGGAAAGGTGGATCTCTCTCACACGTACCGACACAGACTATCCCCCAATTTAACTGATCCCCAAAGGTTTTTGATTAAATAGCGGAATAGAAAATATGATCCCAAAAAAGTGTATGTATATCACACGTACACAACCACACTAGGCCCCAATTACTATTGTTTGTACCCCTAAAAGGCTAGGAGTAGGGGGGAGTATGGAACAGGCAGCACCCTCAAACCTTCAGAAGTATGAGATGAACCCCAACAACTTGGAAAGGTGGATCTCTCTCACACGTACCAACACAGACTATCCCCCAATTTAACTGATCCCCAAAGGTTTTTGATTAAATAGCGGAATAGAAAATATGATCCCAAAAAAGTGTATGTATATCACACGTACACAACCACACTAGGCCCCAATTACTATTGTTTGTACCCCTAAAAGGCTAGGAGTAGGGGGAGTATGGAACAGGCAGCACCCTCAAACCTTCAGAAGTATGAGATGAACCCCAACAACTTGGAAAGGTGGATCTCTCTCACACGTACCAACACAGACTATCCCCCAATTTAACTGATCCCCAAAGGTTTTTGATTAAATAGCGGAATAGAAAATATGATCCCAAAAAAGTGTATGTATATCAAACGTACACAACCACACTAGGCCCCAATTACTATTGTTTGTACCCCTAAAAGGCTAGGAGTAGGGGGAGTATGGAACAGGCAGCACCCTCAAACCTTCAGAAGTATGAGATGAACCCCAACAACTTGGAAAGGTGGATCTCTCTCACACGTACCAACACAGACTATCCCCCAATTTAACTGATCCCCAAAGGTTTTTGATTAAATAGCGGAATAGAAAATATGATCCCAAAAAAGTGTATGTATATCACACGTACACAACCACACTAGGCCCCAATTACTATTGTTTGTACCCCTAAAAGGCTAGATGAGGAGTAGGGGGAGTATGGAACAGGCAGCACCCTCAAACCTTCAGAAGTATGAGATGAACCCCAACAACTTGGAAAGGTGGATCTCTCTCACACGTACCGACACAGACTATCCCGCAATTCAATTGATCCTCAAAGGTTTTTATTGAATAGCGGAATAGGAAATATGATCAAAAAAAGTGTATGTATCTCGCACGTACACAACCACACTAGGCCCCAATTACTATTGTTTGTACCCCTAAAAGGCTAGATGAGGAGTAGGGGGGGTATGGAACAGGCAGCACCCTCAAACCTTCAGAAGTATGAGATGAACCCCAACAACTTGGAAAGGTGGATCTCTCTCACACGTACCGACACAGACTATCCCCCAATTTAACTGATCCCCAAAGGTTTTTGATTAAATAGCGGAATAGAAAATATGATCCAAAAAAAGTGTATGTATATCACACGTACACAACCACACTAGGCCCCAATTACTATTGTTTGTACCCCTAAAAGGCTAGATGAGGAGTAGGGGGGGTATGGAACAGGCAGCACCCTCAAACCTTCAGAAGTATGAGATGAACCCCAACAACTTGGAAAGGTGGATCTCTCTCACACGTACCGACACAGACTATCCCCCAATTTAACTGATCCCCAAAGGTTTTTGATTAAATAGCGGAATAGAAAATATGATCCCAAAAAAGTGTATGTATATCACACGTACACAACCACACTGGGCCCCAATTACTATTGTTTGTACCCCTAAAAGGCTAGATGAGGAGTAGGGGGAGTATGGAACAGGCAGCACCCTCAAACCTTCAGAAGTATGAGATGAACCCCAACAACTTGGAAAGGTGGATCTCTCTCACACGTACCAACACAGACTATCCCCCAATTTAACTGATCCCCAAAGGTTTTTGATTAAATAGCGGAATAGAAAATATGATCCAAAAAAAGTGTATGTATATCACAAGAACACAACCACACTAGGCCCCAATTACTATTGTTTGTACCCCTAAAAGGCTAGATGAGGAGTAGGGGGGGTATGGAACAGGCAGCACCCTCAAACCTTCAGAAGTATGAGATGAACCCCAACAACTTGGAAAGGTGGATCTCTCTCACACGTACCGACACAGACTATCCCCCAATTTAACTGATCCCCAAAGGTTTTTGATTAAATAGCGGAATAGAAAATATGATCCCAAAAAAGTGTATGTATATCACACGTACACAACCACACTAGGCCCCAATTACTATTGTTTGTACCCCTAAAAGGCTAGGAGTAGGGGGGAGTATGGAACAGGCAGCACCCTCAAACCTTCAGAAGTATGAGATGAACCCCAACAACTTGGAAAGGTGGATCTCTCTCACACGTACCAACACAGACTATCCCCCAATTTAACTGATCCCCAAAGGTTTTTGATTAAATAGCGGAATAGAAAATATGATCCCAAAAAAGTGTATGTATATCACACGTACACAACCACACTAGGCCCCAATTACTATTGTTTGTACCCCTAAAAGGCTAGGAGTAGGGGGAGTATGGAACAGGCAGCACCCTCAAACCTTCAGAAGTATGAGATGAACCCCAACAACTTGGAAAGGTGGATCTCTCTCACACGTACCAACACAGACTATCCCCCAATTTAACTGATCCCCAAAGGTTTTTGATTAAATAGCGGAATAGAAAATATGATCCCAAAAAAGTGTATGTATATCACACGTACACAACCACACTAGGCCCCAATTACTATTGTTTGTACCCCTAAAAGGCTAGATGAGGAGTAGGGGGAGTATGGAACAGGCAGCACCCTCAAACCTTCAGAAGTATGAGATGAACCCCAACAACTTGGAAAGGTGGATCTCTCTCACACGTACCGACACAGACTATCCCGCAATTCAATTGATCCTCAAAGGTTTTTATTGAATAGCGGAATAGGAAATATGATCAAAAAAAGTGTATGTATCTCGCACGTACACAACCACACTAGGCCCCAATTACTATTGTTTGTACCCCTAAAAGGCTAGATGAGGAGTAGGGGGGGTATGGAACAGGCAGCACCCTCAAACCTTCAGAAGTATGAGATGAACCCCAACAACTTGGAAAGGTGGATCTCTCTCACACGTACCGACACAGACTATCCCCCAATTTAACTGATCCCCAAAGGTTTTTGATTAAATAGCGGAATAGAAAATATGATCCAAAAAAAGTGTATGTATATCACACGTACACAACCACACTGGGCCCCAATTACTATTGTTTGTACCCCTAAAAGGCTAGATGAGGAGTAGGGGGAGTATGGAACAGGCAGCACCCTCAAACCTTCAGAAGTATGAGATGAACCCCAACAACTTGGAAAGGTGGATCTCTCTCACACGTACCGACACAGACTATCCCGCAATTCAATTGATCCTCAAAGGTTTTTATTGAATAGCGGAATAGGAAATATGATCAAAAAAAGTGTATGTATCTCGCACGTACACAACCACACTAGGCCCCAATTACTATTGTTTGTACCCCTAAAAGGCTAGATGAGGAGTAGGGGGGGTATGGAACAGGCAGCACCCTCAAACCTTCAGAAGTATGAGATGAACCCCAACAACTTGGAAAGGTGGATCTCTCTCACACGTACCGACACAGACTATCCCCCAATTTAACTGATCCCCAAAGGTTTTTGATTAAATAGCGGAATAGAAAATATGATCCAAAAAAAGTGTATGTATATCACACGTACACAACCACACTGGGCCCCAATTACTATTGTTTGTACCCCTAAAAGGCTAGATGAGGAGTAGGGGGAGTATGGAACAGGCAGCACCCTCAAACCTTCAGAAGTATGAGATGAACCCCAACAACTTGGAAAGGTGGATCTCTCTCACACGTACCAACACAGACTATCCCCCAATTTAACTGATCCCCAAAGGTTTTTGATTAAATAGCGGAATAGAAAATATGATCCCAAAAAAGTGTATGTATATCACACGTACACAACCACACTAGGCCCCAATTACTATTGTTTGTACCCCTAAAAGGCTAGATGAGGAGTAGGGGGAGTATGGAACAGGCAGCACCCTCAAACCTTCAGAAGTATGAGATTGTGTTCACTGTACCCCACAAAGATTGAGTTCACTGCACCCCACAATGATTGTGTTCACTGCACCCCACAAAGATTGTGTTCACTGCACCTCACAAAGATTGTGTTCACTGTACCCCCCAAAGATTGTGTTCACTGCACCCCACAAAGATTCTGTTCACTGTACCCCACAAAGATTGTGTTCACTGCACCCCAAAAAGATTGTGTTCACTGCACCCCAAAAAGGATGTTGTTCACTGCACCCCAAAAAGGATGTTGTTCACTCCACCCCAAAAAGATTGTGTTCACTGCACCCCACAAAGATTGTGTTCACTGCACCCCAAAAAGATTGTGTTCACTGCACCCCAAAAAGATTGTGTTCACTGCACCCCAAAAATGATTTTGTTCACTGCACCCCAAAAAGGATTTTGTTCACTGCACCCCAAAAAGGATGTTGTTCACTCCACCCCAAAAAGATTGTGTTCACTGCACCCCAAAAAGATTGTGTTCACTGCACCCCACAAAGGATTTTGTTCACTGCACCCCAAAAAGATTGTGTTCACTGCACCCCAAAAAGGATGTTGTTCACTGCACCCCAAAAAGGATTTTGTTCACTGCACCCCAAAAAGATTGTGTTCACTGCACCCCACAAAGGATTTTGTTCACTGCACCCCACAAAGATTGTGTTCACTGCACACCAAAAAGGATTGTGTTCACTGCACCCCAAAAAGATTTTGTTCACTGCACCCCAAAAAGATTGTGTTCACTGCAGCCCAAAAAGATTGTGTTCACTGCAGCCCAAAAATATTGTGTTCACTGCAGCCCAAAAAGATTGTGTTCACTGCAGCTCACACACAGAAAAATGGATGTGGATCACTGACACCTGCCTATCTCCAATCCCACACCACACAGCAATATCGATTGTAGTTTGTAGAACACAGTTTCCCTAAAATTCAGCAGACTCTGTCCCTAACAGGATTGAGAAGAGATCGTAGATCAGGATTGAGTGCAGACCCCACCCCCCACACAGCAATATCGATTGTAGTTTGTAGAAGACACTGACCCTATAATTCAGCAGACTCTATCCCTAAAATGCCTACAACTCGCCCTGCCTAAACACTCCGACCTGTCCCTCAATTCTATCCGGACACAAATGGTTTTTTCCTGCCTATCTTTCCCTAATCAGCAGCCAGCACGTTGATGTGTGCTCTGTCCCTGAATCTAAGCAGCATAATGACGCCGCTGCGGCTGCCTCGAACTTATAAAGACTTGGTCACATGCTTCAGACGGCCAATCACAGCTACTGAGACATTTGCAGGCATGGCTGGGATGGCTTAAGGCACACCAGTTAAACGATTGTTGATTGGCTGTTGAAAGCCCGCCATGAAAAGAGCGCCAAAGCATGCAAAACCCGGAAATAAAACGACCGAACACGGATTTTTACCCGAACATACAGTAAAGTGTCCGTGTCCGTGTTCGGGTACAAAAAATCCAATTATTCGGTACGAACACGAATAATACAGTCCGTGTTCGCTCAACACTAGCCACCTCCTATAATCTTGCCTCTATTCTGGGTCCCATTAAACCACTCGCTAACAATCCTGATTTCCCTCCGTGCATTTATAACAAAGAAAATTCCATGAATTGATCAAGATACTCCTCTTCTTGCCTTCCATTGCTTTCATAAAGGCAAATTAAAATAATCTCACTCTCTTCAGTAGTGATGGACGAACATCGGCCGGGGCAGTTCACGAACGTCAGCCGCAAATTTTCTCAAATGTCCGTGAACCGCAAGTTCGCAGCGGGTCACATTGACTTTAATGGAAGGCGAACTTTAAAAATATTTAGGTCATATTTGCAGCCACAAAATACGTACTAGCTGTGCACAAATAGTCCCAGCACATGGACAATGTCATAACAGAAGTATTGCAATTGGAAAGGTTGCCCTAAAATTTTTTTTTTTTTTTATAGCAAAAAAAATGTATTTATTTTTTCATAAGTCAGCCAGAACTGACAGCAGCCGGTAAATACATGTCAAATACATATACTGTCCATTCACACATCTTTAAAATGGGTCCGCATCCATTCCACAATTTGGCGGAACCTTTACAGACCCATTGATTTTCAATTCCAGTCTGAAAAATTAGGCATTGACAGGATAAAGAAGTAAGTGTCGGCCATTCCAGGCCCCAAAAATTAGCCCACATGTATTTACCTAACAGCTAAGAACATAGTATTCTGTGGCTGAAGGTACATTAGGCATTCACAGGATACAGAAGTAAGTGTTGGCCAGTATTGGCCCCAAAAATTAGCCCACATGGGTTTACCTGACCGCTAAGAACGTAGTATTTTGTGGCTGAAGGTACATTAGGCATTTAGAGGATACAGAACTAAGTGTCAGCCAGTATAGGCCCCAAAAATTAGCCCACATGGGTTTACTTGACAGCTAAGAATGTAGTATTTGGTGACTGGAGGTACATTAGGCATTCAAAAGATACAGAAGTAGGTGTTGCCTTTACCATCTATACTATTGGGATGGGGGTGTGTGTTTCCCAGCTGGTCATTTTTTAGTTTGCCCCCTATGGCTTTTATATAGCCATTAGTTTTTCAATACCAGTCATGGAGGGGAGCAGGATCGGGGAGGATTGGGCCATCTCCAAGCTCACCTGTTTCCCATCCATCCATTAGCATTCATGTATTTCCATGTTTGAGACACTCAGTTTGAGTAGTGTTAGGAAGGGTTAGGACTGCAGGATACACAGGGTGCCGTGTATAAGCGTGCAGCTTATACATGCATTTGCAAATGTGTGTTAACTAAACCCCTGTTTTTAACCTATTATGTTAGACAGGTTTATTTGGTTTGTCAGCAGACTGGTGGGTAAGTATAGCAAGCTAAGGGCCGGTTGGTTTCCACACACACACACACCTTCTTTAATCCCCTTTTTCTCTTCAGTTTTGTTACATACAGGGATGGAGACGCTGAACAATGCTCGCCGGTGTCTCATCTTAAGTCCCAAAACTGCCCAAATTTTCTATGTTATCAGGGATGGAGACGCTTGCTTTACAGGCTGGTGTCTCATCTAAAGTCCCAATTTGCCTTTACCATCTATAATATTGGGATGGGGGTGTGTGTTTCCCAGCTGGTCATTTTTTAGTTTGCACCCTTTGGCTTTTATATAGCCATTAGTTTTTCAATACCAGTCATGGAGGGGAGCAGGTTGGGGGAGGATTGGGCCATCTCCAAGCTCACCTGTTTCCCATCCATCCATTAGCATTTATGTATTTCCATGTTTGAGACACTCAGTTTGAGTAGTGTTAGGAAGTGTTAGGACTGCAGGATACTCAGGGTGCCGTGGAGTGGCCTGCAGCTTATACATGCGTTTGCAAATGTGTGTTAACTAAACCCCTGTTTTTAACTATTATGTTAGACATGCTTATTTGATTTGTCAGCAGACTGGTGGGTAAGTATAGCAAACTAAGGGCCGGTTTGTTTCCACACACACACACCTTCTTTATATACAGGGTATGGAGACACTGAGCAGTGCTCGCCAGTGTCTCATCTAAAGTCCCAAAACTGCCCAAATTTTCTAGGCCCCAAAAATTAGCCCACATGGGTTTATCTGACAGCAAAGAAAGTTGTATTCTGTGGCTGGAGGTACATTAGGCATTCACAGAAAAAATAATTGTCAGCCCTGAAAGGCCCCAAAAATTTGCCATTCAATGGACATGAAATGCCTTTTATGCTGCTGTATTTAGCGAAGTCAAGGACCAGGAATTGTTGTGGGTGGATGGCGGTCTGGCGAATATTTGTGGCCTGGCATGAGGAATTTCAATGAAACATGGTCTACTCCATGCCTCATTCATTTTATAAATGTGAGGTAGTCTACACTGTCATGAGCTAGGTGAGTGCGCTTATCGGTCACGACCCCCCCTGCTGCGCTGAACCACCTTTCGGACAGGACACTGGATGGGGGGCAAGCCAATATTTCCATTGCAAATTGTGCAAGCTCTCCCCAGAGGTCAAGCATGCCCACCCAGTAGTCCAGGGGTTCATCACTCCTCAGAGCATCCACATCGGCCGTTAACCCGATGTAGTCAGACACCTGTCGGTCTAGGCGTTCCCTAATGCTGGATCCGGAGTACAGCTGTCAATGGTTCGGCTGAAAGAAGCATCTCATATCTGAAGTGACCAAGACATCTTCAAACTGCCCTCTTCTTGCAGGCGCTGTTGGATTGCTACCCGCAACTGTCTCTCTGTGACTGGAAATTCCTCTGCCAGCACACGCAAAAGCAGAATGCAGCATTTCCCGCAGCAAGGCCTGGAAGTGCTGCATCCTGACCGCCCTCTGTGATTGTGGTAACATTTCCGCCATTTTTTGTTTGTATCGGGGGTCTAAGTACGTTGCCACCCAGTACTGGTCCTTGGCCTTTATGCTTTTTATACAGGGGTCCCCCTTAAAACACTGGAGCATGAAGGCCGCCATTCTCCTCCCCCCATCCATGGATAACACCAGGGATCCCAGAAAGGTTTAAAGCATGCTCTTCTTGCTCCTCCTCATCCCCCCCAGCACCATCCTTCTCTGACTCCTCTTCAGACTCCTGCTGTGACATGTCTCAGATGGAGTAGCACCTACTGGGAATTCATCCAACATTGCGACTTCCTAATCTTCCTGATCCTCGATGGCTTGATCAATGACACAATGCAATGCACGCTCCAGAAAGAAGGCATAAGGTACGATGTCACTGATGGTGCCCTGGCCGTGACTAACCAGTTTGGTGATCTCATCGAATGGCCGCAGAAGTCTGCATGCGTCCCGCATGAGCAGCCACTGGCGCAGTGAAAAAAACCTGCCGCAGAGTTCGTACAGGTAGTCGTTAACTGCACATTTCTGCTGGAGCAGCCTATCAAGCATATGCAACGTTGAGTTCCATCGCGTCAGGCAGTCACAAATAAGATGCCTGATGGGCAGGTTGTGTCGCCGCTGAATGTCAGCAAGGCGAGCCATGGCTGTGTAAGATCTTCTGAAATGGCCCGAGATTTTCCTGGCCTGCCGCAAGACATCCTGGACCCCAGGGTATATGGCAACAAATCGCTGGACGACCAAGTTCAGGACATGGCATGGCATGCATGGCATGTGTGTTATTTTCCCCTGTTTCAGCGCGCTCGGCAGATTGGCACCGTTGTCGCACACCACTTTACCAACTGTCAAATTCAGCGGTATCAGCCACTGATCTGCCTGTGAACGCAAAGCTGAAAGGAGTGCAGGACCAGTGTGGCTCTTGGCTTCCAGGCACAACAGACGCAGCACAGCGTGGCAACGTCTCACCTGGCATGTGGAATAGGTTCTGGGGATCTTGGGCGGCGCAGCAGAAGAGACGGTAGCAGCGGAAAAGGGGGAGTCAGCCGAGGAGGAGAGGGAGGATGGAGGAGGAGAAGAAGAGGCAGGTCTGCATGCAATCCGTGGCGGTACAACCAAATCTACATGGGTGCCACGGGTTACATGCTTGACGGCCGTCAGAAGGTTCACCCAGTGGGCAGTAAAAGTGATATACCTTCCCTGCCCGTGCTTGCTAGATCATGTGTCTGTGTTCAGATGTATCTTGGCACCAACACTGTGTGCCAGAGATATATTCACTTGCCGCTGAACATGGCCATACAGCTCTGGAATGCCCTTCTGCAAGAAATATTTCCTGCCTGGGACCTTCCATTGTTGTGTTCCAATGGCCACAAATTTACGAAAGGCCTCCGAGTCCACCAGTTGATATGGCAGTAGTTGGCGGGCTATCAGTTCCAACAAGCCAGTAGGGATGATCGAACGGTTCAGGTCCACCATCGGTTCGGCCCGAACATTGGGTGTTCGAGGTTCGGCCGAATTTAGAACTTTTTGCCCAAAAAGTTCGGAATCGGGCAACCAGAACCGACCAAAATGCAATGCTTCAGGAAATGGGCTTTAAAAGCCCGTGATTGGACCAGAACCATTAGAAAAACCCAATTGAGGGGGCAGGAGAATGCTAGGAATGTGATTGGAGTGACTAGGGGGTCCCTAGAACAATCATTAGTGAATACGCCCCCCAGTATATAAGATCGCCCCCGCCATATTCCTAGCATTGTTATACTGGACATGGAAGAGAGTGGAAGCAGTTTTGTTAATTTTACTTTAAAAGTGTCATTTAGCATTTATTAGTGCGAGGAAAGGGATATCTAGTGTAGTTAGAGTGCTCCTTTACACTTAAGTTAGCTTCAAAAATTTAGTTTCTGTAGGGAAAGTGTTAAGTGTAAGGGGACCGTAGTGTAGTGTAGGGTTAACTGACAGTGACTGCTATGGAAGGGTGACAAAACCCTTCCATAGCAGGGTGACCACTATAGAGAAATGATAATTTCTCTGAATTGCTTCGGAACTGGAATATGGCTTCTCACCAGCCAAGCATTTTTCATGCTGCAGGGGCTGCCAATGCCAGTGCTTTTTTGAGGACATGTTTGATGTCAGACATGACATCTGAACATGTGTATAGGGGGTATATATACACATATATGTCTGTATATATACCCCTAGACATATATAGGTGTGATAGTAGCAAAAATATATGCTTGCGCTAATGAAATCATTTACAGTAATATATTTCTGCTACTATCACACCTATATATGTCTAGGTGTGTATATAAATATATGTATGTGTGTATATACACCACTATACACAAGTTCAGATGTTTTGCCTGCCTCAAAAGAACCCCAAAAAAATACCAAAAAAAACGCTAGCGTCAAAAAAAAAAATGCCCAGGTGTGTTTTTGCTGGCATTTTTTGGGAGTTTTTGGAGGCAGGCAAAACATCAGAACTTGTGCACAGTACACACAGTACCACTATACACAAGTTCAGATGTTTTTCCTGACTGCAAAGAACCCAAAAAAATGCCTTCTATTAAACCGGCAAGGTGTTACAGCAGCGAAGCCATACTCCTGTGCTGAAAGTTTTCTAATACAAACAATCTTTTTTTTTTTATGGTTCTGGACATGCTACAGAGCTGAAACTTCACCCCCCAGATACGAAATCCAAAGTAAAAATCAAAAAAATCTCTCTTTTTTTTTTTTAATTTTTCAATAATTGGCTTTTTTATCAAAAATGACAATTTTTAAGAACTTTTTTTGTGTGATTTTGTGTCTGGGGGGTCTAAAAGGTGTACCTGTGAAGTTTCAGCTCTGTAGCATGTCCAGAACCAGAAAAAAAGATCATATAGGTGTAAAAGGAGGGTCCCACATCCCTGTTCTACTGAAAAATTATCTTTTTTTTTCATGGTTCTGGACATGCTACAGAGCTGAGACTTCACATGTACACTTTTTAGACCCCCCAGATACTAAATCCAAAGTCAAAATCAAAAAATCTCTCTCTTTTTTTTTTTTCTTCAATAATTGGCTTTTTTGTCAAAAATGACAATTTTTAAGAACTTTTTTTGTGTGATTAATAGTTAATGGGGCATGACCCAGAACCCTAGGCACTTTTTAGGGGCATTTATTGGATATTAGGGCTTAAAAATGGTGTTTTTTGATTACCGAAGTTCGGGTCCCATTGATTTCAATGGGGTTCTGAAATCCGAACCGAACTTTTGGGAAATTCGGGTGTTCTCGTCGAACCAAACTTTTCAAAAGTTCGATCATCCCTACAAGCCAGCAGTCAAATGTTAGGCAAGAGGGTTATCCGGCGTCATCATTTTTTTCCGCTCCAACATTTGGGCTACAGAAGCCTGCCCTTTTCCAGAACAACGTGATGACGGCATCATGGAAGGTGGAGTGGAGGACAAATGTGAGGAGAAAGGAGAAGGAAAAGACTTAATTGAAGAAGGAGAAGAGGCTGGACGGTGAGAGCCTGGAGTGTGGCTTTGTGGGTTCTGACGGTGTTGCTCCCACTGGGCTTGGGGATGGGAGTTCAGGTGCCTTAAGGCGGTTGTCCCTAGGTGAGTGTTGGGCTTACCGTGACTTATGCGTTGACTGCAAAGGCTGCAGATGGCAACACTGTTGTCAGCAACGGACACATTAAAAAAAGCCCACACTGCCGAGCCATGTGTCGGCGCCCTGGGAGCGCCAGATGTGACTGTACATGGTTGATGGCTCGCTCCTGATATATTTGCAGTCTGCTTTGTACCTCTTGTGCAATGCAAGTTCTGCCTGCCTCTCCTCCCTATCTGCCAGTCCATCTCTCCCTCTGAGCTCCCCTCCTCTTCCTCTCTTGTGGGCACCCACCTGACGTCCATAGACACGTCATCATCCACGTCACCTTCCCCACCACTAACAATTGAGATCTCTGAGTAGGCAGCAACAGCGGGGACCAACCTCCTTGGGCTGATCTGGGTACTGTCGTCAGACTGTCGTGAGTGGTGGCTGTTGCTACCTCCTCTTCCTGATCCAATGCCAACAATGGCTGTGCATCGCAAATGTCTTGTGATGGATCGGAAAATAATTCCAGTGACTCAAGCGGAGGGTATGTGGTGGTGGTGGTGTTTGTGGTGTTGTCTTTGGGGGTGCACACAGCAGAGAGGGAAGAGGGTGCAGATAGAGAGGATGAGGAGGGTGCAGAAGAGGAAGGCTATGTGAGCCACTCAACCAAGTCTAGTGCGTCCTTTGAACGCGCCTTCTGAAACTTCACACTTTCGCTCCGGCCTACTGCTCCTGCCCTACCCCTACCACCCCTGCGTAAGTGTATGCCTCTTCCTCTGCCTGTCATGTTTTTACCCTGTGACAAGTCTCTAGAGAATTGGAGTATATCTGGAAAAAGGTATATAACACCCCACTTCAATCTGTGGTATTGGGGGGCCACAGATTTTTCACACCAGTTCTACAAATAATTGGCCAGTAACTGTTGTCACTGTGTGTAGCACAGTTAACACAGCAAAAGAGGCCACATTTTTGCAAGACTAAAATACAATCTTAGAAAAGTATACTGATAAATAACACCCCACTTCAATATGTGATATTGGGGGGCCACAGTTTTATCACACCAATTCTACAAATAATTGGCCAGTAACTGTTGTCACTGTGTGTAGCCCAGTTAACACAACAAAAGAGGCCACATTTTTGCAGGACTAAAATACACTCTTAGAAAAGTATAATGTTAAATAACACCCCACTTCAATATGTGGTATTGGGGGGCCACTGGTTTATCACACCAGTTGTTCAAAAAATTGGCCAGTGAGTTTGGCACTGTGTGTAGCTGTCAGGGACTCAATACCCTGCGCAGGCGCACTGGCGCGGCTAACCGGCGAACACCTATGCGCATGCGCTGAGGCTACCATGGGTAGTTTGCGGCTATCTTTCGTTCGCGCGAGCGCGCATGCGCACGCAAACCGCTTTTGATGCCAAATGGCCTATTTAAAGCCAGTGATCACTCTGAGTCATTGCTGTGTGATCATCAGCTCTCCTGTACCCTGTGCCTGTTTATTATCTGCTGTTCCTGTTTACCTGACCCGGTTTGTCTTTGGATTCTGATTACCTGCTGCCCGCCCTGACCTTGGCTTGTCCGGACTATTCTCCTGCTTTATCCTTATCTGTTTACCTGCTACCGGCTATTGGTCCTGGACCTGCTCCTGGCTCAACCAGGGAATCCGGGTGACCGCGACCTGGTGTTAGCAAGCAGCCAAGTACATCCCCGCCATCTGGGGCCCTGGGGAAAACCGGCTAACACTTAGACTCCGTGCCTCTGGTGAACCTGTGCCATGCCAGTTACCCGGTAAGCCACTCCTCTTACGTCAGGCTCTGCCACGTTACTCCGTGACAGTAGCAGAGTTAACATAGCAAAAGAGGCAATATTGTCGCAGGACACAAATACACTTGTAAAAGTATACTCAGATAACACCCCTCTTCAATCTGTGGTATTGGGGGGGCAACAGGTTTATTACACCAGTTCTACAAATAATTGGCCAGTAACTGTTGTCACTGAGTGTAGCAGTGTTAACACAGCAAAAGAGGCCACATTTTTGCAGGAGTAAAATACACTTTTAGAAAAATATACTGTTAAATAACACCCCACTTCAATATGTGGTATTGGGGGGCCACTGGTCTATCACACCAGTTGTTCAAAACATTGGCCAGTGAGTTTGGCACTGTGTGTAGCAGAGTTAACACAGCAAAAGAGGCAATATTGTTTCAGGACACAAATACACTTGTAAAAGTATACTCAGATAACACCCCACTTCAATATGTGGTATTGGGGGGCCACTGGTCTATCACACTAGTTATAATACATTAAAAGTGCTTTTGTCACTGTTTGTAGTATTGCTGCAGCAACGCCACCACACCAGTCACAATGCTGCACGGTGCACAATACAAATCCACTATAATATACTTTCTATATTACAAAGTATATTATACCATGTCCCTAAACTGAACAGAAACTGCACACCAATACCAAAAAAATTGCAGCCATTTAAATTACTTTTGTGGACATTAACAGAGCAATTTGTGTCACTGCAGATCAGTCCCTAGAGCACACTGAATACCTGTCCCTAAACTGAACAGAAACTGTACACCTATACCAAATAAATACCAGCCCTTTAAATGACTTTTGTGGACATTAACAGAGCGATTTGTGTCACTGCCAATCTCTAACTGTCCCTAAAGCACAGACTGGACACCTGTCCCTAAACTCAAAAGAGACTGTAGTAGACCTATACCAAAATACCAGCCCTGAAAAGGACGTTTGTGGATCTTAACAGAGCTATTTGTGTCTGGCAATCTCTCCCTCATGAACACAGCAGACCTTTCCCTATGCTGACAAAAAGCAGAATGTGAAATGGCCGCCTGCTCTGGTCTATGTATAAGGTAGGGGCATGTTCATGTGCTGAAATGTTTCAATTGGCTGTCCCATTCCACCTGACGGCTGTGTCATGGGTCAAAATTCTCCCCAATGTAAACTAATATGGCCGCCACGAACAACGCTATGTGTTCGCAAAATTCGCCGCTAACCGACCGCCGGGCGAACCGCAAGGCCATCTCTACTCTTCAGAAGGAATTTGAGGGAACCACTTTTAACCACTGTTAATGTACAATTGCATAACTTTCTCCCAATCAACCAATATAGAGTGTCCTTTTTCAACCCCATGGCACCTTTAGAAACTATCTGTTATAATAAATCTCACATTGGCAAAATTACTTCATTAGCTGGCTCACGCAGGAATGAATATGGAAACAAAAAATTACTGCGCTAACTGAAAAGTGAAAAAGCAGCCGACACCAATCACTAGACAATAAAGTGATAAACGGTACAAAAAAGAAAAACAAATGTGCAGCGCTGTTTTTCTTTTTTGTCACGCAGGAATGGTATGAAGCTATTGAGAAATATAAAAAAGCATGGGAACAGGAGCTTAAAATGCTAATTTCCAATGCTCAATGCTCGCGTTTTTGCCCAAAAATGTTCCCTGAGTACTAAAATGCAGGAAGTCTCATACAAAATTCTCATGCAATGGTTCATCATGCCACAAAAAATTGGAAGTTTGTTCCCCTCGGCCTCTGATAAATGTTGGTGTTGCCACTCAATCAAAGACACCTTCCTACATATGTGATGGACGTCTACCCCAATCTTTAGTTTTTGGCAACAGATCATAAGATGAATTAAACACATTACTGGAACATCATTGAAATTACATTCTGCTGCATTTCTGCTACACATAAACTCCTATACTTAGAGAAAATACAAGAGGTTGCTAACTATACACCTTTTAAGTGCAGCTAAAGCTCTAATTCCAGCTCACTGGAAACAATATTTACAATATGGAAGAAACACTGGCCATGCAAAAAGAGTCCACTACCAGGTTTCACAAAACTTGGAGACAATGCTTCCTATTTACTTTATCTGAGGGAAATGAGGTTGCAAAGCCTTTAAAAACATAAATACCGAAAGTTTAGCATCAGACCTTCTTTGATTAATGGTACACTTCACCAAAATCTTATTTACGGAATGACTTTACTTTTGTTACCATTTATATATTACATATGTCCATAGATTTATTCCTAGTGAAAACAACTTGACGTTCCTTTATTAATGTGACTTTTAACTCATCTAACGAAAAGGCATTTTTTATATTATTCTATTTTTTTTATTTTACTACCTATCTACTAATACAACTTTCTTATTATATATTTCCATACAACGTTAAGATTATTTTGTCCTTACATATGTAGTTTATATATGCAAATATTACTTTAAAACTGTACAAATTACTTATTACTCTGTTTGTTCTTTTCAACTTTTAATAAAGATTTTATTGTGAAATAAAAAAAAAGAAATACATTTTTTACCAACAAATACAATATTAGAATTGTTCAATAATAAATTTGACATCTTTTTATTCCAGTAACAAACATTCCCATGCCTTATGGTCTTTGCAAACATTTATATCAAGACTAGTCTTTATATCAAGACTAGGGTTGAGCGGACACCTAGATGTCCGTGTTCGACGGGTTCGGCCGAACTTTAAAAAAAAGTCCGGGTCCGTGTCCCGGACTTTTACCGAACTTTTCCCGGACACCGAACCCCATTGAAGTCAATGGGGACCCGAACTTTAAGGCACTAAAATGGCTCTAAAACACCAAAGGAAAGGGCTAGAGTGCTGCAAATGGCAGCAAAACGTAATTAAGAGCATGGCAAGTGCTCTGCAAACAAATGTGGATAGGGAAATAACTTAAAACAACAAAAAAAAACAGAAAAATAAAACAATGTTCTTCTTCATCTCTGAAGGACGAGGCCCATATGGAGTAGGAGGGAGGTTGAGGTGGTGGTGGATGTGGCGGTGACATAGGCGTGCGCACAGGGTGTGCTGGGTGTGCCTGGGCACACCCTAATCACCTAGGGCACATAGCATTGCCAGTGAGGAGATGGGAAAGATCTCCCTGGGACCTGCTCTGCTCTATTTCTCCTTGCCTACAGGTACATGGCCCCGATACATTACTCTCCCTGCTGGCAAACACATGCATGTGTATTTCAACTTTGGGGTGCACACCTTAATGCAATAGGCTGCGCACACCTATGGGCGGTGTAGGTGGAAGCGGCGGTGGAGGAGGACCAGGGCCGGATTAACAGCATCATGGGCTTGGTGCTGAGGATTTTGAAGGGCCTTAAGGGCCGTGCCTTGCCATGCACCCAGAGGAGGAAGGGTGCAGCCATGCATGCCTAATTCAACATGGGATGCTGTCTCTGAAGCCCATAAACACATCCATGCATCGCCAACTGTCCCTCCTTGTCCGGCCTTCACGCTGTGTGGGGAGGTTCTGAGGGTGCTGCCTGGGGAAGCGAGCATAGAAGCCAGACTTCTGTGTTTACAAGTGACAGAAGAGCGGTAACAGTGAATATGGCCAACCCGGGGCCTATATAAAAGGTAGGGGCCTGGAGCTGCAGCTCCAATAGCCCCTACATTAATCTGGCCCTGAGGAGGAGGACGAGGTAGCCAACACTGCTTCTTTTCAAAAATTTTAAATGAGGGTACACCCCAAAAGAGTGAGAAAGAGCAAAAATGGAACAATGGGTGGGTAAGGTCGGTATCCATTGCTATTCTGCATAAGGTACGGAAAAGTCCCGTGGGATCCATGCCTGGTTCATTTTAATGAACGTGAGCTTGTCCACATTGTCTCTGGACAGGCGGCTGCGCTTGTCTGTTATAACGCCCCCAGCCGTGCTAAATACCCGTTCAGATAATACACTGGCTGCAGGGCACGCCAGCACCTCCAAGGCGTAAAGGGCAAGCTCAGGCCATGTGCCCAATTTGGAGACCCAGAAGTTGAAGGGGGCAGACCCGTCATTCACTACATGTAGGCGTGTGCACACATACTGCTCCACCATGTTGGTAAAATGCTGCCTCCTGCTAAGACGTTCCATCTGAGCTGCTGGTGCTGCTGTTTGTTGTGGCGTGCTGACAAAGCTTTTCCACATTTCGGCCATGCTAACCCTGCCTTCTGAGGTGCTGGCGGTGCCCTGGTTGCGTTGGCGACCTCCTCCTCCTCTGCCTTGTGCTTCCACTGTGGCCCCGCTGTCAGATGGGAATGCCAGCAGCATGGCGTCTACCAGCGTGCGCTTGTACTCGCGCATCTTGCGATCGCGCTCCAGTGAGTGAATTAAGGACGGTACGTTGTCCTTGTAACGGGGATCCAGCAGCGTGGCCACCCAGTAATCAGCACAAGTTAGAATGTGGGCAACTCGGCGGTCGTTGTGGAGACACTGCAGCATGTAATCGCTCATGTGTGCCAGGCTGCCCAGAGGCAACGAAAGGCTGTCCTCTGTGGGAGGTGTATCGTCCGTGTCCTCTGTATCCCCCCAGCCACGCACCAGTGATGGCCATGAGCTGGCCTGGGTGCCACCCTGCTGTGAACATGGTTCCATCTCCTCCTCCAGCTCCTCCTCCTCCTCATCCTCCTCATCCTCCAGAACTGTGCCCCTGCTGGACAATTGCGTCCCTGGCGTTTGCGTGTGCAGGAACCCACCCTCGGAGCCCCTTGCGAATGACTGCCCTGAAAGCCTTGGAAATGTTACCTCTTCATCCTCCTCCTCCTCCTCATCCTGTGCCACATCCTCTTCCATCATCGCCCGAATTGTTTTTTCAAGGAGGCATAGAAGTGGGATAGTTAAGCTGAGAACGGCGTCATTGCCACTGGCCATGTTGGTGGAGTACTCAAAACAGCGCAACAAGGCACACAGGTCTCGCATGGAGGCCCAGTTAAATTAAATAGCGGAATAGAAAATATGATCCAAAAAAAGTGTATGTATATCACACGTACACAACCACACTGGGCCCCAATTACTATTGTTTGTACCCCTAAAAGGCTAGATGAGGAGTAGGGGGAGTATGGAACAGGCAGCACCCTCAAACCTTCAGAAGTATGAGATGAACCCCAACAACTTGGAAAGGTGGATCTCTCTCACACGTACCAACACAGACTATCCCCCAATTTAACTGATCCCCAAAGGTTTTTGATTAAATAGCGGAATAGAAAATATGATCCAAAAAAAGTGTATGTATATCACACGTACACAACCACACTAGGCCCCAATTACTATTGTTTGTACCCCTAAAAGGCTAGATGAGGAGTAGGGGGGGTATGGAACAGGCAGCACCCTCAAACCTTCAGAAGTATGAGATGAACCCCAACAACTTGGAAAGGTGGATCTCTCTCACACGTACCAACACAGACTATCCCCCAATTTAACTGATCCCCAAAGGTTTTTGTTTAAATAGCGGAATAGAAAATATGATCCAAAAAAAGTGTATGTATATCACACGTACACAACCACACTAGGCCCCAATTACTATTGTTTGTACCCCTAAAAGGCTAGGAGTAGGGGGAGTATGGAACAGGCAGCACCCTCAAACCTTCAGAAGTATGAGATGAACCCCAACAACTTGGAAAGGTGGATCTCTCTCACACGTACCAACACAGACTATCCCCCAATTTAACTGATCCCCAAAGGTTTTTGATTAAATAGCGGAATAGAAAATATGATCCAAAAAAAGTGTATGTATATCACACGTACACAACCACACTAGGCCCCAATTACTATTGTTTGTACCCCTAAAAGGCTAGATGAGGAGTAGGGGGGGTATGGAACAGGCAGCACCCTCAAATCTTCAGAAGTATGAGATGAACCCCAAAAACTTGGAAAGGTGGATCTCTCTCACACGTACCAACACAGACTATCCCCCAATTTAACTGATCCCCAAAGGTTTTTGATTAAATAGCGGAATAGAAAATATGATCCAAAAAAAGTGTATGTATATCACACGTACACAACCACACTAGGCCCCAATTACTATTGTTTGTACCCCTAAAAGGCTAGATGAGGAGTAGGGGGGGTATGGAACAGGCAGCACCCTCAAACCTTCAGAAGTATGAGATGAACCCCAACAACTTGGAAAGGTGGATCTCTCTCACACGTACCAACACAGACTATCCCCCAATTTAACTGATCCCCAAAGGTTTTTGATTAAATAGCGGAATAGAAAATATGATCCAAAAAAAGTGTATGTATATCACACGTACACAACCACACTAGGCCCCAATTACTATTGTTTGTACCCCTAAAAGGCTAGATGAGGAGTAGGGGGGGTATGGAACAGGCAGCACCCTCAAACCTTCAGAAGTATGAGATGAACCCCAACAACTTGGAAAGGTGGATCTCTCTCACACGTACCAACACAGACTATCCCCCAATTTAACTGATCCCCAAAGGTTTTTGATTAAATAGCGGAATAGAAAATATGATCCAAAAAAAGTGTATGTATATCACACGTACACAACCACACTAGGCCCCAATTACTATTGTTTGTACCCCTAAAAGGCTAGGAGTAGGGGGAGTATGGAACAGGCAGCACCCTCAAACCTTCAGAAGTATGAGATGAACCCCAACAACTTGGAAAGGTGGATCTCTCTCACACGTACCAACACAGACTATCCCCCAATTTAACTGATCCCCAAAGGTTTTTGATTAAATAGCGGAATAGAAAATATGATCCAAAAAAAGTGTATGTATATCACACGTACACAACCACACTAGGCCCCAATTACTATTGTTTGTACCCCTAAAAGGCTAAATGAGGAGTAGGGGGGGTATGGAACAGGCAGCACCCTCAAACCTTCAGAAGTATGAGATGAACCCCAACAACTTGGAAAGGTGGATCTCTCTCACACGTACCAACACAGACTATCCCCCAATTTAACTGATCCCCAAAGGTTTTTGATTAAATAGCGGAATAGAAAATATGATCCAAAAAAAGTGTATGTATATCACACGTACACAACCACACTGGGCCCCAATTACTATTGTTTGTACCCCTAAAAGGCTAGATGAGGAGTAGGGGGAGTATGGAACAGGCAGCACCCTCAAACCTTCAGAAGTATGAGATGAACCCCAACAACTTGGAAAGGTGGATCTCTCTCACACGTACCAACACAGACTATCCCCCAATTTAACTGATCCCCAAAGGTTTTTGATTAAATAGCGGAATAGAAAATATGATCCAAAAAAAGTGTATGTATATCACACGTACACAACCACACTAGGCCCCAATTACTATTGTTTGTACCCCTAAAAGGCTAGATGAGGAGTAGGGGGGGTATGGAACAGGCAGCACCCTCAAACCTTCAGAAGTATGAGATGAACCCCAACAACTTGGAAAGGTGGATCTCTCTCACACGTACCAACACAGACTATCCCCCAATTTAACTGATCCCCAAAGGTTTTTGATTAAATAGCGGAATAGAAAATATGATCCAAAAAAAGTGTATGTATATCACACGTACACAACCACACTAGGCCCCAATTACTATTGTTTGTACCCCTAAAAGGCTAGGAGTAGGGGGAGTATGGAACAGGCAGCACCCTCAAACCTTCAGAAGTATGAGATGAACCCCAACAACTTGGAAAGGTGGATCTCTCTCACACGTACCAACACAGACTATCCCCCAATTTAACTGATCCCCAAAGGTTTTTGATTAAATAGCGGAATAGAAAATATGATCCAAAAAAAGTGTATGTATATCACACGTACACAACCACACTAGGCCCCAATTACTATTGTTTGTACCCCTAAAAGGCTAGATGAGGAGTAGGGGGGGTATGGAACAGGCAGCACCCTCAAACCTTCAGAAGTATGAGATGAACCCCAACAACTTGGAAAGGTGGATCTCTCTCACACGTACCAACACAGACTATCCCCCAATTTAACTGATCCCCAAAGGTTTTTGATTAAATAGCGGAATAGAAAATATGATCCAAAAAAAGTGTATGTATATCACACGTACACAACCACACTAGGCCCCAATTACTATTGTTTGTACCCCTAAAAGGCTAGATGAGGAGTAGGGGGGGTATGGAACAGGCAGCACCCTCAAACCTTCAGAAGTATGAGATGAACCCCAACAACTTGGAAAGGTGGATCTCTCTCACACGTACCAACACAGACTATCCCCCAATTTAACTGATCCCCAAAGGTTTTTGATTAAATAGCGGAATAGAAAATATGATCCAAAAAAAGTGTATGTATATCACACGTACACAACCACACTAGGCCCCAATTACTATTGTTTGTACCCCTAAAAGGCTAGGAGTAGGGGGAGTATGGAACAGGCAGCACCCTCAAACCTTCAGAAGTATGAGATGAACCCCAACAACTTGGAAAGGTGGATCTCTCTCACACGTACCAACACAGACTATCCCCCAATTTAACTGATCCCCAAAGGTTTTTGATTAAATAGCGGAATAGAAAATATGATCCAAAAAAAGTGTATGTATATCACACGTACACAACCACACTAGGCCCCAATTACTATTGTTTGTACCCCTAAAAGGCTAGATGAGGAGTAGGGGGGGTAAGGAACAGGCAGCACCCTCAAACCTTCAGAAGTATGAGATGAACCCCAACAACTTGGAAAGGTGGATCTCTCTCACACGTACCAACACAGACTATCCCCCAATTTAACTGATCCCCAAAGGTTTTTGATTAAATAGCGGAATAGAAAATATGATCCAAAAAAAGTGTATGTATATCACACGTACACAACCACACTGGGCCCCAATTACTATTGTTTGTACCCCTAAAAGGCTAGATGAGGAGTAGGGGGAGTATGGAACAGGCAGCACCCTCAAACCTTCAGAAGTATGAGATGAACCCCAACAACTTGGAAAGGTGGATCTCTCTCACACGTACCAACACAGACTATCCCCCAATTTAACTGATCCCCAAAGGTTTTTGATTAAATAGCGGAATAGAAAATATGATCCAAAAAAAGTGTATGTATATCACACGTACACAACCACACTAGGCCCCAATTACTATTGTTTGTACCCCTAAAAGGCTAGATGAGGAGTAGGGGGGGTATGGAACAGGCAGCACCCTCAAACCTTCAGAAGTATGAGATGAACCCCAACAACTTGGAAAGGTGGATCTCTCTCACACGTACCAACACAGACTATCCCCCAATTTAACTGATCCCCAAAGGTTTTTGATTAAATAGCGGAATAGAAAATATGATCCAAAAAAAGTGTATGTATATCACACGTACACAACCACACTAGGCCCCAATTACTATTGTTTGTACCCCTAAAAGGCTAGGAGTAGGGGGAGTATGGAACAGGCAGCACCCTCAAACCTTCAGAAGTATGAGATGAACCCCAACAACTTGGAAAGGTGGATCTCTCTCACACGTACCAACACAGACTATCCCCCAATTTAACTGATCCCCAAAGGTTTTTGATTAAATAGCGGAATAGAAAATATGATCCAAAAAAAGTGTATGTATATCACACGTACACAACCACACTAGGCCCCAATTACTATTGTTTGTACCCCTAAAAGGCTAGATGAGGAGTAGGGGGGGTATGGAACAGGCAGCACCCTCAAACCTTCAGAAGTATGAGATGAACCCCAACAACTTGGAAAGGTGGATCTCTCTCACACGTACCAACACAGACTATCCCCCAATTTAACTGATCCCCAAAGGTTTTTGATTAAATAGCGGAATAGAAAATATGATCCAAAAAAAGTGTATGTATATCACACGTACACAACCACACTGGGCCCCAATTACTATTGTTTGTACCCCTAAAAGGCTAGATGAGGAGTAGGGGGAGTATGGAACAGGCAGCACCCTCAAACCTTCAGAAGTATGAGATGAACCCCAACAACTTGGAAAGGTGGATCTCTCTCACACGTACCAACACAGACTATCCCCCAATTTAACTGATCCCCAAAGGTTTTTGATTAAATAGCGGAATAGAAAATATGATCCAAAAAAAGTGTATGTATATCACACGTACACAACCACACTAGGCCCCAATTACTATTGTTTGTACCCCTAAAAGGCTAGATGAGGAGTAGGGGGAGTATGGAACAGGCAGCACCCTCAAACCTTCAGAAGTATGAGATGAACCCCAACAACTTGGAAAGGTGGATCTCTCTCACACGTACCAACACAGACTATCCCCCAATTTAACTGATCCCCAAAGGTTTTTGATTAAATAGCGGAATAGAAAATATGATCCAAAAAAAGTGTATGTATATCACACGTACACAACCACACTAGGCCCCAATTACTATTGTTTGTACCCCTAAAAGGCTAGATGAGGAGTAGGGGGGGTATGGAACAGGCAGCACCCTCAAACCTTCAGAAGTATGAGATGAACCCCAACAACTTGGAAAGGTGGATCTCTCTCACACGTACCAACACAGACTATCCCCCAATTTAACTGATCCCCAAAGGTTTTTGATTAAATAGCGGAATAGAAAATATGATCCAAAAAAAGTGTATGTATATCACACGTACACAACCACACTGGGCCCCAATTACTATTGTTTGTACCCCTAAAAGGCTAGATGAGGAGTAGGGGGAGTATGGAACAGGCAGCACCCTCAAACCTTCAGAAGTATGAGATGAACCCCAACAACTTGGAAAGGTGGATCTCTCTCACACGTACCAACACAGACTATCCCCCAATTTAACTGATCCCCAAAGGTTTTTGATTAAATAGCGGAATAGAAAATATGATCCAAAAAAAGTGTATGTATATCACACGTACACAACCACACTAGGCCCCAATTACTATTGTTTGTACCCCTAAAAGGCTAGATGAGGAGTAGGGGGGGGTATGGAACAGGCAGCACCCTCAAATCTTCAGAAGTATGAGATGAACCCCAAAAACTTGGAAAGGTGGATCTCTCTCACACGTACCAACACAGACTATCCCCCAATTTAACTGATCCCCAAAGGTTTTTGATTAAATAGCGGAATAGAAAATATGATCCAAAAAAAGTGTATGTATATCACACGTACACAACCACACTAGGCCCCAATTACTATTGTTTGTACCCCTAAAAGGCTAGATGAGGAGTAGGGGGGGTATGGAACAGGCAGCACCCTCAAACCTTCAGAAGTATGAGATGAACCCCAACAACTTGGAAAGGTGGATCTCTCTCACACGTACCAACACAGACTATCCCCCAATTTAACTGATCCCCAAAGGTTTTTGATTAAATAGCGGAATAGAAAATATGATCCAAAAAAAGTGTATGTATATCACACGTACACAACCACACTAGGCCCCAATTACTATTGTTTGTACCCCTAAAAGGCTAGATGAGGAGTAGGGGGGGTATGGAACAGGCAGCACCCTCAAACCTTCAGAAGTATGAGATGAACCCCAACAACTTGGAAAGGTGGATCTCTCTCACACGTACCAACACAGACTATCCCCCAATTTAACTGATCCCCAAAGGTTTTTGATTAAATAGCGGAATAGAAAATATGATCCAAAAAAAGTGTATGTATATCACACGTACACAACCACACTAGGCCCCAATTACTATTGTTTGTACCCCTAAAAGGCTAGGAGTAGGGGGAGTATGGAACAGGCAGCACCCTCAAACCTTCAGAAGTATGAGATGAACCCCAACAACTTGGAAAGGTGGATCTCTCTCACACGTACCAACACAGACTATCCCCCAATTTAACTGATCCCCAAAGGTTTTTGATTAAATAGCGGAATAGAAAATATGATCCAAAAAAAGTGTATGTATATCACACGTACACAACCACACTAGGCCCCAATTACTATTGTTTGTACCCCTAAAAGGCTAGATGAGGAGTAGGGGGGGTATGGAACAGGCAGCACCCTCAAACCTTCAGAAGTATGAGATGAACCCCAACAACTTGGAAAGGTGGATCTCTCTCACACGTACCAACACAGACTATCCCCCAATTTAACTGATCCCCAAAGGTTTTTGATTAAATAGCGGAATAGAAAATATGATCCAAAAAAAGTGTATGTATATCACACGTACACAACCACACTGGGCCCCAATTACTATTGTTTGTACCCCTAAAAGGCTAGATGAGGAGTAGGGGGAGTATGGAACAGGCAGCACCCTCAAACCTTCAGAAGAATGAGATGAACCCCAACAACTTGGAAAGGTGGATCTCTCTCACACGTACCAACACAGACTATCCCCCAATTTAACTGATCCCCAAAGGTTTTTGATTAAATAGCGGAATAGAAAATATGATCCAAAAAAAGTGTATGTATATCACACGTACACAACCACACTGGGCCCCAATTACTATTGTTTGTACCCCTAAAAGGCTAGATGAGGAGTAGGGGGGGTATGGAACAGGCAGCACCCTCAAATCTTCAGAAGTATGAGATGAACCCCAAAAACTTGGAAAGGTGGATCTCTCTCACACGTACCAACACAGACTATCCCCCAATTTAACTGATCCCCAAAGGTTTTTGATTAAATAGCGGAATAGAAAATATGATCCAAAAAAAGTGTATGTATATCACACGTACACAACCACACTAGGCCCCAATTACTATTGTTTGTACCCCTAAAAGGCTAGATGAGGAGTAGGGGGGGTATGGAACAGGCAGCACCCTCAAATCTTCAGAAGTATGAGATGAACCCCAAAAACTTGGAAAGGTGGATCTCTCTCACACGTACCAACACAGACTATCCCCCAATTTAACTGATCCCCAAAGGTTTTTGATTAAATAGCGGAATAGAAAATATGATCCAAAAAAAGTGTATGTATATCACACGTACACAACCACACTAGGCCCCAATTACTATTGTTTGTACCCCTAAAAGGCTAGATGAGGAGTAGGGGGGGTATGGAACAGGCAGCACCCTCAAACCTTCAGAAGTATGAGATGAACCCCAACAACTTGGAAAGGTGGATCTCTCTCACACGTACCAACACAGACTATCCCCCAATTTAACTGATCCCCAAAGGTTTTTGATTAAATAGCGGAATAGAAAATATGATCCAAAAAAAGTGTATGTATATCACACGTACACAACCACACTAGGCCCCAATTACTATTGTTTGTACCCCTAAAAGGCTAGATGAGGAGTAGGGGGGGTATGGAACAGGCAGCACCCTCAAACCTTCAGAAGTATGAGATGAACCCCAACAACTTGGAAAGGTGGATCTCTCTCACACGTACCAACACAGACTATCCCCCAATTTAACTGATCCCCAAAGGTTTTTGATTAAATAGCGGAATAGAAAATATGATCCAAAAAAAGTGTATGTATATCACATGTACACAACCACACTGGGCCCCAATTACTATTGTTTGTACCCCTAAAAGGCTAGATGAGGAGTAGGGGGAGTATGGAACAGGCAGCACCCTCAAACCTTCAGAAGTATGAGATGAACCCCAACAACTTGGAAAGGTGGATCTCTCTCACACGTACCAACACAGACTATCCCCCAATTTAACTGATCCCCAAAGGTTTTTGATTAAATAGCGGAATAGAAAATATGATCCAAAAAAAGTGTATGTATATCACACGTACACAACCACACTAGGCCCCAATTACTATTGTTTGTACCCCTAAAAGGCTAGATGAGGAGTAGGGGGGGTATGGAACAGGCAGCACCCTCAAACCTTCAGAAGTATGAGATGAACCCCAACAACTTGGAAAGGTGGATCTCTCTCACACGTACCAACACAGACTATCCCCCAATTTAACTGATCCCCAAAGGTTTTTGATTAAATAGCGGAATAGAAAATATGATCCAAAAAAAGTGTATGTATATCACACGTACACAACCACACTAGGCCCCAATTACTATTGTTTGTACCCCTAAAAGGCTAGATGAGGAGTAGGGGGGGTATGGAACAGGCAGCACCCTCAAACCTTCAGAAGTATGAGATGAACCCCAACAACTTGGAAAGGTGGATCTCTCTCACACGTACCAACACAGACTATCCCCCAATTTAACTGATCCCCAAAGGTTTTTGATTAAATAGCGGAATAGAAAATATGATCCAAAAAAAGTGTATGTATATCACACGTACACAACCACACTAGGCCCCAATTACTATTGTTTGTACCCCTAAAAGGCTAGATGAGGAGTAGGGGGGGTATGGAACAGGCAGCACCCTCAAATCTTCAGAAGTATGAGATGAACCCCAAAAACTTGGAAAGGTGGATCTCTCTCACACGTACCAACACAGACTATCCCCCAATTTAACTGATCCCCAAAGGTTTTTGATTAAATAGCGGAATAGAAAATATGATCCAAAAAAAGTGTATGTATATCACACGTACACAACCACACTAGGCCCCAATTACTATTGTTTGTACCCCTAAAAGGCTAGATGAGGAGTAGGGGGGGTATGGAACAGGCAGCACCCTCAAACCTTCAGAAGTATGAGATGAACCCCAACAACTTGGAAAGGTGGATCTCTCTCACACGTACCAACACAGACTATCCCCCAATTTAACTGATCCCCAAAGGTTTTTGATTAAATAGCGGAATAGAAAATATGATCCAAAAAAAGTGTATGTATATCACACGTACACAACCACACTAGGCCCCAATTACTATTGTTTGTACCCCTAAAAGGCTAGATGAGGAGTAGGGGGGGTATGGAACAGGCAGCACCCTCAAACCTTCAGAAGTATGAGATGAACCCCAACAACTTGGAAAGGTGGATCTCTCTCACACGTACCAACACAGACTATCCCCCAATTTAACTGATCCCCAAAGGTTTTTGATTAAATAGCGGAATAGAAAATATGATCCAAAAAAAGTGTATGTATATCACACGTACACAACCACACTGGGCCCCAATTACTATTGTTTGTACCCCTAAAAGGCTAGATGAGGAGTAGGGGGAGTATGGAACAGGCAGCACCCTCAAACCTTCAGAAGTATGAGATGAACCCCAACAACTTGGAAAGGTGGATCTCTCTCACACGTACCAACACAGACTATCCCCCAATTTAACTGATCCCCAAAGGTTTTTGATTAAATAGCGGAATAGAAAATATGATCCAAAAAAAGTGTATGTATATCACACGTACACAACCACACTGGGCCCCAATTACTATTGTTTGTACCCCTAAAAGGCTAGATGAGGAGTAGGGGGAGTATGGAACAGGCAGCACCCTCAAACCTTCAGAAGTATGAGATGAACCCCAACAACTTGGAAAGGTGGATCTCTCTCACACGTACCAACACAGACTATCCCCCAATTTAACTGATCCCCAAAGGTTTTTGATTAAATAGCGGAATAGAAAATATGATCCAAAAAAAGTGTATGTATATCACACGTACACAACCACACTAGGCCCCAATTACTATTGTTTGTACCCCTAAAAGGCTAGATGAGGAGTAGGGGGGGTATGGAACAGGCAGCACCCTCAAACCTTCAGAAGTATGAGATGAACCCCAACAACTTGGAAAGGTGGATCTCTCTCACACGTACCAACACAGACTATCCCCCAATTTAACTGATCCCCAAAGGTTTTTGATTAAATAGCGGAATAGAAAATATGATCCAAAAAAAGTGTATGTATATCACACGTACACAACCACACTAGGCCCCAATTACTATTGTTTGTACCCCTAAAAGGCTAGATGAGGAGTAGGGGGGGTATGGAACAGGCAGCACCCTCAAATCTTCAGAAGTATGAGATGAACCCCAAAAACTTGGAAAGGTGGATCTCTCTCACACGTACCAACACAGACTATCCCCCAATTTAACTGATCCCCAAAGGTTTTTGATTAAATAGCGGAATAGAAAATATGATCCAAAAAAAGTGTATGTATATCACACGTACACAACCACACTAGGCCCCAATTACTATTGTTTGTACCCCTAAAAGGCTAGATGAGGAGTAGGGGGGTATGGAACAGGCAGCACCCTCAAACCTTCAGAAGTATGAGATGAACCCCAACAACTTGGAAAGGTGGATCTCTCTCACACGTACCAACACAGACTATCCCCCAATTTAACTGATCCCCAAAGGTTTTTGATTAAATAGCGGAATAGAAAATATGATCCAAAAAAAGTGTATGTATATCACACGTACACAACCACACTAGGCCCCAATTACTATTGTTTGTACCCCTAAAAGGCTAGATGAGGAGTAGGGGGGGTATGGAACAGGCAGCACCCTCAAACCTTCAGAAGTATGAGATGAACCCCAACAACTTGGAAAGGTGGATCTCTCTCACACGTACCAACACAGACTATCCCCCAATTTAACTGATCCCCAAAGGTTTTTGATTAAATAGCGGAATAGAAAATATGATCCAAAAAAAGTGTATGTATATCACACGTACACAACCACACTGGGCCCCAATTACTATTGTTTGTACCCCTAAAAGGCTAGATGAGGAGTAGGGGGAGTATGGAACAGGCAGCACCCTCAAACCTTCAGAAGTATGAGATGAACCCCAACAACTTGGAAAGGTGGATCTCTCTCACACGTACCAACACAGACTATCCCCCAATTTAACTGATCCCCAAAGGTTTTTGATTAAATAGCGGAATAGAAAATATGATCCAAAAAAAGTGTATGTATATCACACGTACACAACCACACTGGGCCCCAATTACTATTGTTTGTACCCCTAAAAGGCTAGATGAGGAGTAGGGGGAGTATGGAACAGGCAGCACCCTCAAACCTTCAGAAGTATGAGATGAACCCCAACAACTTGGAAAGGTGGATCTCTCTCACACGTACCAACACAGACTATCCCCCAATTTAACTGATCCCCAAAGGTTTTTGATTAAATAGCGGAATAGAAAATATGATCCAAAAAAAGTGTATGTATATCACACGTACACAACCACACTAGGCCCCAATTACTATTGTTTGTACCCCTAAAAGGCTAGATGAGGAGTAGGGGGGGTATGGAACAGGCAGCACCCTCAAACCTTCAGAAGTATGAGATGAACCCCAACAACTTGGAAAGGTGGATCTCTCTCACACGTACCAACACAGACTATCCCCCAATTTAACTGATCCCCAAAGGTTTTTGATTAAATAGCGGAATAGAAAATATGATCCAAAAAAAGTGTATGTATATCACACGTACACAACCACACTAGGCCCCAATTACTATTGTTTGTACCCCTAAAAGGCTAGGAGTAGGGGGAGTATGGAACAGGCAGCACCCTCAAACCTTCAGAAGTATGAGATGAACCCCAACAACTTGGAAAGGTGGATCTCTCTCACACGTACCAACACAGACTATCCCCCAATTTAACTGATCCCCAAAGGTTTTTGATTAAATAGCGGAATAGAAAATATGATCCAAAAAAAGTGTATGTATATCACACGTACACAACCACACTAGGCCCCAATTACTATTGTTTGTACCCCTAAAAGGCTAGATGAGGAGTAGGGGGAGTATGGAACAGGCAGCACCCTCAAATCTTCAGAAGTATGAGATTGTGTTCACTGTACCCCACAAAGATTGAGTTCACTGCACCCCACAATGATTGTGTTCACTGCACCCCACAAAGATTGTGTTCACTGCACCTCACAAAGATTGTGTTCACTGTACCCCCCAAAGATTGTGTTCACTGCACCCCACAAAGATTCTGTTCACTGTACCCCACAAAGATTGTGTTCACTGCACCCTAAAAGGATGTTGTTCACTGCACCCCACAAAGATTGTGTTCACTGCACCCTAAAAGGATGTTGTTCACTGCACCCCAAAAAGATTGTGTTCACTGTACCCCCCCAAAGATTGTGTTCACTGCACCCCACAAAGATTGTGTTCACTGCACCCCAAAAAGATTGTGTTCACTGTACCCCCCAAAGATTGTGTTCACTGCACCCCAAAAAGATTGTGTTCACTGTACCCCCCAAAGATTGTGTTCACTGCACCCCACAAAGATTCTGTTCACTGTACCCCACAAAGATTGTGTTCACTGCACCCCAAAAAGATTGTGTTCACTGTACCCCCCCAAAGATTGTGTTCACTGCACCCCACAAAGATTCTGTTCACTGCACCCCACAAAGGATTTTGTTCACTGCACCCCAAAAAGATTGTGTTCACTGCACCCCAAAAAGGATTTTGATCACTGCACCCCAAAAAGGATGTTGTTCACTGCACCTCAAAAATGATTTTGTTCACTCCACCCCAAAAAGATTGTGTTCACTGCACCCCACAAAGATTGTGTTCACTGCACCCCAAAAAGATTGTGTTCACTGTACCCCCCAAATATTGTGTTCACTGCACCCCACAAAGATTCTGTTCACTGTACCCCACAAAGATTGTGTTCACTGCACCCCAAAAAGATTGTGTTCACTGCACCCCAAAAAGGATGTTGTTCACTGCACCCCAAAAAGGATGTTGTTCACTCCACCCCAAAAAGATTGTGTTCACTGCACCCCACAAAGATTGTGTTCACTGCACCCCAAAAAGATTGTGTTCACTGCACCCCAAAAATGATTTTGTTCACTGCACCCCAAAAAGGATTTTGTTCACTGCACCCCAAAAAGGATGTTGTTCACTCCACCCCAAAAAGATTGTGTTCACTGCACCCCAAAAAGATTGTGTTCACTGCACCCCACAAAGGATTTTGTTCACTGCACCCCAAAAAGATTGTGTTCACTGCACCCCAAAAAGGATGTTGTTCACTGCACCCCAAAAAGGATTTTGTTCACTGCACCCCAAAAAGATTGTGTTCACTGCACCCCACAAAGGATTTTGTTCACTGCACCCCACAAAGATTGTGTTCACTGCACACCAAAAAGGATTGTGTTCACTGCACCCCAAAAAGATTTTGTTCACTGCACCCCAAAAAGATTGTGTTCACTGCAGCCCAAAAAGATTGTGTTCACTGCAGCCCAAAAAGATTGTGTTCACTGCAGCCCAAAAAGATTGTGTTCACTGCAGCCCAAAAAGATTGTGTTCACTGCAGCTCACACACAGAAAAATGGATGTGGATCACTGACACCTGCCTATCTCCAATCCCACACCACACAGCAATATCGATTGTAGTTTGTAGAACACAGTTTCCCTAAAATTCAGCAGACTCTGTCCCTAACAGGATTGAGAAGAGATCGTAGATCAGGATTGAGTGCAGATTCACCCCACCCCCCACACAGCAATATCGATTGTAGTTTGTAGAAGACACTGACCCTATAATTCAGCAGACTCTATCCCTAAAATGCCTACAACTCGCCCTGCCTAAACACTCCGACCTGTCCCTCAATTCTATCCGGACACAAATGGTTTTTTCCTGCCTATCTTTCCCTAATCAGCAGCCAGCACATTGATGTGTGCTCTGTCCCTTAGCTAAGCAGCAGAATGACGCTGCTGCGGCGGCTGCCTCGAACTTATAAAGACTTGGTCACATGCTTCAGACGGCCAATCACAGCTACTAAGACATTTGCAGGCATGGCTGGGATGGCTTAAGGCACACCAGTTAAACGATTGTTGATTGGCTGTTGAAAGCCCGCCATGAAAAGAGCGCCAAAGCATGCAAAACCCGGAAATAAAACGACCGAACACGGATTTTTACCCGAACATACAGTAAAGTGTCCGTGTCCGTGTTCGGGTAAAAAAAATCCAATTATTCGGTACGAACACGAATAATACAGTCCGTGTTCGCTCAACACTAATCAAGACTAGTCTTGCATCACCATAGTTCTGTTATTGGTTTCAACTAACTGTACTGTATGTCCTCTCCAATTTACTGATTTATGTTTTACTTAATAGACTTATTCTTTGGTTTGCCTATTCCTGGTTAAAGATTTGTGTAAAACACTTTCCCTTTAGCAATATCTACAGGAACACCACTGTAAAAAGGTGAAGCACTTGTTCAAATTCGATAGAGCTACTTAGTGCAAATTTGTCTTTACATGAAAGAAGATGCATGGTTTCATGGTATCAGTTTCATCCAATATGTGAATGAGAGCCCGAAGGTTTTCATATTGTTGCAAAAAAGCAGGGAGTTGGGATTGCTAGCTGTGAGTTTTTCATCCAGGCTTCTCTGGCCAAAAGCTAAATGTAAATAAAGAGGCCAGGGATAATGGTGATGTCATTACACAAATATGGCACTTTCTATATTTGGGAAGTTACTTAAGTCACTGGATTGGCAATATCTCAAGGGGAACTGGGAGACAAGATCACCATCAGGTCTGCTTTACATTGGATTGACAGCAGATGGATGATAATGGGTGTCATTGGACTGAAAAGCTGCTATGGATTCACATAGTATCATATGCTTCCAATCAAAAGCAAACCAGATATGAGACTCTCTATTCCCCATTAGGCCTAAAATATAATACATAATTTCTTTGCTATGTGCCTATCAGTGGGTGAAATAGACACCAAGGGAGCACACAAAAGGAATGTCCAGTATGAATATTATGAGCTTAGTGCCATGCTCTGACAGATTCATGTACCTGTCTCTTGAGCATAAGCGCCAACAAATTCTGAGTGGTTGCCTGAGGGAATTCTTAAGCAGCTGATTGGCTGCATAAGCTGATCAAAGCAAAATTTTCCAATAAGCCGGTTCACAAGAATTCGATCGACCGATCAGCTTCTGATCAGAATTCCGTTGGTTCCTGCTGAATAAGCTGCATTTTGATCCATGTCCAATACTGTGCAAATGTTTTAACCAGGTATAAAAATTCTTTCAAAAATATACTGTATATATTTTAATGGTTTATTTTTTATTTTTCCATAAACATTTTATTGAAGAAGCCAGTAAATTTTACAGGTAATAGTACATACAACAAGCACAATGAGACAGGCAAACCTAAATAAAAAGAAAAACAAGTGAACAAAGAAAATTAGCGACTGTGTCAGCAGTCATAGCTATACTCCAAAATAAGTACTAGGAGATACAATCAATGCATGAATGACGATAAAACCTCGCACTTGTGGTAAGAAAGAGTGAATAAATTAATAAAGTGCTGAATATGTGCTACACCAAATGAAGAATAAATAATAGTGTCTGTGTATACAAAAGCTGCTTGCTGCAAATAAAGTGCTAGTGCTCTTTAAAATATGTGGGTCAGTGGTTGCAGCGCTGCTTTAACTGAAAAAACGACATATAGGGCCTAATTCATAGTACGGCGAATTGGCGCTTCGGCGGGATTTTGCGAACCGGCGATTATTTAAGTCTGAAATTGGCATTCAAAGAACGGCGGGCGGAAAATAGCGCCTAGTGTGAGATTCATTAAGATGCAATATGGTCAGAGCGCGACTTAAAACCACGCCAGCTAAAAGCTCGACTAAAGTTTAGCCAAATTTTCCCCTGTACCCCCAAAAATCCCAAATCACTGTGGAAGGTGTGGAAGTCAATTTGGAGATGACTTGCGTTTAAAAAATGTCAAAAACTGACTTAGAAAGAGAGATATCTGCGAAAGTGTAGAAAGGTTAAACAGCTCCTCCAGCCTCGAGCTGCGAACGCGCGAATGTGCGCATGCGCAACGCCAAATAGGCTCCAAAAATTTCGCCAGCCCGATTTTGGGTCAAATTTTTTTTGAATACCGCTTGGAAATCCGCTGTCTCGCCCATAGAAAATGGCAAAAACCGGCGGAATTGGAAAAACATGCACACTTCCAACAAGGGATCCCTTAGTAAACACCATCACATTCCATACACCTTTCCTGCTAACTCAGAAATCATAGCAGTCAAATCTACAGTGTTTATATAGAACCTTCACATTATCGGAAAAAACCCACAAAATATTACATTGGGGAATTGGTCGTCAGATATAAAAAAAATAGATGGAAAACATATTTCAAAGAAAGATTATTAGCATTTCACACATATCAAGGAAATGTCACAATTTTGACAATATTTTATGTGTTTCCAAAGAATTTTTTTAGAAATATATTGCAAATACTACATTTTCTTCCATATGGGTATGGCCAAGTGTTACCATTTTAATACACATTTAACTGAAGGTATATATATATATATATCTCATACTTGGCTAATTAGCAAAGTATGCCCAACAAACAAATAGAGCTTTAGCTCACGATATTGCTACATATTGACTGGCATCTTTTGTATTTTGTTCATGTCTTTAGATTAAAAGTTTGCTGATACACATGCCTTTTTCAAACATGAACAAAATTATTGATGTCAACATTTGGAGAATTGGAGATATCCAAGTGTTGCCCATACAGAGGGCTCCTTCCGGATTCGAACTTACAAACCTACAGCAGGAAGGCAGACTCCCTAATCATTGTGCTATTTCTCAGTGAGCGTTGGGTGTTTTCCTCATGCCGGCAAAATGCTCACATGGGAAAAGGGGCCATTGAACTGAATAGGATTGGATTTTTTGCCTGTTTTGGGAGTTGATCCTTGAGCTGGACAAATCCCCCTCAAACGCCCCCAAACGGGCTACGTTCACATGTAGGTGTTTGTGGTCTGTTTTTGGGGCTTTTTTAGGTGATTTCATATAACAATGCCTGCCCAAAAAATGCATGTCAAAACGCCTGTGAAAACGCCAGCCAAAACGCACATAAGAACGCCTGATATAATTGCCACGCCAAATTTAGGGATGTTCATGAGTGATGAGTCAGATTGTTGGCTTACATATCTGTTCAATCGTCACAATCTCACTTCCCAAATCCCAAAAGGTGTGTTTCAATTGTTTCCCTAAATATATATTTCTCTCTCTCTCTCGCTCTCTCATGTAATTGTATATATATGTATGTATTCCTGTATCTAAACATTCTAAATAATGACTAGCAAACTTGAAGAGAGAATTTTATCAATTCACATATACTATACACACCTACATACATACATACATGGATTTGGGCAGTTTAGGTCTCTCTCCTCCTCCTCATTTCTATTTCCCTTGTTTTGGCAACTGAGCATGCTCCAAAACACACAGGACACACACAGTTAATTTTTGGACTGGGCGTTACCATTCTGGGTGTGTGTTTGCTTGGATTATATATAGCTCACTCAGACATCAGGAAAGATTTGACCTACGAAGAGGTCCAAAATATTTGTGTGTCACATGCTTTATGGTTCACATTTGTGGCCCTTTGTTATTTATGGAGGTGAGATTTGGCTGTGTTGTGTGTTGACTCTCTGTAAGTATTTATTGCTGTTTACATAATTCTGTCAATCTGCACATGCATCTGTTGATTATGGGCTCTTTGTCGATGTATATGGTCTAAATGTTGTACAAAGGTTGTTTTTGTTTGAAAAATACAAATCTGTGGCTTCAATGGGATACTGTGGAGACTGTGCCAAAAATATGTCATGTGAAATGTTTGAGCTGTGTATTTGTGTATTAAACAGCATGTTTACAATCTTTTTTACAAATGTCTTCATGTGTCTAAATAAAGTTTTCTGGTGTCCACAAATGTATGTATTTGTATTTCTTTTTCTAAGTTAAATATGCTTAATGGTTGTGTATGGTGACTATTCGCGAATTCGCGAATATACAAACCCACATTCTCACATTTATACATGAAACCGGAAACGAAACTTTTGGTGCGTGCACACGTTTCCGGAAATTGTCCCGGCCCTTATCGCAATCATGGCTCCTGCGCTCTACACGTCCGAAATTGTGGCATTTGTGTGTAAGGTAAGGAGGGGGTGTGAATGTGCGGGAGGAGGGAAGGTGGGTGGCTGGGTGGGTCGCTTATCTAGTGGGTGTGCAAGAAACTTTTGGTCTGCTGATCTGCGCATGCACTTTCTGCCTATTAGACGTGATCTAGAAGCTTCCTGTTATAGAAACTTCCTAGATGTGAACCTGTTCCATATATATGTATGTATGTATGTATGTATGTATGTATATATGTATATATATATATATATATATATATATATATATATATATATATATATATATATATATATATATATATATATATTATATATATATATATATATACATATACATACACACACACACACATATATATATATATATATATATATATATATATATATATATATATATATATATATATATATATATATATATATATATATATATATATATATATATATATACACAAAATATATATTATAGAAAATATATATATTCGAGACAATATATATACTATGTATATATTATATACAATATATACATTATATACATTATAGAATATGTTATATACCATATATTAGTGTATATAATAGGGAACAGGTTCACATCTCTGATCTTTCTATATAGATATAGATAGGCATACCCTGCTTTAAGTACACTCACTTTATATACAATCGTGAGTAAGGACACAGCTTGTTCAGCTTGCCATGACACTGCTCACAAACCATAAGTGACAGGGATAACAAACTTAGGGAGCAACGAGAGGGTACCCAGGACTACACCATATCCATTTTGTGGCTGGGCAGCTTGCCTAGGTAATCTATCATGTCATAGTCCTGGATCCCCTTAACATGCTCCCACATGGTTTCGGAGTAAGGCTATGTCAATGTGGCCAAAATTTACAATGGAGCTGGTGTATTTTCATGCATTGAGAAAAGAAAAAAGGGATTGCTTCACTTTAAGTACATTTTCAGTTTACATACATGCCCTGGTCCCATTGTGTACTTAAAGTGGGCTATGCCTGTATATAGATAGATTTGATTAGTTTCAACGTTTACACAAAATGAAACACAATTATCTGTGACAGATTGCTCTGACGCTTTGGAATCTGTCTAGATAAAGACAAATGTATTGACCCTTTTCATATATGCAAGATTAGAAACATTATTATATTCCCTAAATGCATAATGCCAAAAATTATTGCCTTACATACATCCATACACACTGCAAGCTCGGCCCCGTTTGGCTTGTCTGACACTCTTACCATCATAAGCTGGATCTGCACACAGCAGCTAATTGGTTCACCTGAGATGGAATCAGTGATCCCAAAAATCTGGAATGGTCATGTCTTCAAAGGATTGCCTTGAACAAATCACCTCTAAAAGAAACACATGAGTGTATAATCACTTTTCTTAATGGATCACATTCCCAACACACCCATCTCACACTGCCATATGATAATGAATGGGGGTGTCCATTGCAAGTTAAATACACCCCCAGATCACATTGCTTTGTTAATTTACAGATCTACCTGGAATTTGATGGCACTGCTGTGAACCACTATGCCATCAAATTCTGCTGGGGACCTTTAAAAAGGATTATGTGTGATTGTGTGGATAATTATGCCACCTTAAATTCGCATCTCCCACATACCATGTGCAACTCTTGCAGGAATTGCGAATCAAGGATAATTCAGCACAGCATAATGAACAGACACATTGAGGAGTGTAGGAGCACAGCGTCAGATTCCCCAATCACACTATGGGGTTTTAACTCCTCCATAATTTTGCCACTTTGGAAACCAAGTGCTTACTTTATGTATACTTTTTAGACGGAACTCCAATTTCTAATAGGGTGATATCATTGCATGAGATTTCCCCTCACTTCCTGTCTTAGTGTCACCAAGACAGGAAGTGAGGGGAATATCACTGTGGGGAAATAGCTTGCAATTGTTGCCTTATAATGTCCATAGTATATATAAAAGGAAAGAATTGCTGGCTATATCCCCACGGGAGATTCCCTCATTTCCTGTCGTGGTGACACCAAGACAGGAAGTGAGGGGAAATCTCATGCAATGATATAACACTGTTACATGTTCTAGTTATGTAGCAAACTTAAGAATATACAAAGCAAACCTCTTTTTTTTCCATTTTGGCAAAATCATGGATTAATTACAAAACTATCTTTGTTTGTCCCGTGGCTTGCAGGAAAAACATTTTGCCTTGATTCCACCATCAACACAGACAGGGGAAACCCTCCTGTGGAGCCATTGTGTTCACCCGGTGCTGCCCCTGCCAGGAAAACACAGTGATTATTGCTAGTGGCTACAAGAGATGCTAGCGATAAGTGTGTGTAAAATCTGACAGACTGGTTGTACGTTGTCCTCCAGGTGATCGAGCAATCCACTTGGGTACCTTCAGCCTGGCCATACATAGTTTAAATCTGCATCTCAAATGAAGCAATTCCATTTACATATAACACTCCATAAAGGAGAATTGAGGGGCTTATCAGGTCTGCGTCAAAAATTAACAGCCACACCCAATCAGACAGCTCATGTTAAAAGGGACCTGAAAAGCAATCTGCATGGCTTGCTTTTCCAAGCATTGGCTAGTTTAGTGAGCCTGGACTAATAACAGTCACTGTAATGCTACCCATACTGCTGTCCTTTTAACATGGTGACAAAAGTTGATACCTATGCTACATGTGTGTAAAGTTACTTTCACCCTGCTAAATGGACAGCAATAAGGTTGTAAATACAGTGACTGCCTGTCCCCCCCTGATGGCGGCCCTGGGTGTGTCATGAAAGGCCAATTGAGAAAATGGCTATATCATGTAGAGGAAATCACCAGTGTGGGGCAACCTATGTCATGGAGGTAGATTTGGACATCGATGTATATGTATCACCAGAAATTGAATTCTTTGTTCTACAATATCTCAAAGACGACCTAGCATGTTATTTGAAGACTATTTGGACATACTTGGACTCAAACATACACTGCTCTTTCCACAGCTCCTCCTCCTCTGGGGGTATGATAAGGTGAACATGCATCTTCACCAAAAGCACAAGATGATGTGTCGTGTCCGGATGAGGCCGCAGCGGAGATTTCAGTTCCAGGCTGATATGGTGGATCTGCAGCGGGCCTGGAGTGATGCCAAAAGGCGCTCACCCAGGCTCCTGCTAAAGGGTGTGGAGCAAATCTCCGGTAAGTAAAAATATACATTACATGTGACCAGATAGGTTACAATTTTTTGGGTAGGTGGACATGTGATTAGGTATGCAACAACACTAATACCAACACCCCCCCCCCCTCCCTCTCGCTCCTACCTTTCCTACCTCCATCAAGTGTCTCTTCACAACCTTTAATACTACTATGTACATTCGTATTTTTTATGTTTTTTTTTTTTCTTCTGCTTCTAGCCAAAGCGGACGGCCGGCACCCTCTTGTGCTTTTGGTGAAGAAGGGGAGGAGGAGGACGGCCACACTCCAATATGCCTTCAGAGACAGCGAGCCATTTGAGCAGCTGAAAATTGTGGATCGTAAGTAGAAAATAAAAATGGTAGAAATTTCAAATCTCTAATCACATTTTACAGAGCCCCCTTTACATCGGAGTCTCCAGACTTACTACACTGTAAGAGGGAAGTGTGAAGACTCTGATGTAATGAGAGTTCTGGGAACCATTATTTGAGGGGGGAAGCTGTGGACTCTGGTGTAAAAGGGAACTCTGTGGTCCCCAAAACTCCCCCATAAATCTGAGCTTACAGAGACCCTCTTACACTTCCCTTCCTCAGTCCACCACAGTCAAGGGCACAACAAGTCCCACTGCAGAAGGCTACCTGCTTGGACTTGTAATGCTCTCTGTAGGGGAATGAGGAACTACTGCCTGCTATGCTAAGACTTGTAGTGCCCTCTGTTAGTGACTAAGGATTCCTCAGTCCTCAACATTCTAGGGCACTATAAGTCTCAGCATAGTGGGCTGTCATACCTCAGTCCCTCACAGCTTGGGTCAAAAACAACACAGTTAAACATCTAAAGGACAACTCCAAACAAAACTACCAATAATGGACAGAGTCCATATGCTCTATAATGTCAAATACCCGCTACCACTCACCTTCCACCTCCGGTGCTGTCATTGTGTAGGGCAAAGGGCTCCATCTACACCATGTTTGGCTTTCATGTCAGATAGGCAGGACTTGCTCAGCTCCACTCTCTTCCTTGGCAATTGACTCTGGCGTCATTGTGGATCTTTCCTCCTCTAGAAAACCCCCAGGGGCCCTCTCCTTGTCCCCCAGCCACCCAGGGCCTTCTTCTCCTCCTCCTCCACCAACCATTTTCAGACTCTTCCAACTTCCCTGGGGCTACTCAACCACTTTGCATAGTGGACACAACAAATCTATGACCAGCCTGCAAAATATCAAGTCTGGGCCTGGTTACCTGTATGTTCCGGGTCCAGGGCGGAGCTCTCCTCCCAGAGCAACAACTGATGATAGCAGAGTGAGTTGACCGGCCAGTCACTTCCTACTGGTGCAGGTACACACCTACCGATTCCTCCACATCTTAGGATAACATGATCAGACGGCCAATCCCCAGGCAGAGAAGGAGGAGTAAGTGTCAGCGGACAACAGACACCTGGCAGACGCAGTGAAGGGACTGCAGCACACTGCTGCAACTTTTTGATCCGAGGATTGAAAGCAATCTTTTACTTGGGAGATTTCCCTGACTGCGCCCTTCGAAATGTTGGTGCTCCGCCACTGGCCGCAAGGCCCCTGTAGGTGCGAGGCCTTAGGCGCCCGCTTAATTTGCATGGTGCCCTCCTGTTTTAAAACATGGTCAATGCATCTCATTGGTGTAAGTGCACTTCTATGTTCTGAATTGTAGGGGCATTGAGTATGGTGCTAGCATGATGAGAGGTTACTGCCTATTTGTGTCCATAAATAATATATAATGTTTTTCTTTTATTTTAGAAACCAGTGATCAGGATGTGGAAGCTCAGCTTTCTCAGGCCCCCTGTAAGTAATGTGGATGTGCTGGTGTGTTGTGTATTAGGTCGAACTTGGAGGAATGATTGTTTGTTTTGTTTTCTTTTGTGGTTGATGTAACTTCAGCAAGAGAGGAGCCTCAGGCAGGGCCAAGTCGCCTGGATCCGGGCCAGGAACACATTGGTGCCCAAGAAGAGGCCAATTGGTCTGAACCGGATGAGGACCTGGGCTCTCCTCAAATGGGAAGTAAGTATTCTACATGTGTTTGTGTGTTCAATGTGTCCTGGGAAATCTAAGGGCTGTAATATCTATATTTTGCCATTGGGGTTATGTAGCAGCTGACATTGAGGATGTTAGTTGTGGAGGACTGGTGAAGAGGGGCTGCTGCTTACCCAGTCCAAAGTAACTACTACCTTCAATGTTTCCCAACTACTTTCTGTGTGCCTTTATCAAATAGCTTTGGTTCAAGGATTGTATTTGTGTCTTTGTGTTTCTAGGAGATACGACGCCATCCCCCCATGAAGGGACACCATCCCCCAATGTAGGGTCTCCCCCATCCTCCCCCACTCCAGGCTCCCCTGAACTAGTCTGTAAGTACCTAAAATTAGATTCTCACATGAATTGTGTGTGCTAGGATGATGTGTATCTAGGATAATCTAAGTTGGAGTCTAAGCAAGTGTAGTTTTGCTATATGTGACAGGAAGGTTGGTCATGAAACACTCTTGCTTAACCTTCATGTTTGAAAGGTGGTTTTGGGGAGCTTTACAGGACATGTTATCTTTTGTAAGTTATCTCAAGCCACCCTATTCTAAATTGGTGTTAGTTTCTCTACATTGGAAATGGTGTGCTTTGTACTTGTAAATTTTTTGTGGACATTGTAATTTAATCATGTCCTGATTTAGTCAACACTGAAAATGTGTGTTTGTCAATCTTTCATAAATACTCTTCCTCGGTAATGTAACACATTCCAGTTCACAATTTGTGTTCTTTTTGTGCAGTTTCTCCAGAGCCAGCCACGCCAGCCACGCCAGCCACGCCATCCACTTCAGGGGCCCAAAAAAAACCTGATGATGGTAAGTTGTGTGCTTTTCCAGTAATGTGTCTACTTAGTAAGTGGAGAAATGCTAACTGTGTATGTCCCCGCTCAGGCTTCAAGTTGTTCTAAAGGCAGAAGGTTCTTTATGTGAATGCATTCTATGCATTAGTATTCCAAGTGATAGGTGTGCATATTCCCCCTAAGACTTACTGGGACCATTTTTTACGGTCCAAATTTTTGCACTAATACTTGTCTGGAACAGACTCCCCCTCCTCCTTAACTGAGGTGACAGCATGCCAATATTGCCTCCTGATGCTGTCACTCCTAATCATTGAGACCATTGGAAGGGATGGGGGCAAGGCTGGCTCACAGCCTAGTGCCTGAACAGGCACAGGGTGCTTGGCTTCATCTCATGTGCCTCCATAGCAAGCTGCCTGCTGTGGGGTCAAACAACAGGAGGGAGGTGCCTAGAGGTGTGTACAGGGGCCATGTAAAAAGGAGGATTGTTATTTCTCTTGTCCCGAAAAACCTAGAGAGTGTAAGTCTAACCTGATTAGTTTTCCGCAGCCCTCCCAAAATGATATGTTTCCAACACTTAGAACAGGCAGGGCTGAGGCACCAAAAACATCAGAAAAACACAATCAGCACAAAAGCAGGGAGTACGTATCCTTAATGCTACAAGCTTCACCCAGAAGAATGACGCTTGACCTGTAAAAATCTGCATCACCACCATATCAATGTCTAAATAAAACGTTCAGGGAAGTGTGGAGGGGTAAGGAGTGGGTGTTAGAGCGTTTTCATGACTGCGTAACCTACAGTTAGCGTGAGTCCATTTGTTGAGAAACTTTTTCTTCTCTCTTAACACAGCTGGGATGGCGGAAAATAAAACGGTGGAGCAGACACATGTACTCCGGCCACAACTGGCCCTCCGAATTCCAAAGGGTAAGTCTCTACTATGTGTCAGGTTCAATCTATAGACAGTAAGAGGGAGAGAGAACGCTACACAAACTCCAATGGTGATAGAGATAAATGTGTGCACATGTATCGTGTTGACCAATTGAACCCAAAACACCTTACATTCTTCTAAATGATTGCTTGTGTTGACATGAAGAAAAGCCTTTTACTTAGCTTTGGTGGAACTGCTACTAACATTCCAAGCCATCTTATGTAACCTTTTGAACAATTTGCTGTGAAAGTTTGAGTTTAAGGTTTACACCAGCAATTTAGCATATTTGCTTCAGAGTGTTGATAAAAGCCAACCAATAGACTCCTAAGCATATTTGTTGAGGCACATTAATTACAATCGTTGTTTGGATCATTTTGCATAAAACTAATTGTCATGTCTTTTTCTACCCAGGACACACCCACCTCACCTATGAGGTCCTTTTGGAATATGTTACGTGGTGCATAGAACGAATTTTAGTTTTGGAACACACTTATGGGGCGGATCCAGACCCTCAGGAGCCATTTGTGAGGAATGTGTCACCCTTAAAAAGATTGTAGTTTTTATTTTTTAATTTGTTGTGTTAATTTTCCAATGTTTTTTAAATGTCACATTTCTACATTCTAAAAAAAAATATACCAAAAAAAGAAAAAAATTAAAAACCATTTTTTTTGGGACCCAAAAAAACAAAAAAAGCCTTGTTTTTGGCAACCAAAAAAAATATAAAATTTAAAAAAAACCCTTTTTTTGGGACCCAAAAAAACAAAAAAAAACAAAAAAAGCCTTGTTTTTGGCAACCAAAAAAAATATAAAAAGTTAAAAAAAACCCTTTTTTTGGGACCCAAAATAACAAAAAAAAACAAAAAAAGCCTTGTTTTTGGCAACCAAAAAAAAAAATGTTTACAAAAAAGCCTTGTTGTTTTTGGTAACAAACTAAACCAAAAATGTTTACAAAAAAGCCTTGTTGTTTTTGGTAACAAACTAAACCAAAAATGTTTACAAAAAAGCCTTGTTGTTTTTGGTAACAAACTAAACCAAAAATGTTTACAAAAAAGCCTTGTTGTTTTTGGTAACAAACTAAACCAAAAATGTTTACAAAAAAGCCTTGTTGTTTTTGGTAACAAACTAAACCAAAAATGTTTACAAAAAAGCCTTGTTGTTTTTGGTAACAAACTAAACCAAAAATGTTTACAAAAAAGCCTTGTTGTTTTTGGTAACAAACTAAACCAAAAATGTTTACAAAAAAGCCTTGTTGTTTTTGGTAACAAACTAAACCAAAAATGTTTACAAAAAAGACTTGTTGTTTTTGGTAACAAAAACAACAAGAAAAAAAGCCTTGTTGTTTTTGGTAACAAACTAAACCAAAAATGTTTACAAAAAAGACTTGTTGTTTTTGGCAACGGAAAAAACCAAAAATGTTTACAAAAAAGACTTGTTTTAGTGAAAACCTCAAAAAAATTTTGGAACACAAAATATGTTTATCTAAATAAAATTAAAGTATGTTGCTCTTTGCAACACAAATGTTACATTGGCAATTTAGTTCATTCTATTATATATTGTAATATATTTTTTGTACGCTACAGTTGGTAGACACCCACATGTGTTATTAAAAAATTTATTTTATTACCCAAGTTTTCTTTTTGGTGTACACATCGAATGTCTTTTGTGTTGTATTTGTTTAGTCGAGTGGTGTGGTCTGTAATTGTTAGTATGTTGGCTTTGGTTTATGTTAGCCTTGAGACTTGTTTTGAAGCTACATTTGAAGGGAGACCTTTTCTTGGGTCGTTATGTGAACATTGAGTTATCTAAATTTACATGAAATCATATGTTTGGAGATCGAGAAGCACGTGTGTATAAATGCCTACATTAACCAGGGCCATTACTTGGCCACCAACACTCCTAAAAAACCAAAGAGCAAACACAAACTAATCATTTTGCATAAAATTTTATTTCATCCCCAAAAGAAGCACTATAATAAATCATATTGTGCCACCCTCAAATTAAAAAAAAAAATGGCCCAACAAATTGGCCAATGTAACAATCATTAACAAAACTAAACCAAATTAAACAAAAAAACAAAAAATTAAGTTGGTGGTGGTGCCTGAAGCAGTGTGGTGAGCACTGTTAAGGTTCCTGCCATCAAATGGTGGGCCAATAGTTCCATCTGGTCTGGGGTTAGCTGTAGAGTTGTGGTCAAGTGGCCCATTAGGATCATATCTTGTGTCTGAGGCTGCTGATGATGCAGGGTGTTGAACCTTGGAAATGTCCCAGACAGAAGATGTTGTGCCAATAGTCTCATCTGCTCTGGGGTCAGCCTAAGAATTTGGGCAACGTGTGCCATTAACATGAGATGGGATCGTTGCTGCTCCAAGGCTATTTGATGCTGCTGGTGGTGCAAGGGTTGTGAAGATGTGTGGGGAGTGGTGGTTGATTGGTTGTTGTGGTCCACGGTGCGGGGGCAAACGACATGTCGCATTGGTGACAAAAAAGAAGAACGGCCTGGGGAGGAGTGAAGTGATAAATGTGTGGAGGGAATGTAGTCAGGTGGAAGGGGTACTGTGGAACCAGTGCGCATTGAAGTTGTGCAGGAGGATTGCTCATTGAGGGGTGTGGGAGTCCGAACGGAGTGTGAAGTGCTAGGAGTGGCTACAGGAGGAATTGTCCCATCCCCAGCTGCCTGACAAGTGGCCAACACTGGCATTACCCTCCCACTACCACAACCTGCAGTGGCAGGTGAGTGAGATGTTTGGGAGGGCTCTGCCAATGGGGCATCTTCAGATCCAAACAGGCATTGGCGTGTGGCCAGCACCTGAGTGTCAACACTTTGCCGATCCCGTTGATGCTGGTCTGCTAAACTTACCAAGCTGTTACGCATATCCTGTTGAACCTGTAACATATCCTGGTGAACCTGTACCATTGTTGCTACATATTCCTGTATGAGCCCGAGCAGACGTACTGCCTCAGTAGATTGCTGAGTACGCCTCCTTAACTCATTTTGGACCTGATACTCATCAAGCAGCCTCTCGGCTACATCCAGCATAGATGGACGAAGTTGGGTAGGTGACAATCCCTCTGCATCTAAGGCTACCTGAAAGCAGAAGAAATAGACCAAATCATTATCAAACATCATGACTAAATATTTCAGATTAGTTTGACAACTTAACACCCCAAGCAGAACGTTGAAAAGTTTGATGTGCTTCTAATGAGTACTTGTTCATTGTAAGATTATCCAAGCTAGCAACACTTCTGATAATGGGTACATATTATATTGGTAGGACTAATATGACAAAGGCAAAAAAGATTCAACATGAAGGTGTTCCCAATTAACCCTGGTGTGGTAGGTTGTTTATGCTTTTGGTAAATCTGTTACTACACCAATGACTTTATACATCTACGTATGTTGTCTAAAATCTTGCCATCAATCGGCTAGAGGACAACCCAACCAAACCATACCCATGAATTTGGACCTGGAAAATCAAAGACGGGCCGGACTTTAAAGATCCTGGATGTTTTTGGAACATTAGTGGCACACCAAATTATAACATAATTCCCTGATGTTCAAGATAGAACTCTTGTTGTGCTGGTGCATCGTCAGAATGTCATAGCACTAATTTAACACACACAATGTAAGCCACATCTAGTCCAAAATCAATGCTACCATTGAAATGTTACATGTGCACCTTGTTCCCTTATATCACATGCCACAGCACTGGATGCAGAATCGTCGCCAGCTCCTGATCCAACTCCAGCTGCAACGTCAAGAGGGGCCTGATGTTCTTTTAAAAACAAAAAAAAAAAACATGTTTAGTACATAACCTTAGTCAGTAATGATTATGGCCAGATTGCCCTCCTAGCTTCATGAATGAAGCATTGAGGCCAAACATTCAAAAGTGCTTTCCTGGGCTCATAGGACACTTGCTAAACCCTCCCAAAGGTTAAGAAGGCTTGGTCTGCCTACTAATGACGGCACCCATTAATGCTGTCAACTGTGTTTTGCAGGGTAAACATCTAAAAGGCAACACTCTTTCATAAGAAAAAACATGTGTGTTAATGGGGTTAATAAGATTCCAAAAAACATTATTTGGCTAGACATACCAACACCTTCCTCCAGGCCTAGCTGCACTGGGTGTGTTCCCTGCTGCGGATCTTCTGTAAAGGACATAGCAATATGAGCTATCTTGGAAAAAAAAAAACATCTACATTGTTTGGCACAGTATGATATTGGACCTACCAGGAGGAGGGTCAGCACTGATGTCAACACCTGTGAGTCCGTCTGGTTCGCCAAGCTGCATGGGCTGTGGAGGGGCTGAGATCCGTGCTACAGATGAACAAATTGCAGGTTGGGGAAAACAAAAAAAGGACAATTGGAAGGGCAAGTATCACATTCTATTAATGTCACACATAGGATAGTAGTTAATCTTTTCCAAACAACTCACACAATTGACATCCAAGATAATATCCTACCTCGGTGCAAAGCATCCGAATCTAAGTCCTCTCTGGTAAAGATGGTATCAGGTCCTATGATGTTCAAGAAAGGTAATTGATAATCCCAGAGAGAACTTCGTGCACGTTCATCCAGCCGACCTTGTCGGTCATAAAGACCCTCCGCAGCCCATGCAATTAGCTTCTTCCGAACGGACCCACAGATGTCGTTGACCTTCTTCCGCACACTGTCACGGTGGCGAGGTGCTTCACCCAGTGCATTTACAGCATCCCGGATTTCATCCCACAATCTGTTCTTCTCTGTTACTGAGTAAGACGCGGCCCTGGTCCCATGTATCGCCTGATATCTGGCCATATAGGCGTGGACCAGGGCACAGCACTGATTGTGGGTGAAACGGGGAAGCCGGGATAATGTGGACAAGCTGACTCTGGTGGACGGACCCGCTCCAGGACTACTGTCAGAAGAGCCAGCTTGTGCACTTGGTGTGTTACCACCTCCCCCGGCTTCCTCCTCCGGGATGGGGATGGTGGACTCCCTCATGGATACAGCTGGAGCCTCCCTCACACCAGAGCCAGACGATCTGCCCACCCTGCCCCCCCTGCCCCCCCTGCCCCCCCTGCCCCCCCTGGCCACCCTGGCCACCCTGGCCACCCTGGCCACCCTGGCCACCCTGCCCCTTCTCATCCTTCCAGTGGGTGGGGCCATGGGAGCACGAGGTGGGCAGAGAATCTGGCTGTCCAGCAGCAGCAAAGAGCCCCAAACTCCTAAATCTGAAATGACAAAAGAGAAAACAGAAAAAACAGGATTTGCAGATTGCTCTTCATATACAGTATAATTAGTGAACAGTTACAGAACACACTTACCTAATGGCACAAACAGACTTGGTGGTGGTGGTGGTGGTAGTAGTGGGCAAAGAGCAGAAGAGGCTGCAAAGAAATGGAAAAAAAAAACACATAAGAAAACGCATATGGGTACAAATCACACGAGGCCCTCCAAACACTTACCTAATGGCACAAACACGGTGGTGGTGGTGGTGGTGGTGGCAAAGAGCAGAAGAGGCTGCAAAGAAATAGAAAAAAAAAACACATAAGAAAACGCATATGGGTACAAATCACACGAGGCCCTCCAAACACTTACCTAATGGCACAAACACGGTGGTGGTGGTGGTGACAAAAAAAGCAGAAGAGGTTGCAAAGAAATGTAAAACAAAAAATAAGAAAACGCATATGGGTACAAATCACACGAGGCCCTCCAAACACTTACCTAATGGCACAAACACGGTGGTGGTGGTGGTGGTGGCAAAAAAAACAGAAGAGGCTGCAAAGAAATAGAAAAAAAAAACACATAAGAAAACGCATATGGGTACAAATCACACGAGGCCCTCCAAACACTTACCTAATGGCACAAACACGGTGGTGGTGGTGGTGGTGGCAAAAAAAGCAGAAGAGGCTGCAAAGAAATGGAAAAAAAAAACACATAAGAAAACGCATATGGGTACAAATCACACGAGGCCCTCCAAACACTTACCTAATGGCACAAACACGGTGGTGGTGGTGGTGGCAAAAAAAGCAGAAGAGGTTGCAAAGAAATGGAAAAAAAACACATAAGAAAACGCATATGGGTACAAATCACACGAGGCCCTCCAAACACTTACCTAATGGCACAAACACGGTGGTGGTGGTGGTGGTGGCAAAAAAAACAGAAGAGGCTGCAAAGAAATAGAAAAAAAAAACACATAAGAAAACGCATATGGGTACAAATCACACGAGGCCCTCCAAACACTTACCTAATGGCACAAACACGGTGGTGGTGGTGGTGGTGGCAAAAAAAGCAGAAGAGGCTGCAAAGAAATGGAAAAAAAAAACACATAAGAAAACGCATATGGGTACAAATCACACGAGGCCCTCCAAACACTTACCTAATGGCACAAACACGGTGGTGGTGGTGGTGGCAAAAAAAGCAGAAGAGGTTGCAAAGAAATGGAAAAAAAACACATAAGAAAAGGCATATGGGTACAAATCACACGAGGCCCTCCAAACACTTACCTAATGGCACAAACACGGTGGTGGTGGTGGTGGTGGTGGCAAAAAAAGCAGAAGAGGCTGCAAAGAAATGGAAAAAAAAACACATAAGAAAACGCATATGGGTACAAATCACACAAGGCCCTCCAAACACTTACCTAATGGCACAAACAGACTTGGTGGAGGGGGGGTGGTGTAATCCTTTATAGGCAAAAGGAGGCTGCAAACATTAAACATACATGAGAAATGGCATGACCTACATACGTGCACATAATAAATTACAGTTATCAGGAAAGCAAAAATGGTGTCTTTGGAAGCTGGGAAGGTAAGGGGGCAGGTTTAGATGCCAAATCTAGACTGCACACCTTTAACAAACATGAGAAAACACATGTCCAAACCACATGCACATGGGGCCAACTGCCAATGATTAAAAGACACTTGAGGGGTTCCCAAGCTATTGTGGGTTGGAGGGGATTCACCATAGACAACTTAAGCACACCCAAGATAAGTACAAATTCTCTCCTTCCTTTTTTTTGGGAGAGAGAGATACAATTGTCTTACCTCCAGATAATGTAGGTTGTGGGTCACAGGGTCTTGCTAGCACATAAGAAACATCGATCTATAACATCCAGCAGCCATATTGGCCATGTGCTCCTTTTATAGCTGGCTCACAGGTGTGATAATTAGCGGCCGTTTCTATATATATCTGCGCATTCGCGAATTTGCGCGTTCAAAATGGAGGACGATATCCCAGACGCATTAGATGGTGCAATGCTGGCATTTATTGGTGCCTTGTTTGAGGAGGCCCTGGCACAGGAGGCAGCAGAAGGTGGGGAAGCTGCAGCAGAAGGTGGGGAAGCTGCAGCAGCAGCAGCAGCACCTCCAGCAGCAGCACCTCCAGTCCGTGTGCCCTTACCTCGCCAGCCACGCATTTTTGCTCCAAGGATCTATTTGGACAAGCTGCGGGATTCTGATGTCAGGAGGAAGTTCCGGCTCGAGCGAGGAACTATTCTACACCTCTACCAGCTCATAGCAGACAAAATTGACCCAGACACACAGCGCGGCCATGCGGTGCCCGGCATGGCCAGATTGCTGGCCACTTTGTATATTTTAGGGCGTGGCAGCTTCCAAGCCACTTCGGGAAGTATCATGGGCATTAGCCAGCCCACAGTTTCAAGGGTGTTCATGTTGGTCATTAATGCCATAGTGGATATAGTGCCCAATTTTATCCACTGGCCACAGAATGAAAATGAGTGGAATGAAGTCAAGTTGGGTTTCTACCTGCGGGCACACATGCCGCAAATCCTAGGGGCAATCGATGGCACCCACATAGCCATTAGGCCACCAAGGAGCCACGAAAGTGAGTACCGGAACCGCAAGCAGTACCACTCTGTGAACGTCCAATTAGTGTGTGACGCCAAACAGCGCATCATGAGTGTCAACACTGGTCACCCAGGGTCGTGCCATGATTCCAGTATGTTAAGAACCAGTACTCTGTACGAGGTGTTTGAAAGTGGACAAATGCCCGAAGGGTGGCTTATTGGTAAAGTATTTTGTCTTAACAACATAAACTGTAAGATTACATAGACATAGGAATAAGCTACATCGGTGTACACCCTGATTTAAGCAAAGCCTACCTAAAATGGATGTGTTAGGAGTTGTCAGGCTGTTCACACACAACCAGATCAGCAGCTTAGCAGCTCACAAAAGAAAGATTTGCAAAGTTGTCTTTGAGTCCAATGAAGGTGGTTAACCAATGTGTAAATGGTGTCCTCTAGCCACCCAAAGAAAACCTACAAATGATTCCAATGGTATTGCCATATCCCCAAAGTACTTTGCATAAGTGAGTCAATATTGGTTTCCTCACTCTAGTTGCAGATATATTCCAGAAGTAAGACCTAGGCTAATGTAATAGGAACAAAATAGGGGCCAAGTTGGAACTTGCAAGAGAAACCCACCACTTTGTGTGTCCTTTTTCCCATTTGTATTAGTGATTTAGGCAGTTAGACAGAGTTGAGATGTTTCATATGATTTTTTGCAAACAGACGAGCAGGTTGTTTAGTAAAATGCCTAATTGTCTCCCATTTTGAGGAGTCATCTAAAGTCACATGATAGGAAGAACTAATGTATATTTTTCTTATTTTTTAGGGGATGCTGGTTACCCGCAGCTGACGTGGCTGATGGCTCCAATCAGGTTCCCCCCAGGGCCCAGCAGAGAGGAATTACAACAGGGCCTTGCGGGGAAGCCGGAGTATCATTGAGTTGACCATAGGTCTTCTCAAGTCCCGGTTTCTCTGCTTGGCCCGGCCTGGGGGTGAACTCCTGTACTCTCCTACAAAGGCTTCCAAGATCATCCTGGCGTGCTGCGTGTTGCACAACATGTGCGTTGCCCGGGATGAATCTTGGGAGCTGACGGAGGAGAGGGAGCCAGAGGTCCGTCAGCCGGCGGCCCCCAGGCGGCGGAGCACCGCTGCCGGTATGGCCACCCGGAATACCCTGGTTGCTAGCCACTTTACATGTAAGTACTGTAACCGGTCAAGATAGGGCATGTGTATTAATTAGCTAGTTAGCAGAGGTGCCACTCACAGGGAGACAGAGGGTCATTATCATCTGCCAATGACACTTGCCATTGTAGATAAAGTGTAGTCAACATTGGTAAAATTGTGTTACTTGAGCAAAAACATGCACCTCTAACCATAAACATGTTGGTATTGTGAATAGTGTAAAGGGCTGAGAAGAGCTGGCAGGTGTTTATTTGTGTCTATGCCACCTGTGTAGTTATTGATAACATGAACGGCTGCTTGGTATCTTATGGTGTTGTAATTTTCCAGAACATCAACATCTTGGAATCATGGCACGTACCATGGGAAGCCTGTGGTGATGGGCTGTCTGGCGTCACAGGTGTGTATTCAAATGTTTACATTAATGATTTCTGGTTTGTGTAAGTTGGCATAAAATGTGTTATTTCACTCGTGATGTCGAAATTAAATGAAGTTCAGAATGAAGCAAACAGGCATTAAGATGTGATTTTCATAATGAAATGTCTTATCCTTTGTTTTATTTTTCCAGGAGTGGTACTGCTTGCGGGTGTAGGTGGTAGAAACCCACCTTGATGGACTCCACTCATCTTCTTTTGTGGTCAGTGGATATTTGGTAAGGCACATGGCCAATGACCAACATGAACACCCTGGAACTTCGAAAGTGGCTTGGAAGCTGACCAGCAACCTTGCCATGCCTGTCCCCTATGAGCTGGTAGAGGTGCAGAATGGATTCTGAACTCTGCCTGAAGTTGTGGAAGACATCAGAATCCCGTAGCCATGGAGCAAATATCGTGGTCTGGCGCTGTAAAGGCACACGGACTGGAGAGTGACAATATTATTTTGCTGCATCCCTCCTTCTGCTGTCATTCTCAAATAAATAAAGACTTTAGAATTGAACATGTGTTTTTTTGTTTTGTGTGGGTGCCTACAGACAAAAGGGCCATCCACACTGTAAGATTTAGAGAAGACTTTTCTATGTAGTGCAAGGGCCTGCCTGATTGCATCCAAATTGAAAGTGTTGAGGTTTGAGCTTATATTATATGGTTTGGTTAAGTCTACAGGAAAAAGTCTAGACAAATTGTTAGTGTATGGCCCATTAAGCTGCCAAGGCCGGAGTTTTGCACTTTGCATGCTGCTTGTACTGGTGATGTGAGGGGTTGTAATGTAGAGTAGGGATGTGACAGTGTTGTGTTGAGGTGTGAGGCAAATGTAGTGTTGGACTATGAGGGTCTGTGTTGTTGAAATATGGAGAGAGTCCAATATCAGACACCTATGTTTATTGGTCAAGAAATTGTAAGAACCATGGTAAATATGTAAAGAATTGCATCTCGATAAAACTAGGACCACACTCATAAAATCAAAATTGTGTTGTTTCCATTGATGTGCTTGAAATTTGGGTAGGACACCCCCCCCCCCCCCCCAAATTCAAGATAGTTAAAAAAAACTGTTAAAAAAAATGAGAGTGAAAAGAGATCCCAAGTGTAGTGATGTGATTTGAACCCATGACGTTGTTAACTGCAGTGAAGTTGCAAAGCACTTAGCTATTGTGCAGAATAAAGCTGTAAGGTGGAAAAAAAGGAGTGTGTTAAGGCTAAAAAGCACATATAGCTAAAGAACTAAACATTGTATGGAATGTGGGAAGAAGACCATGGTAAAATTGTGAGGTTTCATCTTGCCCTGAAGTAGGGTAGGGGTTTGGTCACTTGCCTTTGGTACTTTCAATCATAAGATCGATTTGACACACAGACAAGATCAAAAAAACACTTAAAATGGTGTAAGCTTGCAAGCGCTTCTGAGTGTAACATTATTTAGCAATATATATGATGTAATCCGTTACATTTTAGCAATATAACAAAAAAAGAAAATAAAAAAAGTAGGTGGAGATGGTAAGCCTCGAACCTACAGCAGAGGGAGATGAATTACAGACGTGTGATGTGTGCACTAATCCACTAGCCCACATCGCTATGTGAAACTGCTATAAGCACGAAGACATAAGTTTGCGAATTGGCGAAGCCGCGATCGTAAGTGAATCCCGCTGACGGCGGAATTCATTATTGCTGTTTCACTAGCCAATTCGCCGCAGCGCCAGTTAATTGATTTGAACGCGGCGAAACTGAAACACGTCATAGATGTTTGAAGCTGCAGTTTCTTTAAATCCGGCCCATAATGTGCAAATTCCCATATAAATAAATTATGAGCAGTGATGCATCAAAATTCATAAAATACATAAAAATTCTTAAAAATAGTGGAAAAAATCGATGAAGAAAATTGGTGAAGAAAAAATGACATATCGTCCATAATCTAGTCCATCAAAGAAATGCAAATAAAGTGCTTCTGTGCTTAATCCGTGCTGTAGCCTGACACAGATGACGCTGTGATTGACATCGAAACGTGTCTAGCAATTGGCCGAGTGGTCTGCCACGTCACATCCGGCCGGTGGAGCGCACGCTGTGGGAGCAGCGAACCACTGTGTCGTGTCCTACATGCTTGATTTTTCATTATGTTTGTGAGTATAACTCCTGTTTGCTTGAATAAACCTTGTTAAAACGATCTTCACTATGGATGGTTCTTTCTTACATGGGGAAACTCTGGAGTAACAAGCACCATTAAGGATCTTACCAGCAGCATCAGAGATTTTCATGCAAAGAGTGTGATCAGCAATATATGCCTATTTAAAAGCACATTGTGGTAAGTAGATAACCACGCGGGGGGAACCCCCTTCCAAGCATGGATTAACACTAATGCATGGTAGAGAGAGAGCCGAACAGCCTGTGCAATAAAAAGTAATGCGTAGAGATCAACTTAGGTGCCACTGCGGCACTAAGGAAAGGTGAAGATTAGCCAGGTTGAACGGAGCAAAACACACCAAAGTCGACCAGCGAGGCGAGGGTTTCCCCGCTACTCGGTACGTTCCTAAAAGTATAGCCATCTGGAGATGGGAGATTTCAGACATAGGTAGGAAAGAGAAAGAGAGGAGGGAGCATTAAAATAGAAGAGTAAGGAACGGAAAAGAGAGGAGAGGGGGGAGAGAGAGAAGAAGAGGAAAAAAAAATGAGGGTGAGGCAAGATTGGGGGGGGGGGGGGGCGAATGGAAGGGGATAGGCGGGGAGTACATGAAGAGAAGCAGAGGGGATGTCGGGCCGACCTAGATTGGGCAGGGAGCAGGGAACAATGCAATAATGGAGGTGGTGTCCAGGCAGATCCTTAGGGCCCACTAGGGAGCCAAGTACGGTGTAAGAGAGGTCAATTGAGGCCCATAGCTGTCTTGTAAGCATCAGTGTCTTTGTACCGAATCCAGTCTAGCCATTGATCAGAGAATTTATCAATTTGATTGTGGGAAATACTGATCAATTCCTCCAATTCCTCAATTCAGTTCAGTCCTGAGTCGAGGGCATGGTGGTTGATTGCCAATGGCAGGGCACGCACAGCTTAGCAGCGTTCATCATAAGGCGAGCTAAAGTCATGCCCGATTGGGGTGTAATTAAGCAGGAACTGTTCAGGAGATTAGTGCAGGTCCCTGAAGGTAACTGCCAGTACGATTCTATGGACCATTTCCCAAAAGGGTTGTTTGACTGTACACGACCACCAAATATGGAGCATAGTGCCAGGGGCAGCATTACACCTCCAGCACACATCTGGAACCTCCGGGAGGAACCTATGTAGCCTATCCGGCGTTCTATACCAACGGGAAAGAATCTTTTACTCATTTTCCTTGGTCGTAACATTGATAGAGGCCCAGTTGATCGAGCTGCAGATGTGTTCCCAGTACTTGTCAGGGAGAGAGAGTTGTAAGTCCCTTGACCAAGCTTCGACGAAGGACGCCGAGGCTGCAGAAGGGGCACCAAGCAAGTGGCCATATAATTCATAAATCAGATGACGCTGGGGGCGAGCCTGCTCACAAATGGCTTTAGGAGGAGTCAGAGGCCTTGTCCACGTGCTGGAGGAGGGTGTTGCTGAAAGGAAGTGGTGAATCTGGAAGTTAGACCAAAGTGGAAGGCCATGAGGTTGCAGGGAATGATTCAGTGTTTCCCATGGTATGGGAGCGCCCTTGCTAAAAAAGTGCTTTGCCAACACATCACGATGAGGCCAACAGGGTCGGAGAAATTTGGCGGACATGCCGGGTGGGAAGGCGGGGTTCAATCAGAGGGAGGTCAGAGGCCTGGCGCGGGGGTCGATCTGCAGCTTCTTGCACCATCTGTCATGGGCCAGGAGTGGAGGGGCAATCAGGGTGTGATGCTTGAGGTCTTGAGGCACCGCTGTCACAGGCATCCAGGCCAGCAGGTGCGATAGAGTGTCAGTGAAAGCGTTTTCCAACCCCACGACGGCCTTACAGGTGGAGTGGAGGTTCCAATCGATCAGCAGGCTTTTTGGTAGCTCGGGATGTCCGTGAGTCAAAGGCCACCCCTGTGTTCAGGTGCTGTGAGACGCGAGGGTTTGATTCTGGAAGGTTTGTCATTCCAAATAAACTTCAGACTTTGCGAACGGAGGGTATCAAAGAAGGACGGCGGAAGATGAATTCAAACAGCTTGGAAAAGATACAAATGCCTGGTAAGAATATATATCTTGAGCAGGGCCGCTCTCTCGAACCAAGAAACCCGAAGGTTCTTCCAGGCTCGGAGGTCCGAGCAAATGGCATTTAGAAGGGCCCGATAGTTGGCATCAAAAAGAGTCAAAAGGCTTCGGGGAATGCCTAAGTATGGGAGCATAGAGGGTGACCATAAGAAAGGGAAGTTGGCTTGACATCTCTCCACTTCCATTGCAGAGAGGGAGACATTTAGGGCCATGGACTTTTTGTAATTAACTTTAAGATTCGAAAGGGTGCGATAATGTTCCAGGTCCTGAAGCAGATTTGGCAGGGAGAGATGGGGCTGTGCGAGGAAGAGCAACATGTCGTCCGAAAAGGCGGCCACTTTATGTGTGGTGTCGCCCATGGGGATGCCATGGATGTTGATATTGAAGCGGACCATGTTGAGGAACGGCTCAAGGGGGAGGACAAAGAGGACGGGGGATAAGGAACACCCCTGTCTCATGTCGTTGGACAAATGGAAGGTGTCCAACAGGTGGCCATTGACTCGCACACGGGCTACTTGGTCCGTGTAAAGAGCCCGTATGCTTGAAAGCATTCTAGCCTGGAGTCCTATGGACTCCAAAGTCATCATGAGGTAGTCCCAGGCCACTCTGTTAAACGCCTTCTCGGCATCAAGAGACAGGAAAAAGCCGGTATAGTATGGGAAGTTAGCCAATGATGAATGTTTAGGGCTCTGGTGGTATTGTCCCGTGCCTCCCTTCCCAGGACAAAGCCAACCTGGTCGAGGGACACCAGAGAGGGCAGAAAGGGGAGGAGGCGGTTTGCCAGGATCTTGGCGTAAAGTTTGGCATCCACATTAAGCAATGAGATCGGACGGTAGCTCGCCACCTGGGTGTCGTCCTTCCCCTCCTTGGGTATCACTGTTATGTAGGCCTCCAGGAGGGAAGGGGGGTGATGATGGGACTCAGCCAGGCTCCCAAAGGCAAAGAAGTGCGGCCTAAGGATTTCTCGAAACGATCGGTAGTATTGCAGCAACAGCCCACCCGGCCCAGGACATTTACCTGGCTTCATCTCCTTAAGAGCTCTGGACAGCTCGATCTCAGAGATGGGGGACTCCAGAGCCTCTGTGTCAGATGTGGAAAGAGGAGGCATGCCATGAGACCAAAAAAAGGCCTCCAATCGGGCTCTCCTGGAGCTGGTCACAGGAGTGGTGTGGAGGGAATCTGACAGGTTAACCAGGCGGTGATAGAAATTCTCAAACTGTTTGGTTATGTCTGGATTAGAGCAATGTTGGGTGCCATCGGCGTCGTGGATAAGGTGTACAGGGCTTACTGCGGGCATGAACAGCTCGGGCCAGAAGGCGGCCACTTTTGTTACCCTGTTCGTAGAAAATCCTTCAACCGAGGACCTGTCTACGGTGAGCCTTAAGACCCAGAATGTCTCTGGGTTTAGACCGGACCACAGTCAATTCAGTCAGCGTGGTTTGAGCCAGGGATCTCTTATGAGTTTTCTCGAGGTTGTCTAGGCGAGAGTATAGGTCCTCAATCTCTCGTTGACGCAATTTCCTGAGTGAAGCAGAAATAGATAGAAGCTCACCACGGATAACGCACTTATGCGCTTCCCATTGAACCAGTGGGCTCTGACGTCAGGAGTGTCATTTATGGCAAAATACTCTTGTAATGTGTTACGAAGTCTAGCAGTTACAGCCTCGTCCCGTAAGAGGGATGGATTCAGCCTCCAGGTCTTGCTCCTGGTTTTGAATTCTGGAAACTTGAGCGTGATGGTGATGGGATTATGATCTGAAAGGATTGTAGGTTTAATAGTCGCAGCAGAAAGAAATGTCAAGTCAGGTTGTGAAATGAAGATGTAATCTATCCTGGAAAACTTCGAAAGAGGAGCTGAGTAAAATGTGTAATCCCTTTCCTTGGGATATAGCAGCCTCTAGGAATCATACAAGTGCAAGGAGTGGAGCTGAATGGCTATTTGCTGCAGAGCCCTAAATGGGAGCACGGAAGAGCCACTGGAGGAGTCCAGGAGGGAGTTAAGGGGAGTGTTGAAGTCACCCCCAAAGATCAGGATGCCCAACGTAAAGTCTAGTAGTTCCTGCGTCACAGGAACGTGACCTGTTTGCTGTTTGGTGCGTAAATATTGGCTACAGTAATGGGGTGGGAGCCTAGGTGGCCTTTGATGAAAAGGTACCGGCTCTCCTGGTCTTTTTTGATATCAGAAAGCTTGAAATGTATGTGTTTTGCAAAAAGAATTGAAACGCCCCACATCTTGGATCCTGCAGTAGTGGCATGGTAGCCTTTCGGGAAGTGTTTATTGGACAAAGACACTGAATCACCCGTTCTGAAGTTGGTTTCCTGTATTAAGAGAATGTGGGCTCGAAGTCTGCGTGCCTCAGACCATAATTGGGAGCGCTTTTCAGGAACATTCAATCCTTGAGCATTGGATGAAAGAACCTTAACGCTTTTTTGTAAACGCAGTAAGCCAGGGTCGGGCATGGTTTCGTTGGGAAAAAAAGGGGGGGTGGAGGGCGGGGAAAGAAAAAAAAGGGGGGGGGGGTGAGGAGAAAAGGAAGGAGCAAAGAGGGAAAGGTATGTGGGGAGGAGGGGAAGAGGGTGCAGGAAAGAGGTGATGAAGAGAAGGGGCGGAAGAGGAGGAAGGGAGGGAGAGGAATTCCAGAAAGAGTGGAGCAGGAGAGAAAGAAAGAAGAGAGACAGGGAAGAAGGCCCCCACGGGGCCAGCCAGAGTTGCTGGCTAGGCCTAAAGAGTGTGGGGTGGCTAGGCCTAAAGAGTGTGGGGTGGGGCCCAAAGTGTCTAGGGTTCGGTCTCGAGGTAACCGTGGTGCAACATGGTACTGGTACTGGGGGTATGCAGGGAATGGATGTAGTAGGGGTGTCTCCTACAAACAGGCTAAGCTTCACAGGGGAGGAATACATTGTGAATAGCGAGACATATACAAGTAAATAATCACAACCCATATCCAGGATCGGGTAATGAACATCAACATTCAGCATCGAGAGAGCACAAAACAGTATAACAGGTATAACAATTGGAGAGAGAGAAAAGAATAATAGCTCTGAGCAGAGGTACATTGGGTACATAAAACTACCGATGTAATGCAGTACACTCCAATCCAATCCAGGTCCCAAAGTTAGGTGGAAGGATGGCATCAGCCCTAATCTAAAGGTATTGTTCCCTAGGCAGTATTTAGGCACGTGGCTACGTAGAGCAGAGCGAGAGACTAAGAGCAAAGTAGAGGGAGTGAGAAGAGAATAAAAGAAAGGAAAGAGAAAAAGAGAGGGGCACAGAAAGATGGTAGGTAGATATCTGGGTGGACATACAACAAAAAAGGAGAAGGAGAGCATGAGAGGAAAAGGAAAGGCGGAGGAGAAGTTAGGAGCATAGAGAGGATGTAGTCGAAGGTAAAATGAGAGCAGAAGGTATACCATGTGGTGCCTATAATAGTGTCTAAATAACTAGGCTGGCGGGAGAGAGGAACAGCTCAAGAACATGCGGGCAGAGTGAAATTACCCATCCCGCATCCCTGGGGTAAAAACACATGAGTTAGCTGGACCCTTCAATATACTTATGAAGGTGTACTCCTGAAGAGGGGGACCGCCATTGAGAAAAATGGGCTTAACTGTGGGGAGATCTGGGCACCGACAAGGGGAGGCGTACATCCGCAGTGATAAGGAGCTTGACAGGGCAGGGGTAAAGATCCCGTCCTGCGGGTCTTCAGAGCGGAGCTGGCCAGAGAGTGGGAATCCCCCAGACAGTGCCCATGATCCTGCCAGCACCCCCGATATCATAAGAAAAAATTATATGGGTAACATATGAGAGATAATGCAAGGAGTACAATTAGCATACCTGGATAAGTAGGTAAGGATGAGCAGTCCCCCATTTCCGGCGCCCTAAGTGTAGCACAAGAAGTAGTGGCAGTGAGGGTATGCAGGCCCCCAACCAGAGCTCATGTGTCCCTCCCCATCCAGAATGGGAGAGCCGGCTGCACGGCCCGACAACCAGGGAGCGGAAGGACGGCTGGCCCCCAACCGAGGGCTGGAGCCGTGACAGGGGCGTCAACCCCAAGGTCCGCCCCCCCAACCGGGCCCCCCCCCGCCGGTGCCAAACAGCCGGGACCCCCAACGTCCCCCCCACCCCGCACCCCCCTCAAGTTTACAATCAACATCAATGTGAGTGCTATACCTTTTGTGAAACCCAGAAAGGTTCGCAAAGAGACCACAGTGCATGCAAGACACATTAAATAAGCGTAATGAACTGAGTGTAGTAAAAAGTCCAATGCCCCGGGACGGACTCTCAAGGCGCTACATCAAGGGGAGCAGGCCTGGTCGGGCATCAGGGGCATATCCATAGAGTGTCAGTACTGTCTAAAAACCTCGATTAAGGGGGACCAGGGGCACAGGGGACAGTACGGGACCCCCCACGGGGGGGGGAGATGAACATAACCCAGGGATTCCTCCGACCGTGATATGCGATGGAAGCCCCGCTGCTAAAGGGTTCAGAGGATGTGGAGGTTATGGAGCCGTAGCCAGAGGGGACGAGATAAGTGGCGAGAGGTCCATATTGTTAGGGACAAAATGTTATCCAGTGTGGCAGGGGAGATTCAGGAGCAACAGCGATACGATAGGGAACAGAGAGGGGGGAGACAGAACCGGAAGGCTGACATGGCATTGGGTAGGAGAACGGGACAGGAGTGACTTACAAGAAATGCAGAACACCAGCAGCATCCAGGTCTGAATCTTTTAATTATATACTGTAGACGATGATATATTTAATATATTCTGAAAATGTTTGACATGTTTTAGATGTAGCTCTTCACGGATTGGTGAGTCTCTTCCCATTTTTACTTCTAAGACACTCTGACTCTCTAAGGTGTTCTTTTTAAAACCAATCATGTTACTAACCTGTTTCCAATTAACCTAAATAGTTGCAAAATGTTCTTCCGGCTCTACTTTGATAGTACTACTTTGCCAACTTTTTGTTTTTGAGATGTGTTGCTGCCAACTATTTCAAAATTACCCTATTTTTTCTTAAAATGGTACATTTTCTCATATTTTACATGTTTTCTATTTTCTGTTGTGAAAAAAATGTTTGTTTTTTTTTTGGAATAGCAAATCATTGCATTTTGTTTTTATGTATATTTCACACGGGCCCAACTTTTTTTAATTTGGGGTTGTATCTGTCTGTAGAAAGAGGCAGTTTGTTCGCCAAAAGACTAGAGATCAGTACAATAATGAGTGTCTGCAGGCAGCAGTGAAGCATGCTGGAGGTTCTGGGCTGCTAAAAATGCAGAGTGTAGCAGAATATACCGTATGTGTCACTTTGGGTCTCAAAGTGCACTCTTCAAACACCTCACAGAACACAAGCAGTATTTACACTGGCCACGCTAGATTCATCATCATGCACACAAGGACTAGTGGGAAGAACCACCCTAAACAGCTTTTGGCGTAGATGGAAAATGCTGCCAAATGTACACTTTAGAATACAATACTCATTTGTAGGATGTTGAATGTGTAACTAGCGTGTGTGAGTTAACAAGACTAAATGCAGTAAATGTGGCTGGCCCTGCTCTATAGGACATAATGGCTCCTTAGTGACAAAATCAATATTTATTTACAAAAAAACAAACTTTCAGAAATAGTTGGATCCAGTGGCTATACCAGAATATATGAAAGAGATTGGTTGTTGGAGAGACTATGGTTACATGGTATGATAGCCCTGCAATCCCAAGTAATACAAATAAAACAAAACAGGGATAGTGAGGTCCCCCCACTGGTGGGTGGGGTCCCGACTAGACCTATAAAAGAAGGGGATGGTGAAGAGGATATCATAAACCAGTAAGTCAGAGCATCAAAAAACGATAGTTAAGAGGATAAAGAACAAGATAATTGTATAAAAATTCATTTTATTAAGACATATATACGTATAAAGACATAAAAATGGAACCAAATCCATAAACCTGACAACATTTGTCTCACACTAAGCAACAGGCACTTGTAGTAGTAGCAACCGTGAGGATGGGTATAACGCGTTTCGCTTAAATTGAGCTTTCTCAAAGACAGCTTAACAATCCTCAGTTGACTAACACAAGAAAGGAGAAAAAACAAAGAAAAAAGAATTACATACAATATTAATTGAAAGATGCATAAATATTTACATAGACAGGCATTTATATCAAAATAAATCATTATATCCTGAAAAACAGAAATAGATGCTCACCAAAGTGCTAGTGCTACGGATGTGCGAACATAAAACATAGGCGTAGGCTGTGCAGGACACCCTCCAGAGGGCCATAGAAAAAAAGTGGCTATACCAATTTAGCATTTGAGATATATATATATATATATATATATATATATATACAGTATCTCACAAAAGTGAGTACTGAAGAAATTACACTTTGCTGCAATGTAAAGTAGTGAGTGTACAACTTGTATAACAGTGTCAATTTGCTGTCCCCTCAAAATAACTCAACACACAGCCATTAATGTCTAAACTGCGGGCAACATATACACTGAAGAAATTACACTTTGCTATCATGTAAAGTAGTGAGTGTACAGTTTGTATAACAGTGTAAATTTGCTGTCCCCTCAAAATAAATCAACACATAGCCATTCATGTCTAAACTGCTGGCAACAAAAGTGAGTACACCCCTAAGTGGAAATGTTCAATTTGGGCTCTAAGTGTCAATATTTTGTGTGGCCACCATTATTTTCCAGCACTGCCTTAACCCTCTTGGGCATGGAGTTCACCAGAGCTTCACAGGTTGCCACTGAAGTCCTCTTCCACTCTTCCATGGTGACATCACAGAGCTGGTGGATGTTAGAGACCTTGTGCTCCTCCTCCTTCTGTTTGAAGAGGCCCCACAGATGCTCAATAGGGTTTAGGTCTGGAGACATGCTTGGCTAGTCCAACACCTTTATCCTCAGCTTCTTTAGCAAGACAGTGGTCGTCTTGGGGGTGTGTTTTGGGTCGTTATCATGTTGGAATATTGCCCTGCTGCCCAGTCCCTGAAAAGAGGGGATCATGCTCTGCTTCAGTATGTCACAGTACATGTTGGCATTCATGGTTTCCTCAATGAGCTGTAGCTCCCCAGTGTCAGCAGCACTCATGCAGCCCCAGACCATGACACTTCCACCATCATGCTTGACCGTAGGCAAGACACACTTGTCTTTGTACTCCTCACCTGTTTCATGCCCCACACGCTTGACATCATCTGAACCAATGAAGTTTATCTTGGTCTCATCAGACCACAGGACATGGTTCCAGTAATCCATGTCCTTAGTCTGCTTGTCTTCAGCAAACTGTTTGCAGGCTTTCTTGTGCATCATCTTAAGAAGAGGCTTCCTTCTGGGACAACAGCCATGCAGACCAATTTGATGCAGTGTACGGCGTATGGTTTGAGCACTGACAGGCTGACCACCCACCCCTTCAACCTCTGCAGCAATGCTGGCAGCACTCATACGTCTACATACGTCATACGTATTTTCCAAAGACAACCTCTGGATATGACGTTGAGCATGTGTACTTAACTTCTTTGGTCGACCATTGCGAGGCCTGTTCTGAGTGGAACCTGTTCTAAACCGCTGTCTGGTCTTGGCCACCGTGCTGCAGCTCAGTTTGAGGGTCTTGCCAATCTTCTTTTTTCAGATTCTCAGAGAGTTCTTTGCTATGAGGTGCCAAGTGACCAGTATGAGAGAGTGAGAGCTATAACACCACATTTAATATACCTGTTCCCCAGTCACACCTGAGACCTTGTAACACTAACGAGTCACATGACACCGGGGAGGGAAAATGGCTAATTGGGCCCAATTTTGGCGTTTTCACTTAGGGGTGTACTCACTTCTGTTGCCAGCGGTTTAGACATTAATGGCTGTGTGTTGTTATTTTGAGGGGACAGCAAATTTACACTGTTATACAAACTGTACACTCACCACATTGTAGCAAAGTGTAATTTCTTCAGTGTTGTCACATGAAAAGATATAATAAAATATTTACAAAAATGTGAGGGGTGTACTCACTTTTGTGAGATAGTATATGTATGTACATATATATATATATATATATATATACACAAAAAAAGAATATAAACACACAGTGAAAGATTCCATAGGGTCCTCGTGGCTAAAAAAAGGCAAAGTGATCTTTTGTTTTTTCCTAGATGAGCCCCTTGGTAAAGTAAGGTGTGCATTCTTGCATACTCATATACATATGGACTAAAAGATCTGGTGAATGGAGGAATTATATTGCCTATATCAAATCACTACAAATTAGAATATTGGAAATGTGTTAGATGGATGAATTGTATTAAGTGAAAAAAAAATCAGAATGCTGCAGAATGGAAAATGAAATGAGAACAATGTAAATCCAATGAGCCAGATAATGCAAAACCATGGACTGCTGTGTGGAAAATCACAAATCTGGCCTGCGAAGGAGAATAACATATTACTTTGCTGCAACATAGCAATTTGAACTGGATTTTGAGCAAATAAAATAGCACTTGCAAGCCAGAAGGTGGCAGTATCTCTGATTTACATCGAAATGTAGGCTGAACAAAGAATCCCTTAGAGATAATAGGACTTTCTAAAATAAATTCCTTTTTATAAGATGAGAAATGCCTTTTGTTTAAATAATAAATGTAATAATAATATTCATTTAGGTAGCTGTTGATTTTTTAAAATATTTTTATGACACAATCATGTCTTATTAAAAAAAAAGAAAAAAGTTAACAGATCTTAAGTTCAAAGTTCAAGAGCAGCACTGACTAAATTCCTTTTGCTAAAGTCATGACAAGATAAATAATATTAATATTATTATTACTAATAATAATAATAATAATAATAATAATATATAATATGCAATCTTGCAAGCTGTCAAAATTTGCAAAGGAGACAAATAAATGACAATTGGCAGATTTCTCCTATGGTTTAAATGGACAAGAAATCATCCGCATCGGAATAGAAAATGTCCTTTATGCTTACACTATTTAATTACAACGAGCAATGATCTAATCAGTGAATTCACTGTTGACTGTTGGATAGGTCACCTGTGGCATATAATAAATAGGCATTTGTGGGGCAACTGTGGGGCAGTAATGTAAAGGGACCAGGCAAGACAGCATCTTCTTGGAATTTTCTTGTTTATATAATGAATAGTAAAAAGAATTATAAACAGTAAGGCACTTTCACAGTCTCGTAAGAAGGCATTATAGTTATGCAGAACCTAAAAGCGGCAGTGTGCAAGAGAATTACTCCTTTCAACAGGTCCACTTAGGCTTCCTCTGTGAGCTTCTCAGATAAGGTCCCCCCTAGGCTATGTCAAAGTTTGGTCCGCTTATTGAGCATAGTGTATCGCTGTATGTATAGCCAAGTTTAGGGATTTTTTTTTCCCCATTGCGGTTAATACCTATGCTCGATATGCCACTAATATACTCCATTCTCCAGCTTATTTAGCCTTATTTATGTTTTATGCCAAGTGCCAACTAGCCGGTACTGTATATGCGGGCATGATCATGTTCCCGGGAATATTTTTAACGTTATCAATTTTTGTATAAAATATAATATAAATGTAAATTTTATTATAAATGGTGGAAGCCATTTTTTTTTTTTTTTTTTGTACTTGATTAATTACTTTTGTAATCAGTAATGTTTATTTGAAGGTGAGACTTCTGTTTGTTCTCTCTCTGGAACTACTGTAGTGGGGCACTTTCCCATCTCTTTTTTTCTATGTAGGGGACATGGATGCACCCCTTCAGATGCAGGCTGGACAACATGATTCTTCCCTAAAATTCAGGTTATATCCAGGGGTGCTCTGGAGAGTCCCTATTTGGTCCCTGCTCCTCAGAAACCTTTCTCTGCCATAAGCCTATCTCTCCCTAGCCAGTATGTATCTGTAAACTCTCTAAACTGTACACTGTGGGCTATATATAGCCTCTCTGGGAACAGGATGGCTATTAAAATCTCAAGAGAGCGCTGTTTCCAATCAGACACAGGCTGCCACAAGATGACCTTTGGGACTCCAATGCAGAGGACAAATCGGTCATTTGAAAGGTTCCCCTAGCTTACCAGGAATTAAGCAGGCAATCGCCATCTTATTCTCTGTGCTGTGGGGCAACAGTGGCTGCACAAACAGCATCCTCCTACATGCAAATGCATTGCACTGTTTAGGTTACCTAGCCTTCGGATTTGGCCTTGGTTATACCTGCTGTCTCTCCATATCTTGCTGCTTCTGCATTACATTGCATATATAAACATTACCAGCAGGAGGTGAAGGGCCAGGGCCTGCGCATGCCATGGAGCATCCTGCTTGTACTGCAGGAACAATAACAGCATTTAGATTCTGCTCTGATTCTGTTCCCTCCAAGATATACTGCTCTCATCTCAAAGAAGTGTCCTGCAGAAGTTGAAGTATATTCAGTTTCTTTAGCACATTCATAAAACAACAGGAACCTCTGGAAAGGGAGAGCCATAAGTCACCAACACTCTGACTTGATCAAATGTTTGATTAAAGGCAACCCTTAAAACAGGGAGAGGTAACTTTTTGGCAGCTATCTAAGGAAAGTCCAAGGTCTGATACTGTTCATGATGTTGTTGATAGTTAAAAGCAGTAACCTCAGATATGGTATCTATCACACAGCACACTGGCCTATTATTCATAACTAAAATAGAGAGAGATCAGGCCAAGGCAATCAGTGGTTGGATAGCCAAAAAGAGACAAAGGAACCAGAGCAAACTGCTGCTAATCTACTGCAGTGTGTCCCACATAGAGATAGAGAAATAAGAAAGATAATCAGCACACGTTTGTATTCTTCTCTGATTGACTGAGTCCAATATTCTATATATAAAAGTGCTAATATAGAAACAGTGTATGAAAACTGCGTATCAGAATTAGAATGTATGTTCCCATAAATATAGTTATAAGGACTTTGTAAAAAATATATATGTGAAAAAAACTCCTACACAAAAAAGTACTATGTACCAAATGTGCTGTGCAAAAAAATAATAGTGCAGTAATGTGTCCGGGTGCCTGTATGTTTTATGCAAACCAATTATCTAAGAGGAATGAGTTATAGAAAATAAATGTGAACATAGAATAAATTATAAAAATGTGTATGAAAATAGAAAATCCTATCCAAAAAGTGCCAGTGCAAAATGTACTATGATGAGAAAGGAACAAACAAAAAAAACAACAAAAAAAACGTAAAAATAAGATACTAACACAACCAAACTCATTGAAATAGTTATAAATGACAAAAATATAAATAACAAAAATATAATGAAAAAAATCTGGTGATAAATAACTCCATACAAAAAGTCCCAAGTGACAAAAGTGCCAAAGTATAGTCTGGTTGATTCAATTGATACAATATCTTCAGTGATCACTCGTGAGAAAACACCAGATGTGCTCCACCGTAACCCCCAAAACGGACTCACCAGATCAGAAGCTGGTCAGATTATAAACCAGCAATCATGCTTGAATGTTATATAAATCTTTCATCAGAACCTAAAGAATCTAAATTCCAAAATGGGATCTTCCCACACTCTCCATGGATATATTGTTCTCAGGCTATTACAAGGTAAGGATGAAAAAACGGGGGAAGGAAGGATGCCTATAGTGTGATTCTGTTTAAAAACTTCAGTAGTTTCGTTTTCCGGGCATAGAACATAAGATAAAATATAAAGAGCTGCATGTGCCTCCTATGAGAGACCAAATCGCAAAACCCCAGTACTTTGGAAATCGACTGACCCTCCGCTACTGTACATGTGGCGGACCCTGGTTGGCTCTGTTTTGCCGCTCTATAAACTCACCTACATGAGCAGGGGTTGTCCTCAGAAATTTGACAAGGTGTGGGGCTTGTGGGTGGCCAGGGGAGGGCTGGGATAGGCCCTTCCCCTCCTCTGCTCTCTCCTCTGTCTGTTCTCTCCGGGCCTCCTTTCTTCTGCTTTGCTGTGCTCGTCTCCCCCTGGGGGCCCTTTCCTCCCTCCCCCCTTCTCCCTCTCCCCCCCTTCCCCCTCTCTCTCTGGATTTGTGGTCCCTTTACGGGGGGGGGGGTGTCGTCCTTCGCTTGATGTCCCTATATCTGATGTTGCTTCTGGCTGCCGAGCCCGCTGGGGTGCTTGACCCTGGCTGGGGGGGCGTGGCTGCTTGGGTGGGGGGGTGGTGGGAGTCCTCCCAGTTATATTGTGCCTTTATTGCCTGTGCGGGAGATCTTCTGTTACTGTTTGCGTATGTTATACCTTGCCCTTTTACTTGAATGTGATTTTGTCCAATGTGAACACAGCTTTGTATTTTTGTTTGTAACTTGTTTTTGAAATGAATAAAAACGTTTCTGTTAAAAAAAAAAAACTTCAGTAGTTTATTAAAACATAAATATATTGCACTCATATGTCAATGTGTCACCCTGACACTGGGATCGTTCACCTATAACTCCAACACTCTGGCTGTGTCTCTGAGCAGTGAGTGCGAAGTATGACTAAGTTGCGGTGTTGGTCGACGTTCTAGCCCCAACTTACTAGTTTCGTCACCTGACATCTCCACTGAGTAATTTTGGATAGGATTTTCTATTTTCATATATATTTTTAGAATTGATTCTCTGTTCACATATCTTTTTATAACTCATTCCTCTTAGATAATTGGTTTTCATAAAACATACATGCACCCGAACACATTATTGCACTAGCATTTTTTTGCACAGCACATTTGGCACATAGTTCTTTTTTGTGTAGGAGATTTTTCAAATAAATAGTTTTTACAAAGTCCTTATCAGTTATCACTAAATTTTTTGGAATATACATTCTAATTCTGGTACACAGTTTTTATACACTGTTTTTATATTAGCACTTTTATATATAGAATATTGGATTCAGTCAATCAGAGAAGGATACAAACGTGTGCTGATTATCTTATTTCTCTATCATTCATGACTGCCACTGTTAGCAGACAAAAGCAGCCACTTAAGCTCCAAGTTGGGGACAAAACAAAGTACTTTCTTCAGCTTGTTCCCCTACCCCGAGATTCTTTAGTTTAAGAGGTAAACATTATTGAAGCATAGTCCTCTCTTGCCTATATTTCTGAGCAAAATGACCAGGACACCCAAAAAAACCCAGCCCTGATCTACGCCACAGTGCCTCCAAAGGGAAATATTTCCATGCAATGACTGGATGGCTATATGTCTAACAGTCATAAACTCCTGTCTGATTGGTGACCAGGGTTTCTTTCAGTTCTTTGTTAGTCTCCACTAACACAGTCAAGGGAGAGGAAGCTGTCTATTTCCCCAATGCCACATATTTCACGTCCCTTAGGTATAGGGGCAGATCTGGGGGGCAATGGGGCAATTGCCCCCCCCCCCCCCCGAGAAAATATTACCGACTCCGAGCACACCAGGAATTCAGAGCCGCGATCGGGAAAACTCACAGCCATTCTCAGCATGAGGAATTACTGTCCAGATGCATCGGGACTGGACTCTCTTCCCCCTGTACCTCCCCCAGTAGTTTTACAGCCTCTCTCCTGCAGGCTGCTACTTGAGTGGGCGGGAGCCTCCTTTCTTCTGCTGCTTGAGTGGGCCGGATGGGGATGTGCCTGGCCCCCGAGATTTCACCTGGAAGAGTGAGGTGTGAGCAGCTGAGCAGAGGGAGCCAAGTAAATGTTCCTGGAGGTAAGCTCAGGTAGCAGATATCATGGATTCGTTTACAGGCACCTCAATGCTAAGTCTGCTTAGTTACTGCAGCTTAGCATAGAGGTGCTGTTAGTTGACAAATAAGATTGCATCTCCTTTTCTTAAAGCACAGTGAGAAATTGGGCTCATTAAAGCATTGTGACTGCCTCCTGGTGTGTGTCCTCCTGACCCCCCCCCCCCCAGTGTGTGCCCTCTTGACCCCCCTGGTATGTGCCCTACTGACTCTCTGAAGTGTGCCCCCCTCAACCCCCAGTGTGTGCCCTCCTGACCCTCACCTGGTGTGCGCGCTCCTGACCCCCTGATGTGTGCCCTTCCAACCCCCAGTGTGTGCCCTCCTGCCCCTTTCCTGGTGTGTGCTCTCCTGACACCCCTGGTGTGTGCCCTCCCAACCCCCCCAGTGTGTGTCCTCCTGACCCCCCCAGTCTGTGCCCAGCCAACTCCCCCAGTGTATGCCCCCCCACCCCCCAATGTGTGCCCCCCAACCCCCCTGTGTGTGCCCTCCTGGCCCTATACTGTGCCCCCCTGACCTCCCTGGTGTGTGCCCTCCTGACCTCCCTGGTGTGTGCCCTCCTAAACCCCCCTATGTGTGTGCTCCTGACCCTCCCCTTGTGTGTGCCCTCCCAGCCCCCTGGTGTGTGCCCTTCCAACCCCCCCCCCACCAGTGTGTGCCCTTCTGACCCCCCTGGGGACACCTAGTCCTTTCCTCTACTGATCCCTGCACACTGTCCTACATTTTAATGACCTCTGTACACTGTGTTTCATCCCACTGACCCCTGTACATTTTCCTGTTGCCCCCTGTCCTCTACTCTGTTTACCCCCTATCCCCTGTTCTGTCAACTCCTGTCCTCTGCCCTGCTGACCCCCTGTTCTCTGCCCTACATACTACTGACCTCTCTATACCACCCTACAAACTACTGACCACTGTACACTACCCTACAAACTACTGACCTCTGTACCCCTCCCTACATACGACTGACCTCTGTACACTGCCATACTTTCTACTAACCCCTGTACACTGCCCTACATCCTGCTGACCTCTATATGCTACCCTACATCTTACTGACATCTGAACACCGCCCTACTTACTACTAGCCTCCTACTGACCTCTGTACATTGCAGTACATCCTACTGACCTCTGTACAATGCCCTACATCCTACTGACCTCTGTACACTGCTCTACATAGTACTGACCTCTGTACATTACAATGCATCCTACTGACCTCTGTACACTGCCTTACATGCTACTGACCTCTGTACATTGCCCTGCACAGTACTGACCTCTGTACACTGCTCTACATACTACTGACATCTGTACACTGTCCAACATACTACTGACCTCTGTACACTGCCCTTAATACTACTGACCTCTGTACACTGCCCTACATAATACTGATCTCTGTACACTGCCCTACATACTGCTGATGTCTTTACACTGCCCTACATACTCCTGACCTCTGTACACTGTCCTACATACTACTGACCACTGTACACTGTATGATATGTTAAATACAGTTCTGTAAGCAACACCTTTTTTTTCTGGCAGTGCCCCTCCCAAGACTAGACTCTGGATCCCCCCTGCTTAGGTAGCTGTCACTCAAGGCCCCTCATCCTCTACCCTGTTTACCCCCTATCCCCTGTTCTGTCAACTCCTGTCCTCTGCCCTGATGACCTCCTGTTCTCTGCCCTACTGTTCCCTGTACACCGCCCTAAATCCTACTGACCTCTCTACAATGCCCTACGAACTACTGATCTCTGTACACTGCCTTACATACTACTGACCTCTTTACACTGCCCTACATACTACTGACCTCTCTATACCGCCCTTCAAACTACTGACCACTGTACACTACCCTACAAACTACTGACCTCTGTACCCCACCCTACATACGACTGACCTCTGTACACTGTCATACTTTCTACTAACCCCTGTACACTGCCATACATCCTGCTGACCTCTGTACGCTACCCTACATCTTACTGACATCTGAACACCGCCCTATTTACTACTAGCCTCCTACTGACCTCTGTACATTGCAGTACATCCTATTGACCTCTGTACACTGCCCTACATCCTACTGACCTCTGTACACTACCCTGCACACTACTGACCTCTATACACTGCTCTACATACTACTGACATCTGTACACTGTCCTACATACTACTGACCTCTGTACACTGCCCTAAATACTACTGACCTCTGTACACTGCCCTACATATTACTGACCTCTGTACACTGCCCTACATACTGCTGACGTCTTTACACTGCCCTACATACTCCTGACCTCTGTACACTGTCCTACATACTACTGAACTCTGTACACTGTACACTGTATGATATGTTAAAAACAGTTCTGTAAGCAACACCTTTTTTTTCTGGCAGTTTCCCTCCCAAGATTAGACTCTGGATCCTCCCCTGTTTAGGTAGCTGTTACTCAAAGTCCCTCATTCTCTCAGTTATGTTCCACAGCCTCCTGGAGGATGGCGGTGAATTTCATCACAAGATTAATTTGAGTTGCCAAACATTACCCCTGAAAAAAATTGAACACAGACCACCTGCTCAGGATTACTTGTGGCTACACAGCCAGGTCTATCATTACCTTCCAAACAGTTCCATAACTCCTGTATGGACATTGCAGGAGTATTTTCCCCCATTTTTTTGTTGATTCTGAGTAAAGAATGTCTTATAGAGTTCCATCGTGGAGATTGTTTCAATATACAGAATTTCTAAGCAGATCACTGCGGCTGATGTAGTTTCTCTCTCTTGTAGGCCCCACCTTCCAAAGAAGTGATGGCTAAATTGAAAAGATGTGCTGCAGGGATTTGGAACAATAGTGCTGAGCTCGCCAGTCTTCCTGACTAGGGATGGGTCGAACATCCCCCTGTTTGGTTTGCACCAGAACATCTCAAACAGAGAAAAAGTTCTAGCGAACTTGCAAACTCTATTAAAGTCTATGGAACATGAACATGACAAATCAAAAGTCCTTATTTTAAAGGCTTATATGCAAGTTATTGCCATAAAAAAGTGTATTTAGTCCTGGGTACTGCCCTGGGGGGTATCAATGCAAAAAACTTTTTTTAAAACAATACATTTTTTAAGGAGCAGTGATTTTTAATGATGCTTAAAGTGAAACAATAACAATGCAAAATTCCTTTAAATATAGTGCCTGTGGGTCCCCATTGTCTGCCTGTAAAGTGGGGCATCTGTACAATGTATAGAACCTGCTGCAGCATAACTGACACTTCTAAAGGAAATTGAATTTAAACTTGCTAGCGGCTGTAATGTATTGCCAGATCTCCTTCGGGTCTGGTATGAATTTTAAGGGGAACCCCACGGCAAAATGTAAAAAAAGTGGTGTAGGGTCCCCCCCTCCCCAATATTCATACCAGACCCTTATCCAAGTATGCAGCCTGGCAGGTCAGGAAAGGGGGGGGGTGCAAGGGCCCCCCCTCCTGAACCATACCAGGCCACATGCCCTCGGGTACTTTGGGGCAGGGGGACACCCCAAAGCACCTTGTCCCCATGTTGTTTGGAATGAGGGCCTCTTCCCAAAAACCTTGGGCCGTGGTTGTCAAGGTCTGCAGATGGGGGTCATGTACCTAATGACTAAGCCTAACATGCAGAGGGAAGGCCTCTCGTACAAACCCGGCTCAGGGACCACCGATGTTGTAATACTGGCCACGAGAGCGTGGTGGTGTATGGGTGTCTGGATCATCTTCCGTGTGGTGGATTTACCACCAGGGTGGACCAGAAGGTAAACCCGCAGGCATTGGCAGGTTAGCAGATCTTTGGCTGGTGGCAGCAGGCAGCAGGCATCAGGCAGAAGCATGCGGAGCAGAAGAGACACAGGGTGCGTGTTCAGACAAGCCGGGTTGGTAACAGACGATCAGATGCAGGCATAGACAGTAGGCAAAGAATAGTCAGGCTACAGGCAGAGATCAGCAATGTGAGTTCAGGCAGATGAGCAAAAGACAACAACAAAGTCCATATACAGGCCAAGGTCAAGGTGGGAGAGATTCAACAGAGTCAAAGGCAAGCCGGGTCAAACACAGGAGTAACATGATCAGGTTTCAGGAATACAGGAACAGCTGCAGATCAGACAGCAAAGCTTTAGTGCAACTGCTGCACTTATATATGGCACTTGTCGCCAATGTCTATTGGTGCACATGCACACATTTGTGTGCCTGACACGATGGGCACTTGCAGGATCGCGCATGCACATTTGCGTCCACCTTTGAGCATTAATAGCAGGTTCTTGACATTGCCCCCTCCTTACAGGCAACCTCCGGATGCCAAATTGGCTCTCCTTTTGTGGGTGACTGTGGAAGAAGGAATGGATTAGTTCCTTGGCATGGACTTTTTGTTCAGATTCCCAAGAATTCTCTTCTGGACCATAGCTCTTCCATTTAATCAAGTACTGCACCTGGTTTCTTGTTTTCCTTCAGTCCACAATAGCATCCACCTCATTTTCCTCATCTCCGTTAATGATCACAGATTCAGGCAGACCAGACCCCCTATCTGGAAAAGAATCAGATACTGCAGGTTTTAAAAGTGAGACATGAAATACAGGATAGTTTTAAATTACTCTGGTAAGGACAGTTCATATGTGACTTCATTCAGTCTCTTCTTGGGTGCAAGCTTCTTTGAAGGGCATGCTAACCTGAGATTCACTGTAGACAGCTATACCTGATCTCCTGGTTGAAGGATCAGTTCTTCCCTTCTCTTTTTGTCAAAGCCCTTCTTGTTAGCTGCTTGTGCCTTAGTAATTGTTTCCTGCAGTGATTTACTGTTGCGAGTAAGGAAATCAACCATGCTTTGGAAAGCAGGAACCGTGGCCTCAGCAACAAAGTCAGGTAAGAAGGATGGGCAAAACCGTAATTGGCAAAAAATGGAGACTGACCTGTAGCAGAGTGACTAGCATTATTGTAGGCGAATTCAGCCAGTGGCAGTAACGATACCCAATCATGCTTAATGAAGGTAGTGAAACATCTTATGTACTGTTGAGTGTCTGATTAGTCCTCTCCATTTGCCCATTGGTTTGGGGGTGATAGGCAGATGACAAGGATCGTTAAATCTTAAGAACTTCGCAGAATCGAGAAGTAAATTGAACCCCTCGATCAGAGACAATGTTTTGCGGGGACTCCATGAAGTCTTACAATTTCTCTGATGCTGAATACCCAAGCTGTTTCCATGGCCAAGGGTTCTTCAGAAGCAAAAAATTTGCCATTTTGGACAAGTGGTCTACTACTATGAAGATAGCTGTGCAACCTTCTGATGGAGGAAGTTCTACTATAAAGTCCATAGCTTTAATTTTTCATAGTCTGTCAGGAACTGGTAGTGGTCAGAGTAGACCCCAGGCTCGGTTCTTAGTACTCTTACTCCGGGTACAGATGGCACATGAATTCACGTACCTCTTGCAACTTTCTTCTAGGTCTAGCTACCAGAACATGCGTTGCAGAAGATCGAGCATCTTGTGGACTCCCAAATTACCTGCTAAACAACGGTCATGACACAGATCCAAAATAGTTACAAGTATGCTTTCTGGTACAAATACCTTGTCTTCCTTAAATAGTAATCCTTCCCGGGACATCAATGTTACCCCTGGAGGACCAGGAACATCTACAGAAGCCTGCTTCATTCGGGTTAGAAGATTATTCTGTAAAAGTAGGAAGTTACCTTCAGACAGGATGGTATCTGGCACAGGTAGTTACTTGGGGTCATCAAACATACGGGAAAGTGGGGGGCGTGGCGTCCGGCGAGGAAGATGGCCGCTTGAGCCTAAAGCTCTGCTCGGCCACCCGGGACTACAGCGAGTGACCTCTACCTCCACTGCCCGCAGTCAACCTTGAGAGCTTCCCCATCATGCCGCCAATGCCCAGAAGGAAAAAAGACCCTCCTCAGCTCACAAATCTGGAGGGTTTCTTCTTCCCACACACCGCAGGTCTTCACCAAAAGGGCGCTGGCCGGCCCCAGTCTGCTTTACGAGGCGCAGAAGGAGACACCTCTCACGGACTCCACACAAAGCAAGTTGCAAATCCTGACAGTGAGGGATCCTCTGGCTCCTCATCCCCTGTTTCCTCCCCTGTTTCCCCTCCTCAAGGAGCCCTGCAAAAGCCAGGCCCCTCCGGGACTCTCCCCCTAGAGATGAGCACAGTTCAGCCATGGACCAGGGCCACATGCAGCACATCTATACAGACCCTGCAACTATCCCCCCCAACCCTATGGCAAATTTTCCAACAGGGGGTCAGCCTGTGTCTGACATGGTTTTGAAAAATATGTCACTGTCTCTGAGATCCTCTATTCATACAGATATGATGCAGTGCATGCAGCAAGTAAAACAAGAAGGGCAGCGGCTGGGAGACAGAGTTGATGTTGTAGAAACCTCCATGACTAAATGCACCCTGTCCTTTAATGCTCTGGTCTATGCCCATAACAACCACTCTGATGACATCTCTTGGATCAAGAATAAACTTGCGGACCTAGAGGACAGGTCCAGAAGGAATAACCTAAAGCTGGGGGAAGTTCCTGAATCGGTCCATCCGCAACAACTACCACAGTTTGCCAAGGATCTCTTATCTGCCTTATTCCCATCGCTTTCAGACTCTGACCTGGTGATCGATAGAATCCACAGGATTCCCAAACCCAGTTTCCTAGCACAAGACCTGCCGAGAGATGTCCTTCTCAGGGTCCATTTTTTTCAGTCCAAAGAGAAAATTATGGCAGCGTCCAGGCAATCTGCCACTCTTCCGAGTGAATATGCCGACCTGCAGATTCTCCCTGACCTGTCTCGGCACACACTGCAAAAGCGCAGAAACCTGGTGACAGTGACAAAGGCCCTGCGGAACCATAAGATCCTCCACAAATGGAAGTACCCGGCCTCCCTGTCCATCACCCACAATGGCTCCACTGTAACCATCTCAAGCTTGGAGGAAGGCATCTCCCTTCTCTAGAGATGGGGTATTGTCCTACAACAGCAAGATTCTTCCCCTATCACCATGGCTACCCCTGCTCTGACTGAGGAATGGCAAGTGGTCTCCAGGAAGCGATCGACCAAAAATAAAAACTCTTCTGGAGGTATGCATATTATCTAAATCAAGCACCAAAGTCTCTGGCCTTGGATACTTTCCTTATCCCTATGGCCCCTAGAGCGTCCTTGCAAACTCTTCCTGTTAGTGGACTTTTTTTTAAGTTCTATTTTGCGCTTTGCGCACCGTTTGCTCTCTCATCGTTACTGTGCAGTTACTTTTTTCCACAGTCTTCCGACATGATTGAGCTATGCATCTTTATGATTTCCCCGGCTTACACATGCAATCAGCTTCTCTTTATGTCCTACTTACATCCCGATTGTCATCTTTCCCATTCACCATCCACCATGACTATTAAGTTCTTATCCCTAAATGTCAATGACTTGAACCATCCAGACAAGAGGTTCTCCTTGTGGACTGAAATAGGGAA